>NW_024104538.1:221451-713644 GCF_003945595.2 Pipra filicauda
GCAAAAACGCTGCTATCAGTTCCCTTTATAAAGTTGTGCAGGTATAAAGAAAACCGTTGCAAGAAATACTCTTAGCTTGGAGTTTAAATGTAGGTCTACTTGGCTATCTCCACGGGGAGGTAGGGTGACCATAACAAAATTAATTTTTATGTATATATACATAGCATCTTGCCTATAGAGAAAAAGGTGATTAAAATTCTGGGTTTATATTAATTAGGTTTGGATTAGGTTTAACACCTACTGTGCATTTACAGAGATAACAATGTGACATACAAGACAGTGAACCAGAATCAATATTATCCTTAGCACTGCAATGTCTTGTCCTTGCTCTCCTCCAGTCCTCACCATTTCAGTGCAGCACCCCATTAACTGGGATATATATGAAAATTATTTGAATAATTTGCAAGAAAATTAAATGAAGAGTCTTCAATAACCGTGCTTTGCAATTCTCAGATATGCTGTCACTGAAGATCATAATTGGCTTTGGTATTCTATGATCTTGTGCACTAAACTCAAAGCCTGAAATGAGGCAGAGCAGTGCAACAGCTCAGCATTCCTGTGGGTATAGATGCACCACCAACATCATGTGCACATAATCCACCCACCTACCCTTTTTCATTCCAAAAGTGCCTGTTTCCTCACACAGTTATTACTCCCACTTGAGTTTGCCCTTCCTCTCACAGCTTCAATCTTAACATTAGCTGATTTCTGGACAGACTACAAACAACTGTTTCCCTTTGGGCATTAAATACCATTTAGCATGCTTTTTTCCTTTAGGAAATAACTAAACCTAATAGTGTTAAAAATACCCCAAAATAGTCAGACAATTATAGGAATGAACTTGGAAATTTTTACTACTCTTAAGTGCACCTAACACATAGTACATTCTTGTATACAGGCAAGTTTTTTAGTTGCAAAATTCAGAATGAATATATCAGTTTAATTTACACTGAAAATAGTAGTTTTAATTCCACCAGTTCACTCTGTGATCATTGTAGTAGTAGTTAGGCCTTTTTTTTGGTTACCTAATGCTTTGTGGTTTGTTCAGATGAAGACTAGTCCTTACTGTCAGAGTCTTTTCACATAGAATGTTTCCAGTAAAACCACCTCTTGATAACAGCACCCTAGGAAAAAACCCTTCTGCTAACCCTGATAAGGGGAGAAGTTTTGATTTCAATCTTGATGATTCTCACCATCTGGCTCCATTCAAATTGGCAATAAATTAAACTAACTTTCTCCAACTTGAGTCCGTTTCACCTGTGATGGTAGTTGGTAAGTGACCTCATCTTTATCTCAACCCACAAGGTTTTTCTTCTTACTTTTTTCTCCTGTTCTGTTGAGGAAAGGATATGAGAGAGCAGCCAGATAGCCAGCTGAGGTTGACCCATCACAATGGGCTAGGCACAATCACTCAAGTTTTTGCAAGGAGAAATTCTATACCTTCACTATTCTGAAATAAAATCCTTGGCTTCAGCATCAAATTTCCTTCACTAAGTCTCTTTCAGTAATACCAAAAGGATCTATAGTTCTTGTTAGAAACCATAATTCTCTGAAAACGATACAATACAAAAACACATGCAGTGGCACAGTATTTTTTTCCCAAGAAAAGAAACCTATTCTTTTTTGTTCTTTAGCCAGTGAAATACACACTTTTAAAGTTCTTAATGTTGGAGAAAGGCAAAAATGTACTTTGTGTCAGTGCTGGCCCACTTTCCACTTCTTCTACATTGGTTATCGAGTTCTCATTATTTCCTGGTCTCTCAGTTATTTTTTTCCAGTTTCACTTATGTTGGTTTTCTTTATTTGTCTTTTAAAAACTAGTCTTTGGGTATGTTCTCCAGTCATACATAAACAATTCTGAATAGTTCACTCAAACAAATCCAGACGTCTACATGTTCAAACTCCATACAATTTCTCTGTCTTTTTATGGTGTATTTATGCAATATATTGACTTGCAAAAATAATTGTCCCTCAATGCTTTCACCAAAACTCTCTGTTCCTTTCTTTCAGCTTACACAGAAGTTAGTGTGATAATGCAGCAAACAGGCTCACTACAATGACCCTGACTAAGAAACACTTCCTTCTTTTTCTTCTTTTGTTTTCATTGATCAGTAAAGAAACTTTTCATCCTACAATGAAATCCACTCCCTTACTTCTAGGAGGTCATTGTGAAAAGTAAGCATAATGACAAATCTAAGACATATCTATTATTTTCCATAAAAATAATTTAAAAATCTCTGTATTCTCTGTAGTGCTATTAAACATAAAAGAAGACAGAATCCAGGACTATGTGGTAGGGTAGCAAAAGGCATGCTAGCCTTGAATGTCTCATTTCTGATATTATAGTCACTCTACACTTGAAATCCACCTTACACATAGACATTGTTCTCCTTAATCTTTTTATGCAAGCAGCAACATCAGCAAAAGCCTACCATGAAAATCTTATTGCAAATTTCTTTTTACAGCCCTAACTTCCTGATGTTTTTGAAATGCTAGTGTAATTGAGAAGGGGTTGGAGTATTCTGTGTACTTTTCACTGCAAAACACTAATATTTCCAAAGTCAGAATGAAGGGCTATTTATGACATAAAAGTTACAGCCAACTGCTGCTATCAGTATCTCAAAATATAATCAGACTGCATGAAATGTGCTCTATGGCCTCTGTGGTGCATAGTTTTATACTATTAAAAGTAGCTTAGAAATAACGGAAACTGATATTGATGGGATCTGTTCTTGATTGAGCACAACAAGGCAGATAGGAATGCTTAAGGAAACTGAAACAATAATAAAAGTAAATTAAAGATCCAGTTGCAGGCTGCAGATGACTCTTATTTCTCCTACCACATTTTCAGTAAAGACTTGGCAGGCTAGTAAACTTAGCATCTTTAATGGCCTTCTGAATATGTAAGCTATGATGAAGCAGACTTAACTGAATAATTGTTTCAGGCTGCTAAACTACAAAAAGTAGTGTGACTGCATTGACTGAGAAGAATAAGCCAGAAATTGTCCTACTGGATGCAAAAATTTAATAATTGTTAGGAAGTGCTTATAGGCAGATATATTAACAACTATGTTCAAAACAAAGCAGGACAGGACAAAAGGACAGATGAATAAAATGTAGTCTTTGTATTAGCCAGAGTGCAAATTTTCACATGCTGCATAATGTTACATAGAAAGAATTAAAGAAAAGACTGTAAATTATGATCATTCTCAAGCCTCAGACATCAATGTTTAAAATCCATACACAAAGTAGTGTACATCTGCATAGATCAGAATATGGAGAGCTATAAATGGATACAACATGGATGGAATTTCTTGCTTATACAGTAGGATTACAGCACGAACTAAATGAAAAGATTGTTTCTCCATTTCACTACCAAAATTAGAAAAAAATAGCATAACAAAATTAATTTTCAACAAAACCAAAATGTGTTTTGTGCAATTTTTCTTAGAACTTTGAGGTCATTTCTAGCTTGATTCTTAAAGTAACTTTTCAACATCATGGGGTCTACAATTTATTACAAATACCTATATGAGGTATGTAAGTATAGTCAAGTTCAGTGCAATACTAGTAATTTGTTACATGGATGCTTGTTTTGTTCAAGGGATCAGTTTGGGTTTTTATGTTTTATATACATATGAATATGCACTTAGATTTTTGTATTGCTTCTGTCTCAGATATACCTCACTGTTCTGCTTCTAACACTGAAGAACTTAACCAAAAACAAGTTTTAAAACAGATGTTTTTAATTACAGCAAAACCCATACTCTACTGCACTACAGCTATCAGAATTTTGCCTAACTTACTGAGGAAAAACCCACAGCGGTTCAGTCCAAACCAAAGATTTCTTTTAGATTTTGCTGCGATCCATGGAAACAGTCTAGAGAGGCTACATCTACATTGCATTGTTACATTGTTACTGAGAGCTGCCACAGTAGATTTCTACAAATCTCAAGGGACTTGCCGACCACATAAGTCTTGTCCCAGCATGACAATACAAGTGGTATGTTCAGGACTGGCACGTGCCCTGCTGCTTCTTGCACTGTCTCTCACACCCTTCAAACATTTGTTCTCCCCTAAGACATTTGCATCAGATAAAAGGTGCATTTAAGAATTGCTGCTAGGCTCCTGTCTTTAACCAGCACAGTTGCAAATACTGAGAAAGATGTGCTTATGTGTGGCTGCTTATTGCTGGCACTATTCCTGCTTCAAAATGGATCTCAACTTGAGCAAGAGAAAGAAGTCTGACACTCAGTGTTGGCTTTGGCTCTACCTCATTTAGGTCAAGAAATCTGTTGGGCTTAACACAGATGAGCAAATCTAGGAGAGAGAAGGAATGCAGGACAATGTGGACTTCAAGATGGCAGCAGAGAAAAAAGAATCCTTTTCAGTAGGTTTAACCAGGAGTTAAATGAGCTTACATGGCCACTGCAGAGACCAATAGTTGCAAGATAGATATTGAAATTCTTGCATGGGTCAATCTGTGGATACCCATGCACAGGTTCTGTACTGACATTTATGTTCTGGCCACTCTGACGGAGACAAATAATCAACTGAGAGAAGACAGGTGAATTCAAGTATCATGTCTTACAAAAGTAACCTATTGTTCAGAACACTGCTGCAGCAGGGCTCAGCACCTGATGTCTCTGCTTCTCGATCCCTTCCAAACATCATTTGTGCTGTGGTTTGAAAACACATGCCAACATGGCTGAGGCTTTCCACATATCTGGCATAACTTTAAATATACTGCATAAGGTCACTGAGGGACTTGTGGTGTACCCGAAGGTGATTGGGAGGGGAATCTGGCAGTAGTTATCTTCATGACCACAGAGAATATAATCATGGATATGGTGTAACTACAGAGCACTTGTCAGCTGTGCTGTGAGATTTTTGTTCTTTCCCAGAAGTCAACTGCTGTTGTAAGACATGAAGTGAAGATAATGACTTCTTTTTCCATGTCTGTGCAGGTGCCACCCAAAGAGGAAGGAGACAGAAACTGAGTGCAAGGTCTATACCACTTGCCCTGGATGCCAGAGTACCTTTAAATCTGGTCCCCCATAGCCTGTATTTGGAAGCTTGAAGAGACACAGTTCACCTGAATGTGTGCATATGGGAGGACAAGGATCTGATCTCCAAGAACTTCAGGGATAGATTAAAAAACTGTTTAACATCTGACAGAGAGCCTGGATAGCCAGTTTTAAGAAAACAAACTCCAGGCTTAGAATCAACAGAACTCAGAAATCAACTAGGAACATATCAAAGGCTGCTAGAAGAATCAGATAAGCTCTAGCTTGGGGTTGAATGTATCTACGGGTGATTTTTGGTATTGAACAATCTGAAACTGGATGCCAAATGTCACAGAATCACAGAATATGCTGAGTTGGAAGGGACCCATCAGGATCACTGAGTCCAACTCCTGGCCCTGCACAGGAGTCACACCATGTGCCCGAGAACTTCTTGAACTCTGTCAGGCTTGGTGCTGTGACCACTTCCCTGGGGAGCCTGTTCCAGTGCCCAACCACCCTCTGAGGGAAGAACCTTTTTCTAATATCCAAACTAAACCTCCTCTGACACAACTTCAGGCCATTCCTTCAGGTTCTGACACTGGTCACCACAGAGAAGAGAACAGTGCCTGTCCCTTTACTTCCCCCTGTGAGGATGTTGAAGATCACAATGAGGTCTCCCCTCAGTCTCCTCCAGGCTGAACAGACCAAGTGATCTCAGCCACTCCTCATACGGCTTCCCGTCAAGGTCCTTCACCATCTTTGTTGCCTTCCTTTGGATGCTCTCTAAGAGCTGAATATCTTTCTTATATTGTGGTGCCCAAAGCTGCACACAATATTCAATGTGAGGCCACCTCAGTGCAGAGCAGAGCGGGACAATCCCCTCCCTCAACCACCTGGCAATGCTTTTCCTCATGCCCCCCAGGACACGGTTGGCCCTCCTGGCTGCCAGGGCACTGCTGACTCATATTCAACTTGCCATACACTGGGACCCCCAGTTTTTGTGGCACTGCTTTCCAGTATCTCATTCCCCAGTCTGTACATGCATCCGGGGTTCCCCCACCCCAGATGCTGAATCCAGCACTTTCCCTTGTTGAACTTTGTATGGTTGGTGACTGCTCAGTCGTCTGATTTGTCGAGGTCTCTCTGTGGGGCCTCCCTGCCTTCAAGGGAGTCAACAGCTCCTCCCAATTTTGTATCATCTGCAAACTTTCTAAATGCCCTTCCAGTCCTTTGTCCAAGCCAATTATGAAGATGTTGAGGAGCACAGGGCCTAAGATGGAGCCCTGTGGAACCCCACTAAGGAAAGGTCTCCAGCCTGATGTTCCCCCATTCACTATTACTCTCTGTGCTCGACCCATGAGCCAATTGCTCACCCACCACATGCTGTGTTTATCCAGCTGTAGGCTGGGAATTTTGTCTAGAAGGATCCTGTGAGAGACAGTATTGAAAGCTTTACTGAAATCCAAAAAGATTACATCAGCTGGCTTCCCTTGATTACCTAGGTAGGTTACCTTGTCATGAAAGGAAATCAGGGCTGATAAGCAGGACTTTCCTCTCAGGAAGCCGTGCTGGCTGTGATCAATCAACCTAGCATTGTCTTGCAGGTGTTTTTCAATCCTTCCCAGAATAATCTTCTCCATTACTTTTTTCCAGGCACTGAAGTGAGACTGACAAGCCTGTAGTTATCAGTGTCCTCCTTTTAGCCCTTCTTGAAAATCAAGACAACATTTGCTTCCAGTCTGCTGGGACATCTCTGGAACCCCAAGACTGCTCAAAAATCATTGAGAGAGGTTTTGTGATGACAATTTGAAATTAAAAAACCTCATGCTAATACCTTAATTTCTCCTTCTGATAAATTTCAGACATCCTGTCAAATAAAGAAGGGAGCTCTTTTTCACATTATGGTATTTGAAATAATCAAAACTTGTACATAAAATTATTACTGCCATCATCAGCTTACAATTTACCAGAAATCTTAGCAATGCATTGACTATTTTCTTTTAGAAAACAGAATCTCTTCCCATATCTTTTGAATACTGTGATTTCATAAACTAAAAGGTAAAATGAGGTTAAAATATACTCACTTATTTTACTTCTCACTTCATTTAGCTTTTCTCCAAGGCATTTAACTTCAGCAAACCTGTCAACGCAAGGATAATGATACAGAATTATTCTAAAGAACAACTAGTGAAAACTAGTCAATCACAATAAAATACTGAATTACTCAGTACTAATTTTTGATTGGTAAGTAGAAGTAATTGGAAACAATTTTCCATTAGAAAGATTATCCGGTCCAAGAGAAACCTTTCTGAAAGAAATCATGCAACAGATAAGTTTACTAGACAGACAAAACCAATGTATTTGACTTTTTAAGTTTTAAAAACTATGGTATCTCAACTCTAATGACTGGATTCTCTTAAATTTACTACACCACAGTATTATTCTTAATATGTTACTTTACTTGCAATGTTTTAACAAACAGTGATATAAAAGTAAAACTAAAAAATAACCCAAGCAAATTAAAACAGAACAATTGAAAGTATTAGAACTGCTCACTAGGAAATTTCAAATTTCAGCCTGTAATTAGCATATTGCCGATGAACACTGTGCTGTGTGGAAATATACATCCTAGTCACTAAGAAACCTCTCAAGCAGAAAATGTGAGAAAACTAAATGATGCTGTTCTTCTACAGATAGCCACTAAGTGAATGCAGACTTTCAGTTGATATTCAGCAGGTTGAGAAGGATGGAAACGAATGAATCAATCAGTCTTTGGAAACTCTCTTTTTCTAGAACGCAAATAGCTTGACCTCAAATCAAAACTGGAAATAAGTGGGAAATTCCCTCCAGGTATGTTTCTGAATGAGTTCACTGACCACTTCCTCATTATATTCAAATAATGAAATCTTCACATGGTATGTAAAATATTCTGATGATCAGAAGTTTCTTTTTTAGCTTGCAACAGCTCACTGTATGTCTTGCTTCTTAGGAAATGTGTCATATCTAAATGTATTCTTAAAAAACAGCTATCCACTGAGCCTTAAAAATTTATATTCTCTACATTTCTTACAGTCTGCTAGCACTTGATGCCTACTCCTTTTGTGCTTTTCTTCTGTCCGTTTTCTGATGTTTCACAGTAGTTGCTGTCATAATTATTCTCTTATACTTATTTAATTTGGTACTATATAAAACTGTCAGGAAAAATCAGGTTTAGGACATATCAGGTTTTCAAATGCCAAACATATTGTGCTGTAAAAATAATGACAATTACTTCAGTGTACAATGGTAAAGTCCAAGGAGGCACTGAGAGAACTGAGGCTATTTCAAGAAAACATCAATTGTAATAGTCTAAACAGTAATAGTTTAAAATTTAGAATGATGATTTGCTGCACTGTGACATTTGTTGTAGGACATCAAGATTAACATGAAACTCTCAGTTGTTACTTGTATGTGTACAAGTGGAACCTTGCAGAATGTGGAGGCAGAACTCTATTAAGCAAGACTTCAGGTGATCTGGAAGAGTCTTGCTCTAGACAAAGTAACTGAGGAAATCCACAAATTGTACTTCTGTCTAACTCAAATAATGGCAAAATAGAGTAAATAACCTCCCCCCCCCCCGAGAGGTGGGGTTTGAAAAACTGCCCCTTCTCAACTCGTCAATTTCCCTGTAAAACTGGAAGGAGTTAGAATTTCGGGTGCCTTCATTGGTATCTGCTCACAAACATACACTTTCAAAGCTGAATTCAACAAGACTAAATGGCTGGAGCTGGACGGTTCCTCAGCACTTACTCTTTCTTACATAAAGAAGGCAGAAGCCTTTGAAGCATCTGTGAGACTTTATATAAGCTTATTCTACTGGTGTTGACTTAGAGCCGCAAACAGCCATTGAAGAGTGTGTAAATATCAAAGGGAAGAAACCCCAAAGTACCTCCTCTTTCTTTCTCTCAGGTCCCACGAACCAAATAGCAAGTTCCTCAATAACTTAATTTTTGAGGCAAATCTCATGTTGACTATTAACTCTGATTCATGTTCACAGAGAGATTTATCCAGACAAGTTGAAGCTATCTATCTATCCAGTCCCTATTCATAGGCTACTGCCAATTGTTGAATGGATCATGCATGTTTCTCAAACACCATAGTTTATAAACTAGCACAATAACATAAACTGAAATTTGGCATTAATGTATGACAGTCCAATGGATTCCATCTGTGACTATGAGTCAGTCTAACAAAATAAACCAGGTAAAGACATAAGATTTGGCTCTAATATTAAAAGGTAAAAAGCTATTTTGATACTCTTCTAATTAAAAAAAAGGTGATATTATCTAACATTAAGCTGATATTGCTATGAATATTGACGAGTGAACAATTATATATTGTAAGCTGAAAAAACTTCCTGTGTATCTTACATGGAGACCACTCAACAGAAAGGCTGAAGTTGACAAATCATGGCTTCTATTACCTACAAGATAAATACTCCATGATGAAACCCTAAAGTGAATTTAGCCACTGATTTCAGTGGAACAAGCATTTTTGGCAAAGATTTCACTCTTTGAATGCAAGTGCCAGTAATTTAAAAATAAACTTCTTGAAAAACAAATCTCTAACTCATAATGTAAACCAAGACAAACTCAGAGGCTGTCTAATAAGACAGTGGAGACATTTAGTGAATTAAATGAACATTCACTTGTTTTTAATTATTAGAAATTACAACAACAAGTGACCTAAGTGAAACTCATCCTTTCCATGAAACTTGCCCATAGGTATTGAAAAAAACAAGTTAGTTGCTAACCAGCTGAAACACAGAAAGCAAGGAAAGAAGAAAATGGAAAATAGTGGATAAAACAAAATGGAAACTAGATTTACATCACATCTGTAAGCTCAGTAGAACTTTACTACTGGAAATACTGGCTAAGATGGGGCTTAAAAGCTTCGTGCAATCTGCAATATTACACTGGAATGGCTCATATGGGAAGATTTTTTGATAGTATATTTCACCAGAAAATGAGATGTATTTTTCTCCTCCTCAGAGAAACAATCCGAAGCGAACATGGTTATGTTGAGAAATAGAATGTTATTAAGTTCTCTGGAAGTCAAGTATAGGAAGTCCAAATTGCAGAAATCTGATTCTGTCTGGGCATAAACACATGGTTTTTTGGTGTTTTGTTTTGTTTAGTTTTGGCTTGGTTTTTTTTAAGCAGGGAAGAAGTTATTAATGTACAGAAGAAAAATAAAAAATAATTGGTTTGTATTAACTGTAAAGTAAGCTGTAGAAGGTCACCTTTTTTATCTTACAAAGGTACTCCTCATAGGCAACTGTCCTAATTGGATAGCTTGAAACTATTTTCTTTCACTTGAACAGTAATGAGCTTCATAAAGAAATTATCCTTAACCATATCAGACTTCCCACCTTTTAAATCCAGAGACAGTACTGAGCTACAGTACTAAGCTACTGCCTCTTTGAAGAGCTCTGAAGCAGAAGGTGAAAAGCTTTATTCAAACCCAGAATTTTTCTTATACATATATATATATTTTTTTTAACAAAACAAATGTTTTCAGTATTTGATTTAACCAAATGACTGCTTTTGAGCATTTATACAAGGGGAGTTACAGAAAAAAATACATGTATACTGTATATGTATGACCATATATAGTCACATCTATATGAATAATTTCACAGCCCAAGCAACAGTTGTGACCTTCACAGTGAAACTTCCAATTAGGCTCACTGACAGTTCACCATTCAATTAAGAATGATATAATGCGCACTCGATGTCTTACTGAGATGTACCTGGGACTCCTGAGGCAATAGGAACCAACAGGGAAACACCAGTGAAATACCTCAAAGGAATTAAGAAGTGCCCCTCTAAGAAGGTGACATGGTCAACAGTCCAGCTGAGGTGCCTTTGCACCAATGCACGCAGTGTGGGCAGCAAACAGAAGCTGGAAGCCACTGCGCTGCTAGAAAGCTGTGATCTAGTTGCTATTACTGAAACTTGGTGGGACAAATCCCATGACTGGAGTGTGGCTATTAATGGCTACAGGTTGTCAGAAGGAACAAGAGAGGAGGAGGGGTGGAGGGGTTGCTCTCTACATCCAGAGGAGGATTGAGTGTGAAGAGCTGTCTCTGAAGAACAGACACGTGCAGGCTGATAGCTGATGGGTAAGAATCAGAGACCGAGGCAACAAAGGGAACCTTGTGGTCGGTGTCTACTCCTTGATCAGGCCTCCTGATCAAGGAAAGCCTATTGCCAAAGCCTTCTTGCTCTGGCTACAGGAGGCATCACATTCACAGGCTCTTTTCCTGCTGAAGCACTTCAAACATGCCAACATCTGCTGAAAAAGTAGCATGGCAAGCTGTAGGCAATCCAAGAGGTTCCTGGAATGCACTGAGGATAACTTCTTAAGCAAGGTGGTGGGGGGATGCAATATTGGATCTATTGGTCACCAGTGTAGGTACACTAATTGGGGATCTCAAGACTGGAGGCAGCCTGAGCTGAAGTGATTATGCACTGGTGGAGTTCATAGTCCTGGAGAGATATGGGTCAGGCAAAGAGTAAAGTTAGGCTCCTAAATTTTAGGAAAGCAAAATTCCAGCTCTTCAAGGAGTTAGTTAATAGCATCCCCTGAGAAACTGCCTTCAGGGACAAAGGAGTTAAACAGAGCTGGCAGATCTTTTAGAATGGTTTCCATGAAGTGCAAAACTTCTCAATCCCCAGGAGAAAGAAATCAGGCAAGGAAGGCAAGGGACCAGCACGGCTCAGTTGAGACCTGCTGATCAATCTAAAGGGCAAGAAGGAAATGCACAGGCAGTGGAAACAAGGAGTAACCTAGGAAGAGTATAGTGGTGCTGCCTGGTTGTGTAGGGATGGAGTCAGGAAAGCCAAGGTGCAGCTGGAGTTGAACTTGGCAACAGATGGGAAGAATAATAAGAAGGACTTCTACAGGTATGTCAGTCAGAAAAGGAAGCTCAAAGAAAGTATACCCCTCCCTGATGAACAAGACTGGCAAACTGGTAACAATGGATGAGGAGTGTCACGGTTTGAGATAGCCCCAAAATCCAATTCCCCAGTCCTATCCCCCTGCCACATCTCAACCTAGTGAGAGATGATTCTTTCCAGACAAAACACACCAGACTCCAAAAGGGGGAAAGGGAATATATTACGATGACTGTACAAATAAATATTATAGTACATTATACACACAATCACAACTATCTCTACCATGACATATAGTATTTACAATGGATCAGATCTCTTCTCCCCTCCAAATAAAAGTCCAGGAGGGAAAGAAGGACAGATCCCTTCCAGTCTCAAAGCAGGAGTCTCTTCTAAGGCAGCAGTCTGTCCTCTCCACATGCATGCAGCAGCTGATAGCTGGATTTCTGCCAGCACTCAAGAGGGGGTATCCAAGCTCCCTCGGCCCCCTTGACGCAGGCAAAGGGGTCCTCCTCCGTGGGCTACATCACCCCAGGCAAAGGTCGTTCCACCACGGTCATATCACAAGACGCAGGGGGGTCTTCGTGACGGTCTGGTATCTCCAGGAGATTCAAGCTCCTTGCAGGGCCTCTGTGCCCTGCTTCAGGCTGTGAGCTTCTTTGTAGCTTGCAGCAAGGGAGGGCCCCCAAGACCAACCTCCCACACTGTCCTGGCTCAGCTCTCAGGATGACTGAGCTTCTCAGCTCCTCTCTCTCTCTCCGCTGCTGCATGTCCAAAACTCTTCTCCAAAATAGGAGTCCATGTACTCCTTCTCTCTCTAGGAGGGGTCTCCAAGGGAGTTTGGGGGGGTCTGGTACAGTCTTACCCCCAAAAACTCTGTAGCTCTGCTGCGGACTCTCCTTCTCGGCTCTCTGACACAACTCGGTGTCTTCCTTATTCATTTTTATCTCTGCTGCTTCTCCGGTTCAGTTCTTACCTGTCCTGGCTCTCAGCCAGAGTCTCCGGACGCTGCGTCTCTGCTTTCTGCTCTGTCTCCGCTGCCCACAATGGAGAAAACATCTCCCAGCTTAACTACAGACACTTAGCCCAGTCTAACACTGTTCCAAGTCTCTGCAGTCCCCCCAGCTGGGGGCTGGAGGGGGTAGAGCCCTCCAAGGGGCTCCGAGCCCCTTCCTCGTGGCTCACAACACGGCCACCTCTCTTACAACCAACTACAACTCTTCTCTTCCGGTCAGCTTGTGGAATGTTTACATTTTGCAGGAGTGCCCATTGGACAAAACTTCAAAACTTCCAGGGGTTTCCACTCCTTGGGGTCTACCACTACAGGAGAAGGCTGATGTACTTGATGACCTTTTTGCTTCAGTCTTCATTGGCAATTTCTCTTCTCACACCGCTTAAGTGGATGGACTGCAAGACAGGGACTAGAGGAGCAAAATCCCTACCACTGTAAGAGAAGATCAGGTTCATGACCACCTGAGGAAACTGTACACAGGTCTATGGGACCTACAGGAATTATGAACCGTCAGGCTCATCTCTGTGCCCGGGAAAATCATGGAATAAATCCCCCTAGAAGCTATACTAAGGCACATGGAGAACATGGACGTGATTCAAGACAGCCAGCATGGCTTCAGCAAGGGCAAGTCCTGCCAGACCAACCTAGTAGCCTTCTGTGATGGAATAACTACATTTCTGGAGAAAAGAAGGGCTGTGGATGTTGTCTATCTTGACTTCTGTAAGGCCTTTGACACAGTCTACCACATCCTCTTTAAATGGGAGATATAAGGATTTGACTGTTGACTGTTCAGTGGATGAAAAATTGGTTGGATGGTTGCATCCAGAGGGTAATGGTTAACGGCTCATTGTCCAGATGGAGATTGGTGACAAGTTGTGCCCCTTGGGGGTCCATTGCTGAGACTGGTACTGTTTAAAATCTTCACTGATGACAGAGACACTGGGATTGAGTGCACCCTCAGTACATTTGCATAAGCCACCAAGCTGAGAGGTGCAGTTGACATACCTGAGGGACAGGATAGACAAGCTCAAGAAGTGGGCCCGTGTGAAACTCATGAGGTCTACAAGTCCAAGTGCAGGGTCCTGCACCTGGGTTTGGACAAACTCTGATATCAATACAGGCTGAGGGATGGAGAGATTGAGAGCATCTCTGAGAAGAAGGACTTGGGGGTACTGGTGGATGAAAAGCTGGACATGACCTGGCAACGTGTTCTTGTAGCCCAGGCAGTGAACTGTATCTGGGGCTGCATCAAAAGAAGGGAGGCCAGTAGGTTGAGGGAGGTGATTTCTCTCCTTTACTGTAGTCTTGTGAAATCCCACCTAGAGTACTTGTTAAGGAAATTTTCCTGTCTGACTATCCAGGAGCCACTCTGGCAGTCTGTTGTGGTTTAGGAATTGTATTCTCAAATTTAGTGGCTTAACGAAACCACGATGCCACTCACTTCCCCTCCCCCTCCAGCTGGAAGCACAGAAGGAAAGATCACGGGTTGAGACAAGAACAATTTACTGGAAACAGCAATGAGATAGTAAGAGCAACCATATTAATACAAAAAGCATACAAAAGAGAGAGTGTGGAGTTCAACCCAACCTCAGCCATATCATCAAAACCACTCCCTCTGCTCCAGACCAGCGTTACCCCACCACTCTGTTCGCCACACTTGCTCCACCAGAAAAGGAATGCCCTTCTCAGAAGCGAGAGAGAGTCCCTCTCCCTCACACCCCTGGCCATGATGTAAGATGGTATAGAATAACATTAGGGTCTTGGCAATGCCCACGTGGCTCCACAATCCACCCTCTGACAGCTACTGCAAAAAATTACCCCTGTCCTTGGCCAAAACCAGGACACAGTCACACTCACATCACCTGAGCTAGACCAAAGCCCCTTCACAGCAAGTGACTCCACAGGTGCCCTGCTTGACTCCCTACACTCACCACACTCACACAGTCAGACAAGGGTTCCTTACTGGCTCAACTCTAGGTTTCCCATAGCAGAGCCTCTCATACGTCTGGATCCTTAATTTAATCATGATGCAACAACAGAATAACAGCTTGAGCTGATGCCTCTAAGGAAGGACCCAGAACAAAGGAAACCCTGGACAGTGTAAGTGTGTGAAAGTCTCAGCTCTTCCTCCTAAGTCACTGGCTCCTACTATGCCTCTAAGTGTCTGTTCACCTGGCTAGCTGTGCCCTTTGTTGTGCAAAGGGTCAGTGCCAGTTCATAGCCTCTTGCCTTGGGCTCTTGCCACCCAGAGCTCAATCTGCAGCTCCCACTGAAGCGGCACACTGAGCTACTCGCACTAAATGTATTCCTCAACAGTACTGCATCCAGTTCTGGAGCACAGGAAAGACATGGATCTATTAGAGTGGGTCCAGAGGAGGGCCACTAAAATGATCTGAGGGCTGGAACACCTCTCTTCTGAAGACAGTCTGAGACAGTTGAGGTTGTTCAGCCTGGAAAAGAGAAGGCTCCAGAGTGACCTTATTGCAGCCTTTCAATATTTAAAGGGGGATCATAAGAATGTTTTAGCAGGATCTGTTGGGAGAGGACAAGGGGCAATGGTTTTAAACTAAAAGAGTGTAGATTTAGAGTAGATATAAGGAAGAAACTTTTTACAATGAGGGTGGTAAAACACTGGAACAGGTTGCCCAGAGTGTGGACAGGGTGGATGCTCCATCCCTGGAAACACTCAAGGGCTCTGAGCAACCTCATCTAGTTGAACATATCCCTGTGCATTGCAGAAGGCTTGGACTAGATGACCTTTAAAGGTTCCTTCCTATCCTCTATGATAATTAGCAAGCCAAGAAAATCTCCCCCAAATACCCAAAGGAAAAATAAGACAGCTAAAAATAAGTAATTTGTGAGCCAAATACTGTTTGTGGTATGACAGAAGTGGTTATGTAACTATAAACAAAATTATTAACATGAGAGGCCTACATATAAAGGGAAGTTATGGTAACTTTTAAACATGTGGTGTCCACACTCTTCTTCCTGTGCAATTTGAACACTGGCGGGGTAACAGAACTTTTGTGTAACTGGTAGTTCAGAGGCTGCATTCCAAATTATAGACTGGACTTGATGTAAATCCATTCTAATGAACTTGGTAAACTTGGAGCCATAAGCATTTTTGCTAAAAATGACGGCAAATGGCAGAGGGAAACTCTTGCTCCAGAGTATCAACATTCACATTAGCACTGATTTCAGCAATCAGCTGATGCCTATTAGAGAAGGGTTACCCAAGGCATTAGTTTGAATCCCTTTGTCCTTTAGGGAAGGCAAATCTGTCATCAAACTTTGTGGATTCTGCCCATCTCTATTATATGTTCTGAAACCAGAAGGAAATACTGGTTTGCTTCATAGTAATAGCAAACAGAAAAAAATATGGAAGAATTGTGATTAACTAGAGGAAATGCAGGGCATGGCTCAGAACTGTGTTGCTCTCATTATCATGTTGTGACCATGAAGTGTTCTGCTCAACAAACAGCAACGTCAGAAATTACTCATTTATGCAGTGATGATGCAGTGATGTGGCATCATCTGATATATGGATCAGAAGAAATGCATTCCTAAACATCCAGTTTACAGGGATAAATTCTTACATACATCTAATACCTCATCAATTTGTGTTCCTGTGTCTGAGTTATGGATCCAGGTAGAAAGTTAATCAATTCAGAAAAGTGATAAACAGCAAGAGCTTGAATAAGTCACATAGATGTGGAGATCACTTCTTGCCTCAATTTCACTTAAGTAAATGAATATTAAACTTAGTAACCCTGAAAATAATGTCTTTCATGCCTATTAAGAGTTTAAATTGTGTTAAGGAAAGCAGAAGAAAGCAGGAGAAAGCTGGAGGAGAAAACTCCAGGGCAAAAAAAAAAAAAAAAAGAAAAAGAAAAAAATCCCAAGCAACTATTAGGGGAATTGCTAGTTAAAAGGACAGATTGAGAGACCTGCTTTTGGCATCTGCAATCTCAAACCCATGTATTTCTTTTGCAGTACAAGGGGAGTTAACACTTGAAAAACTGACACAGAAACAGTGCTGTTATCCAATCAACATGGACAAGGGCTGGTGGTTCAATTTGCGAGATGTTTAAAATCTGCTGTATAAAAACACGTTTTCAATGTTTTTTCCATTCTCGCCATCTTCACCACATTTTGAAGTGTTTTGCCAGCATTAACAACAAATGTGGAAGAGGGAAGTATTATTTCTGTTTGCGAGTGCAAAACTGGCAGAGAGAAGTTAAAATCACTTGGCAAAAAAGTTAGGAACAACAGACAGATGCATATGTTAAACATCTCCCAGCTTACTATCCAACTCGGTGTCAAAGCCAGTAAAACATTTTTGACAATGGAAATTGCAGTAATTGATTCAGTCACGTGGATTTTACTTCCTCTAAATAATTCTAGATCATGAATGCCATTGCCACGTTGCTTTAACATGGCTATGAGGATGAATAAAACCAGTGGCAATATGCACTAAGATTCTTCATGCCACTTTCATGTTCTATCCAGACTTCTATTCTCTTACCACATAGTGCCTTCTGAATATGAAATGTCCTAAGTAAGAAAAGGCAAAGTTTCTGTACCAAGTCCTCAACAGAAGTCTGGGATGTCTGGGTGTAAAATTATGTTCTTACCTAGACTGATAATGAACTGCCAGATGTCTTCCTCCAGCTGTATTTTGCTGTGACACTCACCTCTGTTTCAGAAGCTGTTTGTTGTCCTCAATGGTTATACTGTCAGCATGGTCTCGCTTGAAAACTTCAAAAGCTTCCTGACATCCAAGTGACATCTTTCCTCCTGCCCCAAGGTAAAAAATAATTACTTCACAGTCATCAAAAGACAGACATTTTGCAATTCATTAAATCCTATTTAGACAAACACAGCAAGTCAGCCCAGGGGTCTTAAAGCACAAAGAAGACTAAAGTTCAGTTTTCTACCAATGGGAAAGCATTTTTGACTAAAGATTTCTATTATCTGACAAATTAATTTTGTTTCACCTCACTTCTCTAAAGTCTGAAAGCTTGAGGTGTATAATTTCTCAAGATAACTTAAAATGTTCATGTGAAATATTCTTAACTGTGAGCCAGAGGTATTTTCACAACAGCAAAACTCAATTTGCTTCTGTATTTCTTTCATCTGTTTCACACTGGATCCTCAAAATAACTTGAATTTTTTCAGTATTCCTAGAAAAAGAAAATTCAGGCTTCTTTTAATTATGTATTAGTGAATATTTTTCATATCCTTTTATGTGAAGCAGGACTTCTACCTACAAAAATGGTTGGTTTCTGCCTTTTTACATTTCCAACTTGGTGTTTGTTTCCTTTTGTGCACCAGAATGTCAAGACTTATTTGGCCTTCAAATCTTTTTAAAAATCACTGTAGAAAAGTATTCCAGTCTCTATAATTTATCAGTTCTCATTGTTAGATGATCTAAGATCCAAGTAAGATATCACGCATTTGTATTAGCAAAAAAATTCAAAGGCTTAAGGAGAATGAAAGATCATGCCAGCACCTGTGTTATCAGGTGTACATGTATGTCATTATATAAGCAAGGAGAAACAAATAAATTACAGTAATGAAGATAGCTCAGGAGCAAAAAGGTGGAGGACTCTCACTCAAACAAGTGTGAAAAATGCAAAATAGCTTCACCTCTAATTAAACCTCAGGGTTGCAACTTAAACCTCAAAAATTATATTCCTTAAATTGGAATTTGATCCTCCATAATTTTTTTCACCTCTAAAGCCATTCTTTTGTCCTATTCACAAGTCTGCCTTCCTGCTTCAGATCTACCAGGACCCCCAAATCCACCATGAACAAGAGCTATAAAATTTTCTAGGATTTCTGCTGTGTAAGTGTTTTCTATATGTTTTATGTCAATGTGGGTAGAGTCCTTCCCAAATCTTCGTT
This sequence comes from Pipra filicauda, assembly GCF_003945595.2. Lineage (NCBI taxonomy): Eukaryota > Metazoa > Chordata > Aves > Passeriformes > Pipridae > Pipra > Pipra filicauda. The sequence goes on from NW_024104538.1 coordinate 240,315, forward strand.
TGCAAAGCCTAGCCATGAATGAATGAAAGCCAATGGACCAGCATTACCAATAACATACGTATGCCAGTTATTTTTCAGGTTACCTGCTTTGCAATTTTGGTGTAAGTGGGTTTTTCAGGCTACCTGTTTTGCAATTTTGGTGTAAGGGTTTCCTCCTTCTCCAAGTTTCTCCTGTTTTCTTTAACACAATTTTCTCACTTAATAGGGATGAAAGACACTGTTTTCAGAGTCACCGAGTTCTAAACTCACTTTAGTGAAACTGAGGCAAAAAATAGGCAAAACATACCCAAACAGGTTGGGATACGCAATACGGGGATGTTACCCCTTATTGGGGTCTAGCTCCATAAGCTGCATTTAAAGTCACTCTAAATATGTTCTGCTAAACCTCATCACACTTATAATATCAGGATAATTTCCCATTGACTGCAGTGAGATTTCAGTGATGTAAGATACTGTTTACAGTGAGGGCTGGTAAAAAAAATTAGGACTTAGAGTTCAATAATCAGTAAAAGTTTAAAAAATTTATTCAAAATAAGAGAAAAATTTGCCCACTGTTTCAGTCAAAAGAATCAGCACATCTGTTACTAATTCAAAAATTTTGAGTTGAAAATAGAACCACCAGGAATGTTTGAATGGCAAAGCATGCAGAAATGCTCCACCCTTTTTGAATAAGAAAATCAAAGAAAGATACAGCGCAGTCTTTACTGTTGTGTGATCCAAAAGAGCAAGAGGATTTAGGAAAATATATTTTTCTGTGGTGATGACCTGAGAATATAATGTTCATGTTTCATGCTTGCCTTGAAGAAAAACAGGCAGCTTTGCAAGCAGAATTTTATAGCACGTTCCTCCCATCACTAGCACTAATTTTAACATGCAGCCCGATTTGACCCTCTAGAATTGCTTTTGTTGCAGAAAAAGTTTGTATTAAGTGCAGAAAGCCTGGACAAAATTCCTGATCAAGCCTAAAATAAACAATAAATGCCCTTACTCATGCATAACACTGCAATGTAAAGTATTTAACTCTTCTGGCAATGTACTGCCTTAGAGAGTAGGAGTAAAAACAGTAAAGTAAGTTTGGAAAACAAAACTATTACAGTGATTATTGCTACTGCCTGGCAGAAAAGCATCAACCAAAATTAAAGGTAACCTGATAATCATTTTCCAGCACTAAATTAAGAGGCAGCACATTTGTACAGCCAAACAAAGCACACAAAAATAGATCCCCAGAACTCCTGGGAAGGGGAAATTTTCTGGTTTATGCAGTTCATTTTAAGAAAATAGAGAAACATATGAACTAGTAAACAATACTATTCTGAAAGTGGTATAAAAGGAAAGGAACTTTAAATGGAACACTGAGACTGTATCTCAGCATAATATAAACATAAAACAGCTACAGAAAAATGTTGCAGCCTGTGGGTAATGACAAAAACGTTTAGGATGATAATAAGGGAAGACAGCAATGTTAATACTAGTAAAAGACTGCAAGAGACATTGGAAACTTGATGGAGTGGTTGTGTTTTCATTCTGCTCAGTAATGAAGATTATTGCTTCTCCATGGTTGATGTGGTATCTTCAATCATGCTGTTTACATTTCCTTAAATATTCTTTAATTTCATAAAGTAGCCTCACCTTCTTCCAAATGGCCTCCAAGTGCCAAGGTGCATTAACATTATTGGCATGCTGTTTCTCCTGGGCTTAATTCCAACAAATAAACTATATATTCTTTTAAACCAAGGTGCTATCGAATTTCTGTTTTTCTCTAGCTGTAAATCGAAATTTATGTACAGATATGAATAAAAACAGAATTAGGAGAAGAAACCATTGATGAGGAGAAATTTTTGGCAAGCTAGTGGAATAGTTCAGCTAAAACTGTTAGAGAAAACGATTTCTTTCATTCTTACAAGGCAAACAATTTCTCCTCTCCTTCTTTAATAACATGGCATGGGGTTGCAAAATAAATATTTGAAAATTCTTATCTAAGGAAGAACCAGGAAACACATGTCATTAAGTCATTACAATATGAACTGGAATAATTATTACCATAAAAATAATTCACATCGTTGGAAAAGCATAAAAATTTCCTGTAATCACAGTCTTGAAACTCCAGTTGACAGAGTTGCATGAAAGAGTGATAAATTTTGTATCAACTTGATTTTAATGATACCTTTCCTGTTAGGTTGTGTAGTTTGGCCTTAATATTAAAACACTTACAAGTATGCCCAAGTCACACAATGTGAAATTCACAGCAAACCCATCATTATTTACAGCAAATTCACACAGCTGAAATTTTGGTAAAATTCAAGTTCACTTCACATCCCAAGTTTGTATGTTTAAGAATGTTTTCATTGAAGGTTTGATTTCAGTCTGTAGTCTTATTCAGTGAACTCTCAACTTTCAAATCAAGCAAAAAGCTTTGGTTCAATAGGCTCCTCTCCTGAAATGTGCAAATTACAGCTGTCCCACTGAACTTGGTAAGTCAACAGGATGGCAATTAAGGCTCAAGCTCTGAACTAGAGCAACAAGATCTGAAATGACCAAGAAATAGAAAGCTTGTTGTGGTATTGATAATGGGCTAAACTTATGAAACCAGCAATAATTCAAAATACACTGAGCAAAAATGTAGTAAGGCTTTTGGGTGTTGCTGATTACTTTTCAAGGTAAGAAAAGATCAAAGTGATTTAAAAACTCAGTTGCACGCCTACAGCAGGTAGAAGCCTGCATAGCAGCAAAGACCCTGGCAGGTATTATGAACCCTATTCTATCACTAACTAATTTGGAGATAATTTATTCTATTCTGTTACATATACAGATGCTATTTACAGACATCCTAAATCACCAAATGTTAAGTTTAAATGAACTTTAAAGTTAAAGGAACACGTAGGGTATACTGCGGCACTGGGTGCTCAACTCTCAGCAGAGAAACGATATGGCTGAATGCTATTTTTAAGTTAAATGGTATCCACTGAGATTACTTAGGGGCTACATTGATTATGTAAGAGCATGCAAGTGGATAAACACAGACTTTATTTTGTTGCCAGAAGTGATTAAACACTGGTGTATATATTTAAATGACCATACTGATTTTTAAATTTATCTGACACTGACAAATCCTATTGCAGCTTGCATTAGTGATCACAGTTTAAAAATATTGGACAATTTCAAAGTACTCTATTTTAGTGTTGTGGTAGGGATTTTTTTGCCCCATACAGATTTCAAGACTGCTCAATCTGGAAATGGCACCTCCAGTCCTGAGTCTGGCCACCTTCTGTTTTTTAGTTTGTTTGTTGAAAAAAGTTTTATTGCTCAGAGGGAGAAGGCTTTCATAAAGTTTAATGCATGAAACCCACAGAAAAAGGTTACATTGGTCTTCAGTTAGGTCTGAAAAAATATGTCAAACAATAGCATGAAATTGATACCTTCTCTGTCTGAAAGCAGAACCACAGTGTCTCCTCACAATCTCACCTTGTAACCAGATTTTGTTCCTTGTATATGAGAGCTCTGAGGAGTTTTCAGCAGCCCTCATACGAGACGATGCCAGTGTAACCCACTAAAAGAATTGGAAACAACACTCCAGAAGAGAATTAAGATTGCAAGTTGAGCTGTTCTGAGGGAGCAACATTAAGACTGTTGACAAAAGCAAACTCTTGGGATTAGCTGATCAGACCACGTCATCATGGCTGGGCTTCACGAACGAAGATTTGGGAAGGGCTCTACCCACGTTTGTTGCAAGCGCGTTGTCAGACCATGTATTCTGATGAGAAAGTCATCTGTCCACATATCTGCCCATCTATCTGTTTTGCAGAAACTACATTTTCACAGAAAAAGACTTCGTCTTTCCATTTCTACTAAGTGCTCTATTGGACAAGAATTGTCAGCTCTTCCACTGAAATCAATAGGAGCAAAAAGTCCCCTTGGCTCAAGGAAAGCTCTCATGCAAGTCAGGGTTGTCTGAAGAATTTCAGGATAGCTACTAGTGTGAATTGTGAGTCTTCATGCTTATGAAGACTGTCAGCCCGTTTGTGTTACTACGTATTTCCACTTATTATCAAATGAGAACAAAAGAACTGTAAAAACTTCCAAATGAAATTAAAGACAATATATTTGGTAAGTCTTCGTAATAGAACTAAGGTATTAGAAATCAAATAAGCATAATTCATTACATTTTTACCAGGATCTATCAAGATATCATAGCCATCTGTTCAGAATGGAAAAAAGATGTCACAGAGCTTGGGAATAATGAATCAATAAAGAATAAATACTTAAAAATAGGCAAACAAACCCCAAAACAATATACAACAAATACTTTCCCGCTGTAAAGCTCAGCTAAATTTCTCATGAAAACCATGTGTATTACATATGGCTACCTTCATTAGACTACTATCAAAAATGGGAAAGACATAAAACAAGGCTGCTCACAGCACCCCTGCAGTGCTGAACTGCAAAACTTTTGGGAAAGGTAAAAGCCTCGAAGGAAAACCAAAATATTCAGATGCAATGAACTAAATAAAACATTGGCATACGTTACTTTCTCTGGTTCTGGAGTTTCTTTGTTTATTTGCAGGGGTGGAGGAGACAAAAAGAATATTTTCTTGAGATTATGAGCATATTTATTGTGGTACTGAACATTGATCTAGGCAGGTCAGACAAGTGAATTCCACAAGTGAAAATTTCTGTTGTGGAAACCCTTGAGATAACTGGTGCGTGGGTCATTTACCTAGGCATTATCTTATGCACATGAAATTAATTGATTGACAAGACAAACTGTTCCATATATGTTGGAATAATTTATAACCAGAAGAGAAATCATCACTAAATGAAACACTGAAAATGACTAACAGCAAAGAACAATCTTGTACAGGAGCACATCAGACACAAATCAAAGATAAATCAAAGACAAGAAATTACACTAATTTCTAGTGCAATGAATATTGTTAGAGGATATGTGATCACTAAAGATGGGATTGCTTTAAGAGTACTAAAATAAAACAAAAAACCTAACTATTACGTATAATGCCAACTTTGTAAAAGATTTTTATAAAGCACAATTGAAATGCTTCCAAAGAAAACCTAAACAAACGACCACTTACAAGCATCCTATTAGGAGTAGGTTATTACATTAATTAATAATCCTCTACAGGAGTATGAAGGCAAATATTGAATTGTATATCAAAACCAAAGGTTAAATTAAGTAAAAATTTAAGATGAAATTGAAAATTTCAAGATTGTCTAAGACCATGGAACAACAAAACTCCAAATGGGATATGGTAGCTTTAATCATGTTGAATTTCTTCAGTTTCTTTATTTTGAGCAATCTCAAATTACAATACAGGTAAGAAAAATATTTTTCATATTAACCCAGATCCATGTTTATAACAGCTCTAGTTTTTCAACCAAAGCTACTTGACCTTTAAAATCTAATGATAGTCAGAAACATGGTTTTAGGCCCCTTACTGTGGTAAGTCTGATACCAAATTCAACATCGGAGTGATCTCTATGTGATAAAATTGAAACTATTGAAATAGCTTTTCCTCATTTTCCTCTTCTGAAAAACTGGTATACCAGTTTGTCTCTCTGTCAAATGTTGCAAAGCACAGTGCTAGTGAGAGTTACAGGATAAAAGGAAATTGTTAACAGCAACTTTAAATACTGTCATCACCGTCACCTTATAGAGCACACAGTTTACTAACATGTTACACTCAGTTAACAGAATAACTTTAGTCTGATTCTGTTTTTGTTAGTTATGGATTCTAACAGTTTCTCAGATTACAAGGCATGGAATCTATATGCTGCAGAACATCTGCACTAGCATCAATGATTTTCAGCCTGCCTACTTTTGTGTTACCTATTTACGCTAGTATGTTCTCTTTAAAGAGTCAATGGGCAACAGGGACATCAAATTCAAAATAGGATCAGAGGAGACAAGGATGCAGGTAGAAGCTACTTGGCATAACCAAAATGTTTGCCGTTATCAGCAGTGGGGAATGAAATAGTGTACCTATTGATAGTTGTGTTCTGATACAAATATTATTGCAGAAATATTTTACATTTCATGTGTGACAGTTTGTACGTCTCAAAAGAGAAAAAAAAATCAGCTATTTGCAACCATTTACTTCTTTAAAGATGCCTGTGAGATCATATTTGATTGTATAATACATACACACATTTCAAGTCCTTAATTAGTAGGTACAAAGGGAGAGCCTGAAATGAAGCATGGTAGGCTTGGCAGAAGCACAGTGGGTGGATACAAAGGAAACTATGAAGTCGAACCCACAAGAACTTTAGGAGACCCACCCAGTACTGTTGCCACTTCTAAATAAATAAGATTCACTGCTGCATATGACAGAATCATACAATTAATACAACTTCTCATATAGCAGGACATATATCTCATTGTGCAGTTTACATCCAACACCAGACACTACAAATAAACTGTGCATTTCCCTTGTTTTGTTGGAGTCTAAATCTGCTCCCTTCAATGGTTGATGCAGTTCTAAAAATTTTACTAAAAGTAAGAAAGCGCTAATATTTAGACACTTGAGTCAACTCAAATTAGAGCTGATTTTAAATCAACTTTAGACTACTGTGCTTAAGATGAATATTTCAATTAAGATTGAGTAACAGCAGATTAAATGTGTATGTTTAGACATCTTTTACGTACTTGCCATTTTGCAGGAGCTTTTGCCACTTGTTTTAGACCCAAAAAAGAGCTTTTATGTTAAAACACTTTTCTTCCTTTTTTTAACTAGACCAACACATTTCAAAAAAGATAGAGTACTCTCAACAAAATTTTCCTCATTTGCATGTTCTATGTTGTTTTGAGTGATAGATATGGTATTTAAATTCTCCTTTTCAATACATCTTTCTCAGTTTTAGAAAAATTACTCTGAATGGTGGATAAGAAAATCTTAAGTGCTCTACAAAATGACAACTTACATCAATGGAGTCACGACAGCTTGGACCAAATGCAAGTGAAGTGTTCTGCTAGGGACATCTGCAGACATCTGCATGTATTTTTGGTGTCTGAAGAATAATTTCTACCACCAATCTTGCCAGTAACACCATAAACCACAAAAGAGGCATGTTTCATTTTCAGAACAGTTTAGCAGAGGAAAAAGAACTTGTTATAAACATCAATCTGGTTTTGGAAACTTACTGTACTTTTAATTTCATATTACATTTCAGCTTTTTCTTTATTGAGATATTGAGGTTTGCTGAAGTAGAAGCCCAAATATACTACATCTGAGGCAGACAAGAAAAAAACCTCCTGTAGCAGGCACACCATTGATTAGTAGCAGCTGGGGCTATCTTAGTATTTCAGGTTATAAACTACAGGAGTGCAGGAGCCACTCAATGAGAAATTGGTCTTTTGTTTGCTTGTTTGTTTTGGTTTTGGTTTGGTTGGTTAGTTGTGGTTTTTTGGTTGTGGGTTTGCTTTTTTTTTAATAGTAGGAACTTCAGCACTGAAAGAATGGGGTATGCTGAGGTAGAGAGTCGAGAGAAGAAACCATGAGATAAACTCCATGGTAAGCTATTTTTCTTCTCCAGTCAGTAATCTCGATTAACTAACTTTAAAATTTACTATCTATTTACCTTCAAGATGAACAGCTTTACTTCTATTGCTTAGTACTTAGCCCTTCTGGAAGCTAAAAATTAGCAATTAAGAAATGAGTGAAACTCCTTTTTAAAAGAATTAAGTTTGATTCTTGCTCTGTTGAAGCTTTATTGGGGTGTCTCTCAAAACAGTAGCCTGTTTTGTACTAATGTCCGGATTTGAAAAAATAATTAGGTATGTTATACCTCAGCAGTGACCACACTAAATTTCAAGCACTCACCTACCGAGCAAGTCCTGTAACTGCTACATTACAGAATAGCACCAATGTGTATTAACTGCACTCTAAATATACAAAGAAAATTGAGCCTTCAGAAGTTTTAACTAATCTCATCACAACTGAGGACTTTTAGACATGTGACAAGCTCCAGAAGGTCAGCAAAGCCAAAATGTCCTGTGCATATAAATCAGCAGAAGTTTAGAGAACACTTGTGTTCAGGTGCCTGCATGCTGTTAAACACCTACCCTGACATAAGTTGTTGAATTCGCCTTGGAATTCAACACATTGTGCCTCTTGCATTACACAAAGGATGCATTTTAGCAAGACTTAGTAGAGAACAGTGCATGTAGACAGAAAACAGTTATTGCCAGTCCAGGTATACTTATAAATTCCATTTCTATCTGTAGTAGTTCTGAAATAGCAGCCAAAGTAGAAAAGAATGAGATAACAATCAGGCCTGGGCTTATTCATAAAAACAAACTGACTAATTTCTTTCTGGAACTTTCACTTAATCTTTTCAAACTTTATCATATTGTTTTTACAAAACTTTTAGCTTACTTTAGCTAAAACTTCAGCTCATTATTTTGGACTTTCCTCAGCTATTAAAGGCTTTCTACTGCTTTTAAAACCTCTTTTGATCATACATATTTTATTTTGAATGGGGAAAAATTTATCTGGAAGGATTGAATTGTAAAGGAAACATTAAGTCTTTGTACACTGTAGAATAAAGAAAAATTATTCTGAATACCATATACATACATCCTTTATTAAAACAAGTTTTGCCAAACCAACATATAAGTATACTTGCCTTCTGAATCAGTGTTAACATAGTCTAGAAGACTGAGGAGGTTTAAGTAAAGCTGTATTTGCATTTTTAATAAAGCATTTCGAGTAGAGGCATTCATCAAAACATTTTATTAAAAATGCATTTTTAAGAACAAAATTATGCAACACATTAATACTATTTAGCTTCAGTACTCTAAGAATGAAACCTTCAGAAAGAGACTCCATAAGCATTCTTAAAATACAACAGAAAGTTTACTTAAGTTAATTCTCCACCTGACAACCTCAGGCTCACTACATGTTGGAAGCAGCAACAGGGCTGACACTCGCCATGAACAGTGTTTATACTGTTGCTGCTGCAAAAAGTTGGAGTGAGGTTTTTTTGTTAAATATACATTAATGCATTTTAATAAAGAACTACTACTTAACGATAAGAAACTCCTATTTTGAGCTTAGAGTCAAAAAACTATGAGCAGTGTAAAATTACTGGACAATTAATTCTCACTCTCACATATTCTGCAGGTGATATCCCACCATATTGGGTCACTGAAGTGATTAAGAAACCTTCTCTGAAAGCAAGTCCACTGCAGAGAATGAATTTCTGTCTTACCAGAGGGAGAATGAATAGCCAGAGACAGCTAAGACCTCGTAATTGTTGCTAAGTGGCCAAAAGATTTGTGTTATTCACTTTATTTTCTGTCCTCGGAGGAAACAGAAATAATCATGTCAGGATTTACAAATACAGTTTTGAAACAGAAGTGCACATATCAGCTCCAAATCCAAACCCTGAAACCTCACCATGCTAAAATTTATTAAATTTTTGGTGAAACTTCCATCTTAAATTGCCCCTAAAGGCAGGAAGTGCCTTCTACCCTGTAGTTGTAGGTTACTGTGGTCTATCCTATTAATATATGGTCCTGCTGTTATTATTTATAATAATAAATAACCACATTCAGTAAAATAATCATTCCTTGTCTTCATGGAGTTTGATAATTTGTACAGCAACCATTCCCCATGAAATAAAAGTCAGAGAGCAGTTCAGTAATAGAGTGTGGTAAAATAAACCTATGATTTGGTAACATCTATTTGCTTATAATAATTCACAGAATGTCTGTCTTCCAGAAAACTATCAGGGCATCTTTAGAAATTTCCTGAACGTTTGTCTTTTTATCTTATTGGAGGGTGCCTATTTTACAGAAATATATATTATCATTCAAAATCCATGAGTCTATGAAAGGTTATAGTGTTCCAAATCTCTTACTATTAGATGCATATCTGCACTAAACAATTACGCATTTTTTTGCCATCCTCAACAGTGATGATGGAAAGCAAATTAATTCAGAAGCTAAATTCCTGATCCTGGAAATAAACATGCACAGGCATTTTTTCCCCCAAATACTCAAAGAAATCAGAGAGCAAACATTATTTACTTATACGTACATAAACATATGGATAAGCATAGAGATGCAAAATCTTTCTCACTCCTGAGAACAAATAAGTGAAAAAAAATTCTAATATTAGAAGGCTATCTTAATCACCTAAAATACAAATTATTTTTCCTTTATACAACATGTATACAATTGTACAATAACATGCAACACATTTTACATAACCTAAAAATGTTTTCTTCAGAGTCCACTCCTACTAATTTATTGTCAGCTTTGTTTATTCTGCCTGTAGCCTCCACAGTGAATAAAAAGAGAAAAGGAAAACTGTAATTATTATGACGATGCCTAACATGTCTATTATATTAAAATTGATAATACTAATAATAATCAATTATTCTGCATTCTTCTGAATCTTATTTATTGCCTTTTTTTTCTATGATTCAAAAGACTCCCAGTTTAATAAAAACGGACGACATTCTTGTCCCAGAGATATTAAAGGTAAAACTGATTGCTCGCAGAAGCAAAACTCCCCTGTTGTTTCTCTGGCTCATCATACCACAGATGTTTTCTGGTGAAAATTCAATGGTCTCAGATGCTGTGTTAGGAACATCCCTTACAAAAAACCCCTATCATGTAATGTAAAGTATTTGGGTGAAATTCCATTTCATATCGGCACAATTCCCACTGTGAAAAGCAACTTCTTCCCATTATTTTTTAAACAAAATTTGTAACCAACTGAACTCTATGACTCATATGCAACAAAAGATCAAAAGACAATTTTTGCACCAATAACCTCTATAGCTCTAAATCTGCTTATGTCAGGACATAGAATTAAAAGTGGTTTTGCCCCCTGTTGAAATAAGTGATTATCGCTAGAAAAATAGCATAATTCTTCCTGAATGCCAAGTACACTGTTTCTTTGATGGCTTTAAACTGGTTGTTTTCCTTAAGAGCAAAAGGGGACAGTATATTTTGGAAATTCCTTGTCATACAGGCTTACTACAATATTAAATGTGCTGTATCTTAGAGCCATGAGCTCTTGTATCAGGCTTTAGCTAATTAAATAAACCTGCTGAAAATCAAAAGGATGTCTTCCTGGAACTCTTTTTCTTCTGGAAGAGTTATTTTAACACTCCTGATACAAAACTAAGACATTCTCCTTCTGTTTCCAAACACTGGTCATTGCTCAAACTGATGTCACCATCTCTCTGCACATTTCAAGATTAAAGGAAATTTCTGAAATATTTAGAATTATTTCTCCCAAGAGTTATAGCTGGATGTAATGGGCATAAATAAAGAGAGCTGATCGAAGTGGGGAGGTATTGCAGAAGAAAGGATTCATAATAAAATATACAGTCATTTTAACACTCAGAACTTTCCCAGCTCACTCCAAGTGCTTTACTCTCTTCTTTCACTGAACAAGTAGAGACAGCTTTGCGTGAAATATACTTGTATGCAGCTTACTCTCAGAGTTTACAATAAATATCAAACATATTATAAACAGAGAGGTTTGTCCAAGCTTACATAGAATTTTTAGTAGCCAGCATAGCCCAGATTTTCAATAAAGCTTCCCAAACAGATTAGTTATCAATGAAGAGAAACAATTTCAAGAACTGTGTTGCAAACAGTTACGTTGACTGAAAACGAAGAGTCAAGACTTCCAAGGTTTTATATTGGTCTCTGCTTCTAATTCACTGTCTTACTTTCACAAATCATTTCATCTGCTCCTCAATGTTGGAAAAACGAGATTTTGCACTTACAGATGGCCTTTGAACATGAAATCTCAAAGTGATCAAGGAAGATAACCCACAATAATTTATTTCACAGTTGAAGAAACTAGTTCAGAGAGATGAGATCACTTGTATAAGTTCACAAACTTAGTAAAAAATAAAGACTGAAATAAAAAACAGATGGCCTGCATTTCAGTGTAGTATCTTATTCAATGCAATGTACTGCCTCTATAATGCAGTTGAAAGCTGAGTTGTTTTATTTATAATTTGAATCCACACAGTAGTAGAGGCATGCAAACAATAGTGAACATGAAGGAAAAATATGACAAACAACAAAAATAAGATTCCAAGCCAGCTAACAACCTCAGTCAGACAATATACTTTATCACAAGCATTCAGTAAAAAAATCAGAAACATACAAAGGCAAATGTTAATAGAAACTCGCACATTATTCAGGAAATATTCTTACTATGAAGAAGTTTCATTTTTTTAGTAATAACAAGAGTGGTGTAAGTAGTCAACGGGCACAACTGCAAACAAGACAACTGTCTGAAGTTTCTTTGCTTAAGTAATGAAAAAGTGAACATTCCAAAACCAAAGAATAGATGATTACATGAAGAATAAAATATAAAAAGAGGTAACAAAAATAAAAAGGGAAATGTAAAGCTTTCACCCCCCTCAAAATTGACAGCAGCTGCCATTTATGACATAAGAAGCACAGCCTTTGCCACTCTGGAAAGATATACAACATTTGCTTACCTTTACTTATGCTTTACTTATTGTACTGAACTGCTTCCAAGTCTTCATCCACTAATAGAATGTTTAATGACTAGATAAAGATTCTATATGAATCAATAGTCATATGTTGTTTCATATGTTGTCATTCTGTAGTACACAACTAAATCTATTGCTAAAAATATATATTCTGATTTCTCAATTATCTGTGAACTTTGTAGCATTTTTTCTGGCATTAACATTTCTTCTGCCATAAGTATTTACTTTTCTCTCTAAAATGTAGGATTTTGCAATATTATTTATAAGATGGCAATTCTTTCAAGATTCCTATCTGATGCATCACAGTATGACTCACTGCTACTACATTTTTCAGTGTTCCAGTTTTCCCTATTAGCAATTCTGAAATAGCTCCTCATTTGCAATAACCCTTTAAAAAAATTGATACAAACCAGCTTTTGACTACTGCTTTTCAAGCATCTGAAAAATATCTGTGATTTGACCCTGAGATTAAGGGTTTAGGAAGATGAAAGAAGAGGAAGGCTATGCTTATATAATTGGCAGCTATCCAGCACACTGAGGAAGGTTGCAGTCACTGTTATTGAAATATTCAGGTTAGGAACCTTAAGAGAGTAGGCAAAAAACCCCAAAAAACAAAGGAAAAAAAAAATTGTGATTCCAACCCAGCTAGTTAGACTAGAAAAAGATGAATTTGCAACACCATAAAAAATAGCACCTTACTAGTCAGATAAAATGTTCATATTTTTAATAGAATATGTTTATTATTACATCAATTCATGTCTTCTTTTTATCTGAAAATTATACCTGACAACATCTATTGTCCTTCTAATTTTCTCTCTTTTTTTTTTTTTTTTTTTTTTTTTTTTTTTTTTTTTTTTTTTTTTTTTTTTTTTTTTTTTTTTTTTTTTTTTTTTAATGACAGTAAACAGAGGCTTTACTAATCCTCAGGTTGCTAATAAGCCCTTATAATCTGAGTGGTCATGCGATGCATTCTCCTATATCTCAACAACTTTATTGCTGCCTTGCCAGTAAAAACATAAATGCTGTCTCCTTTTTTTTCCAGATATTACCATGGTGAAATGGACCTTAATAAACATAATGGTTCTAGTAGTTATGTGCAGTTATGATCAATGCATTTTTAACATTATTTTTACTATATAAAGAAACTATCAATTTGAAAAAAGATATTATATAACACTGTTGCAGCTATATCTGGAAAAATGGAGTTTGATAATTTGTTCAAACTTCTCAGAGGCTTTTAGGAGTGATTTTTTCCTCTACCACTTAACAAACCTCTTTACACTTTCTTTCCTAAAGTCCACATTTTGCAAAAAAGCAGATTCCAGGAAATGAAGTTACTTGTTTGGATACAACTGCCAAAGCCACTTCCTGTACGCAGTTGGCAGAAATGCTCGGGGAAAAAAAGCCTTATGACATTTTTCAATCCAACCAAGATGGGCATTCCATTCAGCCACACAAAAACTCAATTTAGCCCCAGAACTGTATGCCAGTATTATATATTTGACAGCTCAAAGTATTGCAGTCCAGTAATAATAAATTCAGTTTTACATTTGTCAGGAAAAATAGTATTAAACAGGTGCCAAACAGCAAACACATGGACTACTGCATCCATGACCTGATATTATTCAATTTTTTTTGTATTTTTCTGTTCTTCCTCTCTTCTCTCTGTGCAGCTTCACACATGAACGCACTCTAAAGAGTAACTTATGAAAAGTCTGCAGAGACACCGTTCACTGGAACATGACATAACACAGTCATTGTTACTTTTGGAAACTGACACTATTTATGCCTCATTCAGTGGCAGATAGAAAAGGAAATTTCAATAAGAAAGCCTCTATAACAAATACTTGGGCTGTTATAACATAAAAGCATCAAATACTTTATACTCATCAGATGAACTGAACAGGCTGTCAATGACCGAATCATATTTTCTTGGACTTTGCTAACAGTTGTTTTACCATACCTTGTCCGGCACAATCTCTATTATGATAAAATGAAGTCTTTGACCGTAACAACACATTATTTTCAAACCAAGTGATTAAAAGTATCTATAAACAAAAAAAAGTCTGTTATTATTCTGGTTGCTTTGACTCCAGATCAACCTCTTTATCTTAAAGATTAAGAAATTTGCCTAAGGGATCACAATTAGATACGCAGCAGTTTAAAACTGTACTTCTTCTTCTTACAGCTCGCCTAATTTAATGAAGCTCCATTAAAGCTAAAATATGCCTTAGCTCAGGTGCCTGTCTTTGAGCTTTCGGGTCTTTTTGGGAGTAACAGCTAAATTAAGGGTGACAAGCAGTAACTTCCTAACTAGTTTCTATTTTATTGCATGTATCATTTGAAAACACATATTACTGCCTTGTCTCTTTAGACATTTTCCATCCAATAACTCTCTTGGGTTCACTTTTCATTCCCTAGTAACTTAGCTCTTAGCTCCAACCTACAGCCTCATTCCTCATCTCATTCCCAGTTTCATTAGGAATACATACTAAGCCACAAATCTCTTTGCCCTTTTCTACCCTATTTACAAAACAGAAATCCAATCCATACCTGCCCTCCTCTTTTTACCCCTTCCAAATCAATTTTCTCCTCCCACAGTTTAGGCAGTCAAGCGTGTGGCACAAAGACTGTTTAATATCAATTGCTTCTACTGTCTACTCCATCTACAGTTTCCTGGCAGTCACAGTATTTTCACAAGAAAGACAAAAAATAGTATTCAGAAACACATTTGCTATTTGTAACCAGCACATGGTCTCTTATTGTATTCCATCAAACACATCAAACAGATTCCTGACATATGAATAAAAAAAGCCCAGAAACAGAGTGTGTGAGAGAAAATAAAACACTGATACACTGATAGTCTTTTTGATTTTTTTTTTTTTTTTGAGTCCCCCTCCAACATTTTGGACATTATCATGGAAATTTTCAACCCAGCATTAAAGTTATTTTACTCAAAAGTTCAAGATAAGATGCAATTTACCAAGCTTTCTTCCCCTAAGTACAAATTCAATGATTTAATATAAAAAACTACAGCTAACAAGTTCAGCTATAGGAATATAGAAACACACATCTCCTCTCACAGCTGGCACCCTTCAATGTATTCCTTCCTTCTAAAAATCCAGAGAAAATCAGACTTGGAACAGCGTGGAAAACAAGTACTAGAAAGCTCTGGGGCACCTCATGAGTGCCAAGAGTGAAGACATTTCTGAAACAATGGCCTGACCACAGATCTTCCCTTTTATAATTGATGCAACTTCTAGCAGGCTTTCTTAAAAAGACAGGTTCCAAAAGACTGACACTTCTAGGCCAAAGGCTTAATTTGAGAAATATTGTAGAACTGTGCCATTACAGATATGCAGAGAACATTTCTATTTAACAGACAAGCAGCTACTTTTACACCAGATTCAGTTTCAAACCAGCTCAAAGTTGTAGCTCTATACAGAGTGCACTGCAGGAATCAAACCTAGGGCAACAGATGCATGGAACGGTGTAGCAAAATCCTTTACTTGGAAAAAGTGCTCTTCAGTCACAGATTAAAACATGTTTATCATGTTTACTAATTGGAGTCTAAAACACTTCAAACTTGTGTTACATACTACAAGTAAACTTTCTCTTCAAGAGTGGTACTGTAAGTTCTGAGTAGTTCTTCCCATTGTTCCCATAATGCTGCATAAAAATTTTGTGGATTGAAGTGGATACATTAATCTTCATTTATATCCCCATCTCAAAGAAGCATGTATCAAATTTTTTAATCAAAATCAAATAAGTCACATTTCCTAACTGAAATCCATTCTACAGGTAATCATAAAGTTCAGAAAATCATATCAGAGCTTGTTTTTACTTTGAAAAAGACTGTAAGTTTTATTTCCATCTTTATTTAAATTATTATTATCCATTAAATCACTCAAAGACATACCTAAGAACAAGACATGATAGCAATCTGCAACAGTTTATGAGGGAAGTTAGGCATGGGAAAGAAATTCTTTTGACTTAACCTTGCTTCTTCAAACAGTAAGGACAAATGGATGAAAGTTTTAATTCCCAAAGTATCAAAACATGACATGAATGTTTGACATGTGATTAGGTCCAACTGACACCATAGGGAAATAACAACATGCTTATATGTACTTCTTCAGAGACTAAAATACCAGTAGTTTTTTTATAAAAGCCCTGATAATAAATCCTGCTTGATCGTGCAGTGATACAATGAACCCTGTGGCTGCCTTGGACCTATTCTTCAAAGCACTTATCCTTTTTCTGATTAACTTTCTTAGCTTTACAGGCTATGTCCCCAAACTTGAGAGCCCCCACAAGAGTGGGAGATAAGATACTTCGAGCTATCCTCTTTCAGTCATCTGGATGTTTTGATTGTCAGGCCTTGATGGGGCAGAAGTTGCTGTGCCCAGAAAACAAGCATGTAAAAGATTTAGCTATAAATATCAAAGTACTCAACATTTTAAATATGCACGTAGTACACCAGAAACCAGAAAGAGATCGGCCACATACATATACAGAATTATGATGGCAACTAAAACTGGAAGAAATATTAAATCTTGTGCTTTTGCACTTCAACTAAACACTAATTAATAGACATCAAGAAAAAAACCAACTGAACCAAAAGCTATAAACAGCAGTTTATGCTGGGGTTTTATACCTTCCTGTGAAGGTATAAAACCTTCACCTTGTATAACCAGCATTTGGTTATGCAACAGATGCAGGTATTTCCAGCAGTTTTATGCCCAGGAGGTGGTGTTGCTGTCTATTTTGGAAGTGACACAGGAACATGTCCTTACAACATTCATGCCTAGATACTATGTGGATGCAATGCTATGATTTTTTGTTTGTTTGTTTGTTTTAACTGTTTATTTCAGGAATACAAACCTCACATGTAAATTTAGTGATTTCAGAAGCAACAAGAATATCACATGGAAAAACCCCCAAACAATTATCTAGCACAGCACAGCTTTCTCTGTGCTGGGTTTACTATAAGAAAAGGGTTAGAAATTCTTAAACAGAAGCAAAAATAGTATCAAAATGTAACACAAGCTGTTAAGGCAATTTAAACATACAGGGCTCCACTGAGATCTCCTGAAAATAGACTTACAAATTTGCAGAATACATGATAAAACTCATCAATTGATATTAACACAAAGTCACAAATATCATCTTAGGGTATGTTCTCTTACTGCTTGTCCTCTGAATGCAATTAAATCCTAAACAAGTACTAGAAAATACATTTACTTTTATTCTTGGGGAAAAAATTGAAACAAACACTTTCAAAAGGAAAAATCTACTTTTCTTCTGTATTATAAAAGGTTAGTTGCACATTGATTTTATTGTTTTAAAGACTGTGATTTTGAGAGAGAATAAAAGCTACCACTTCAAACTTTATTTTTATATCCCTTTCACTGACATTTCAGATTCATCTAGTTTTAGATGTATTTCATATGATATAGCTTGCAAGGATTTTCTTTTTAAATGATCACTGGATACTCGTAGGTGCAAAAGAAAAAAAAAAGCCTGAAAATGTGAGCTAAACATATTGTTAAAAAGTATAAACCAATGCAAAGAGAAAATGGCAGTTGAAATGCTTCAGATCTTCATTAAAAAATCCTGCATGAGTCTGCCTCTACTTTAAGGAGAGCATAAATCATATGTATATATATATATGTATATATATACATATACTCTAAACAATGACAAGATATCAGTCTCACTTCTAGTTAAAATTTTACTGATATGTTTTAAAGCCAAAGATTTAAGAATCTTGAACCACTTATGTATTCTCTATATTATTGAGATGTGCATATGGAGAAACTCATTCGATTTCTGTTGAGGAATAAAGAAAAGAGTGACAATATCTTCCTAAAATAGCATGTAAATCATAGATAAATAGAATTTTTGAGGTTGGAAAATACCTCTAAGATCATCAAGTACAACTGCCAACCCAGCACCAGCACTATGGTCACCATTAAACCATGTCTTCAAATGCCATATCCACACTTCCAGGGATGGTGACTACGCCACTTCCCTGGGCAGCCTATTCCTATGCTTGACAACCCTTTCAGAGAAGAAATTTCCCTAATTTTCTGTCTAAACCTCTGCTGGAGCAACTTGAGGCCATTTCCTCTCATCCTGTCATTTGTTGCCTTGGAAAAGAGACCAATTCGTATCTGGCTACAACCTCCTTTCAAGTAGTTGTAGGGAGTGATAAGGTCCACCCTGAGCCTCCTTTTCTCCAGGCTGAACAACCCCAGATCCCTCAGCCACTCCTCATAGGACTTGTGCTTCAAATGTACAATATAAATATTAAACAAGTTAGTCTCTCCATTCATATTTTTGAGAAAGTTTACTGTGAGTTCCAGCATGATAAACTGATGCTCTTAAAGGCTTTTATATTTAGGTAACAGAAAGCCTAAAATGGCAGCAGAAAGCAATAGTGACATTGTAATAGGCATAATAAAAAATTGCAGAAGGTTTCAAACATGGCATCCAATATTAACAGCACCAGATTTTCATTTTACATTCTTATATTAGTTCTGCCTAGAGCTGAACTTCAGAATATTGATTTTGAGATTATCATTATTTGAAAGAATTTCAGAATTACAATAAACATTTAAAAAACTAAGATAGTAACAGTAAGCAAGTTCAGTAACATGAACGTACAGCAACAGTTCAAGGGCCATGAGTTGACCAAAATGAAAAGACCGGAGATTATTACACTCAAGACACAAAAAAATAAAAGACTGAGAATACTTATTATAGAAAATTATTGGAAACTAGTTGGATGATCAGGAAACTAGAAAAGACAGCAAAAGATGAAATTTAATTTTATTTGAATGCTGAAAATCAGGCGGAGGTTCACACTAGAAGTAGGACTATTTGTACTAATATTTGGCACGATATCATTAACAACAGCAACTACAAAAACAAAAAAACCTTTCAGTAAGTGTTTTTCTCAACCATCACCAAATGACTCACCTATAGAAAGAATATTGTCAGGAAAAATGGGAAACCAGAAAAACTATTAAGGGAAAGTAGATTAATCATAAGCATTGCGATACAGTACAAAAGTAGACAGTGCAGAACTTTGTCATGACTGGCTCCACCATTCACTACATTGGTCAGATACAAGTGGTTTGAAGAAAAACTGGAATTATTGCTAAATGCTTACAAACGTTAAATAACCATTTCTGCTACAGGAGACTGGCCATAATTACCTATATGTGAAGGATCTTTGATGCACACATGTTTGCAAAGAACCAATTCAGCTCTTTGTATAACTGTGAAATCATTTCAACTTGCAAAATTGCCTTAAGGAAGTCTTAGACCAGCTCCTACCTGACTGTATGAATAAAAAGATCAAAGACTGTTTTCAATGTAGCTTGGTAGACAGATAAAGCAGAGCATCTCAGCCACAGACTTGTAAGATCAGCCCTGCAATGAAAATCAATAAGAGCTTTTACCTGATCTAAAAGTAAAACCTACCAAACTTACTGCATGACATTGTGGAAAACCAAATATCACCTCAGCTCTAGCAGTTAGTTCATTTCCAACAATTTGTTTACTCCTTTCTTTCACACAGAAGTCAATAATGGTCTAATTTTTCTCAGATTAACCTAAATACCACATAACCTCCTGCTAACATAATGTTATTCTTTTGAAAGTATCCTTCTGAACTTACAACAGAGACTGAAAATGAACGAAACAAAGACACAGTTACTAAATAGGTATTCCAGAGTTAAAATTGTAAGAGTCGAAAAGATGATGCATGAGAGGTAAGTGAACCATGCCATGATTTTTTCACCAAAAGCATCCAATACTTCAGAGCCAATTGTCACTGATGCAAAAAGACATATAAATCCACCAAATTCAATGGAAAAAATTGTACAATAACAGCAGCATGAAATTGGCCTGAAACATTTGGAAGAAACTTATCTTTAAAGTTAAATGCATTGCAAATATCAGAAAAAACTAGGGATTTCTGGGATATTTTCGATAATTTCTACTTTCATTTAATATTCAAATATGTGAGATTAGTCTCTCAAGACAATATCTGGTTTTGTGACGAACAGAATGAAACAGGGCATTTTTTAGCTTATATACACAAAAAAAAGAGAAACAGAACTCTAGACTAATCTATTATTTAGTAGAATTAGCAGTATCTGTACAGGAATATATAAAGATTAAGCTAACAGGAGGACCTTCTAGTCTTTTGATTACCGATATCCATATATAATGTGCATGTAGTGGCTCTGTTAAAAGATACTCTAGTCTCTCAGGACTGATGTTCATAACAACAACAATATGGAAGAGGTTTTACAGAGGTATTTGCCAAATCTGACAATCAATAGATAAAGGAATTTGATTACCCTTCAAGTACACAGAAACATTCGGCAATCAATAGATAAAGGAATTTGATTACCCTTCAAGTACACAGAAAACATTCGGAAGTATATTTTTACCTCTAAAATATCAAGAATTGAAGAGCTTCAGTCACCAAAAAAACCCCAAAAACAACTTCAGGGAGTTAGTTTGAAGGATCCAATAGCCAAAATATGGCTAATGAAAGAGGAAGCCAAAAAGATTTGAAATAGTAGATAAATTCTAAGGAACACTAGGTTACATTTAGCAGACTAATCTGGATCAGAGAACAGTAAACTAGCATAAAAATACTGGAAAGTTTCCCCATCTAAACAGACTCAAGAGGAAGGCAGTAAAAACTGCCAAAAGCATCTTTAACAAGCTTCCAAACATACGTTCCGCATTAGAAGACATTCCCATCTGAGAAGTGGAAAGAAAGACATGATGGGCATCTTAGAAAAAACAGAAATATTTTGTAAAACCAAATAAATATGGAGAACGAAAAAGCTGTTGATATAAACAGTGTCTTTACATAACAACATTTTCAATATATAAGTAAATTTCAATGTCTCTGAGAAACTAATGAAAGTCCTGTAATGATCTACTCCTTACTCTCATTAAATCCTTATGACTTGCAAAATCTGCCTTTGATGTTGCAAATGGGGATTAAGCTCCAAAAAGGAAAATCCAGGCTTCATCTTCTAAAAATAACCCTACGTTCATATTTAGAAACAGTTAAGATGATAAAAATTGTAACACACAGTGCTTTATCATGGAATACCAAATGCAAGGGCTCACTTAACTTTAAATCTTACGACATGTATTTATATTTCTTTGTCACAAAGAATAATCATCTCTTGTTCCTTACAAAGATGTTACAGAGTCTCAAACTTCTTAACACATTTGGTTTCTTGCTGTTCACTAATCTTAGTGAGTTCAGTTCAAAGTCCTCACTCAAGGAAAACTGACAGTGGATTCACTGTGAAGTCTGACCAAAAAAAAGATCTTGGAAGCAGTACAGATAGAAGACTAGATTTTGAGAAAAACCCAAACAAACAAAAACCCCAACCCCCAGAAGTTACTCGAGTGTTCTATAAATTCACAGAGGTAGTCTACTTGGTGTTTACTGCAATCAGTGTACATTTAAAGACAGTAATTTTTTCTAGAAACTACTTTGAATTTTAACTTTTACTTTTTGTTCCTTCTAAAACATTAAAAAGAGGAATAAAACTGTGATCTCTTAAGGCAATGAGATATACCAAAATGTATAAAAGGACATGACAAAGTAAAAAATTTCCACAACTACATGCTACGAACATGTGTCTGAAGATAGACATTCATTCATATTTATTACAGAAATTGGAGCCTTAGCAATACACATTTTATCTGGTAACTTGAAATATCAGAAAATACCTTTGTTACGCTTATCAGAAGCAAACTTGAATAAAATTATTCCAAAGCTTATGCTGACTGTTAACATTTGCTGAATTTATTTTGAAGGCTTTCTAAAATACCTAAATCTTAAGCAGTGAAGTCTGATACTTCCTGCTTCATCTGTAAACTTGGCAATAAAAAAAATAAATTATTGTAGCAAATAATCACTCTACACCATAGAAAACATTTTATGCTTAAGAAGTTAGCAAAACAACACATCTTTTTTTAAATAGTTGTTACGAAGGTTTAACAGTAGCAATGCAATATGTACAGCATCAGTAGAAGTTCAGCTGGAAAGCAAATGGAATAAAAACTTTTTCCCGGACCTGTAACAGAAAATGTAGCACATACTTTCTTTTCTGACTAAGGAGAAAGATCAACAGTAAGTCTGAACAGTGCCCTAAACGCACTAGTGAGCTCTTTTGCTGGTCAAATAGCAATAAAATGGCTAAATGTGTTTGTTGACAAAAGATTTGTCATGAGCACAGTGCCAAGAGTCTGCCACCAGATATCCCAAAGCACTACCGGACACAGAAAAGACTCCAAGATACAAATAGGTTTGCTAAGCTTTTAAGTTTTCTAGAGGGTTGAGACCTGTCTTTTTTCTGAAGACAAGAGATTCTAATGGAAAACCTCAGTCAATCTTTTCCATTAGGGAACTTTCTGTGGGTTTTCAACAATGGAAGGAACTATTTTTCCCTGAATTATTACATAAATATATAAAATAGACAAGATAAATATTTTGAGAAATCTTAATACAAGACAAAAATATTTAGCTTTCAGAAATGAGCAGTTCGTGTGTTATCATCACTACTTTCATGCTATTCATAATCATCGTCTGTTTATAGAAACCATCTCATCTTACATTTCAAAGTCAGCTTGTCAGCCCTTCAGCAGGAATGCTCTTTTGTATAGGTATTTGCATAGTGTTGAGCAAAAAGTGATCTTAAACCATGAAGGGGGTACACAGGAGGTCAATTCTTTACCAACTTCTCAAAAAACCTCACAGCTTCTCAATGAAAGATAAAGTTCAAACTGGTCAAAACATGATCCTGACAAAATCTTTTGTGAGAGCAAAATAATCCCTCTCAAGCCCATCAGCATATATAATGATTTGAAGCTCTTACTAAGATTTATTGTGTTCTTTGGGCATCACAATAGTCACACTATTGTCTGGTAACCAGGCTGTTTATATTTCAAGAGAAAAACAAATCCAGCAGGAGGAAAAATGGTATCATACATCTCTTACGCTGACAGAATTATGCTAAGAAGCAAACAGCAGTGTGAGACTGATTTCAAAATAAGATTTCTCTGTACAGAAGAAGTGGTATAACGCAGTAAAAGTATAATACAATAAAATGTTTATCACTCCACTGGCATGCATTATGAAGTCTGATTTGCTAGGTTCCTTCATTCTTGGAATTATCCCAAAAACTACTAATTTATAATAATTGACACCATCTCCTGAGAAAGACTATGTGTAGTTCTACATTTATGTCTCTACAAGATATAAATTATTAGCACAGTTAAAGCTGCAGTAGACACTTTATGATGAACTAAATGATTATATTAAAACTAAAATGGTTGAAGCATTTGTAAATCTCAGGTTATTATGCCAATAATTTATCTTTGCACATTCTGGAATGTTCCTCTGAAACATAAATTAAATTCATAGCCAGTTCTGTCTGTTTCAGATTTATGAAAGATATTCTGATGCAATAAATAACAGCAGCTACTGAATTTGCCATAGTGTTTTACTCACTCTCACTCATGTAGTTACAGGTTTATAATTTTGAGCGCTCTGTGATTAAAGATGGGTATTGGAAAGCAAGTTCTCCCCTTTCATGGTATAACACTTAGACTAAGATAACAAGTTCTGATCTGTTCACTCTAAGTTCTCTGTCTTATGCAATCTGTAAAACCTCTCCAGTGATGGGAGCTGACTTGCCAAAATGAGAGCAGCAGGCTGCCTTCCGCTGTTTCCAGGCACCCTACCTACTACTCCCTCCTAAAAGAAGTCTTTTGGGATCCAAGGAAAACAAATCTGACAGCATGTAAACTGGGATTATTTTTAACTGAAGAATTCAATGCTATGTAACCCAGTACCATCAGTGAAACTTAGGACATTACTAGGACACTGAACTTGCATATTCCTCTGCTACAACCACCAAGAAGAACATGCTGATACAGACCCTAATATACACTGAAAAAAGAACAATACAGAACTCTACAATGATCCACATGTCCAATTTCAGTTGTGCTTAATTAGGTCTGCCACTGGTATCAAACCTCATGTTCAACAATATTTTACTAATGACATTATTTTGAATATGATATTCAAACAAGCAGTTAAAGACATACCTGTTCAGAAAAAATACCATTTAATATTAAATCAAAGACAAGTGGAGAAACCTGCTCAGCATGGAGAAGACTCCAGAGAGACCTCATCACGGCCTTCCAGTACTTAAAGGGGGCTTATAAAAAGGAGGGAGAGGGACTTTTTTACAGGCAGACAGTGACAAGACAAGGGGTAATGGTTTTAAATTGAAAGACAGTAGGTTTAAATGAGGTGTTAGGAAGCAATTCTTTACTGTGGGGGTGGTGAAACACTGGAACAGGTTGCCCAGAGAGGTTATGGATGCCTCATCCCTGGAATTGTTCAAGGCCAGGTTGGATGGGGACCTGAGTAACCTGATCTAGTGAGTGGCATCCCTGTCCATGGCTGGGGGACTGGAACTAGATGATCTTTAAGGACCCTTACAACCCAAACTATTCTGTGATTCTATGAAATCAACTCTTTGCAACTTAGTATTTATTAGCAGTCAAAAATATGCTATAATAGTGCCCCAAAACCTACTTGGAAGTCACAGAATATTCCGAGTTGAAAGGGACCCACAAGGACCAAGTCCAACTCCTAAGTGAATGGCCCATATGGGCATTGAGCCCACTACCTTGATGGTGTTCTAACCAACTGAGCCAATCTAATGTCAGACCAAATGTGGGGAGTTAGGCTTTACTGATCTTTCAGTTTGTACAGTCATTACCATTAAAGGCTTCTGTTTAGAGTTTCAGGCATACAAGCAGTGGGGGAAAGATAAAATGTACAGGAAGGTAAATACTACCATATGTCAAACCTTTGAAGATGTATTATGTTCACTCAGTGTCTTTTCAAAGAGCATGCACATTCAGTGCAGGATGGACTTAAAAAAAAGATAAATTACAGCTGTGCCTCTACAACATGTACAGTTGTAGAAGTCAATACTCATTCACCTTCAAAGTCAGCCTGCTGTGAGACAAATTTGGACCAGGAATTGTTTTACTGCTATGATGAGATAAAAATTTTCCTGTTAACCCAGATTATTACATCAAGCTCAGTAGTGAAATAGTATGACTGCATTTCTCCTACTCAAAGCAATATCTGGAGAGGGTAGACTAGAAACATCATTACACATATCTTCCAATGCAGATATGGTCCTAGATCATACAAGGAAAATTATAAAAATATGCTTCACCATAGAGAGACAGCAGTTCTCTGAGATAATACATTTTTTACCACACCAAGAAAGAAACTTTGCCTGCATAGTACTGTATGAGTTCTTATAGTTCATTTACTTTTCAGAAATTTAGCAGCATAAATAATTTTTTTTTTGATGGATTCAGTAACAGGTCAATAAGTCTGGAGATTTTACAATGTAAAAGCAGCAGTAAATCTAACATGGAAGTAACAGAATGAAATTATTCTATTTTCTAACACAGAATGGTAAAGATCTGTTTCTGGGCAAACAAATGTTAAAGCTACACAACAAATCAACAGCAAAATAAATGAAAGTTTATCTAATTATTAGATAGACTTTCTAACAACTGCTTCACTAATTTTTTTTTCCTATGCTTTCTGCTGATTTCCTAATTTAATTGTTTTCAGGATAAGGAAATGAGATAGAAGAATGGAAAACACATTAGAGACACTAGAAATAACATTTATTTTGAATTCTATTGCATTAAATCCATCTAATGACAGCTTTGAGAGTACAGAATTAAATAAAGAAAGCTAGACTGCTAAAACAGGTAACATATCACATAAGCCTTCCTGCTATTGAAAACTGAAATCTTCATAAATGATGTAAGGTATGCAGAAAGTTTAAATGATGAAGAATAGCTTTAATATTACCCATTATGTATGCTAATATTACACTAAAGCTTCTAGTTGGGAGTTTGACCCTGGCTCAGGCTCAAGCCCTTTCACACATCTTTAGTGAATCCTTAATGACTACAGACAAAAAGGCATATGTATACAGTTCAGACAGATTTTGAAATTAATGGATAACTTTATAATGATGAATATTATTTTCAGGTTTTCAATATATGAAAAATGAGGCTCTGTGCTTGAGTGAGAATGATGCCTCATCCAAACTTAGAATCACAGAATGGTTTAGGTTGAAAGGGACCTTGAAGATAATCCTGTTCCAACCCCACTGCCACAGGCATGGACATCTTCCACTAGAGCAGGTTGCTCAGGGCCCCATCCAACTTGGCCTCACTAATGCAGAGTGCAGGAGATAAGGTTCAACAATCCAGTCAGTTTGAGCTGACATGCTGGTTCCCATTTATGTCCAAAGTAAATTCATATGAACATGCACACACAAATGTTTGCAAAAAGAGAAAGCTTTGATCGAAACAGAATTTGCTACTGCTTGCAAATTGTTCTTTAAATTGTTCTCTAAAGACTAAAGAACAAATGACACTATATAAAAGATGCAATTATGTTAGTCATTTGTTGATACAACATAGCTACTTTTTGCTGACATATTTCTAAGGTAATCAAAAGTTTTATGTTATGATTATATTTAGCTAATACTACTATGACACCAATTAAATAAATTTTTCCTAGAAAACGATAAGGAGCATTATGAATAGGAAAAGTTGAAGGCAAAGGGATTTCCTCAGTAGCTGAAACAATAGCAAGTGTGACAATTGACTCTTAATTCAATTACAAAGGAATTTTAGAGGATAACTGGCAACCTTAACTAGTTTAAGAAAAGCATTCCCAATAGTACACTTGCAAAATCTAAGTTTCTACTTGTCAGCTGCCATGTCTGAAATTCAAGCTGAAGATTCTCTCTTCTTTCAGTTTAAAATCCCCTCATAAAATGCAAAAAAAAGTAAACAAAAATGCAAATCATGAACATGTAATAGTTATACGTGGTAATCTAGGATGAGGTACGTTCTTTGCTAACAAAAACATAAGCACATCTAGAACCTACTGACACCAAAAAACCTTTTTATTTGAACAATTCAACTAGAAAATAAAGACAACATGCAACTATGCACGAAAAACCTGTCTACAGTTACTGGAAGTTATTTTAAGTGGATTTAGAAATTAACAACTTGCAAGGATATTGTTACTTATTGTCATAAATAACCAGCACAGATGATGCAAGGAAAGAAAACTGCAATGGTTAACATTTAACCCTTTTCAAATACCAACTATAAAACTGCCCTACATACACAATCCATGCTGTTTAATATTATTTCCATTGTTTGAGCTGCTTCCACAATGATTTAACCACATACTTAAATCTGGTGGGATCACTCTTACAAATGAGGTGAAACAGATCCCTGAAATCTTATAAAATCTGGTTCTGGGAATGGTTGCAGCTAGTTCTGAAAATTTAGTATGCAGAAGAACACATTTTCAAAAAAATTATCAGTAAATATTACTTATACTTGCATATCTTTTAAAACTCGGTCTTCTGGAAACTAATGATTTGAATATTTAATCTCATGATTCAGTATTTAAAACTTTTGGGGTTGAATACATAAGCTTCTGGAAATTTTTTAATTAATAGCCATATTAATTGAAGTATGTAAGACAATATTAGAAGAATTAGTTATGAGGTCTGATGAAGCCTGAGGTAAAACCTAACTCCTGAGAAGAATATTTAATACTTTTGCAATTGTCCCTCAAACTTCTTTCCCACTCTTTCACAAGCCTCCCCAGCCAGTTGACAATTTCATCATTGCAGTAGCCTGTCAAAAACCATGATGAGAAAGCTTTTCAAACCCATATAGAAATTTGAAGGTTAAAAGGAAAAACTGAAGTCAGAATATGTATCTAGTGGATACTAGAGTATTAAAATTACTTATTTTGCTATGTAAGGTGACAACCATGTTTTTCACCAGATGGTGTTCTTTCAAGACCTTGTGCTTCATTCTTAGATAGAACAAACGGGATTAATCATGTCTGAGGCATACAAATGTGTTCAGGTCTGAGTTCACCAGGAAAGAGAACTACATCCTAGTCATTAGCAGACAGAAAAAAGAGTTTTAAGCTGCCAAGGAATGTACTAATGTATCTTTGCACTGTTGTAGCTTTGTAATAAAAGAGAAAAATAGTAATAGCGGCTTGAGGCTTATGGTAATTTTCAGCTAAGGGTCTCAAAACAGTAACTTGCCTGCAAAAAAAAAATTGAATGCTTCTTGGTTACAGACTTTTTCTTCATGTGATATTGATCTGTACTTTATAGTTGTGGTTTGTTTTTTTTTTTAATCAGCACATAGGCTGCTTATCCTAGTATAGGCTTCCTTTATACTAACTCACAGAACTTTTCTCTTTTACTTTTTTTCTTTTTCTTTTACTTGAGCCTTCTGGCCTTATTTTACCTTAGTTCTTATTCTTAAATACTTCTTTTATTTTTGATAATTTTTGGGTCATGATCCATTCTGGTGGTTGTTGTTGTTATTATTATTATTATTCAAATGCAATTTTTGAAGACTACAGAAGAGTTCTAATACTTCTAAAAAGAATTTATTAAGTTTCATTAAAATTACTCTCCTGTAGTACAACTTAACATCTGATATGATGGCTTTATGCATACTATGTATACACAGTGAGACCTTTTTCAACACTGAACTATTTGTATATGTTTACAAGTGTTACATAGCCAATTTTTCTCAAATATGTCTCTTGGTACCATGAAGAATCAAACTGTAAAAAAGCTGAATTCAAAAATACTTAATCTTCAGTCTACAAGAACTTTTAAATATAAAGGCTAGTTACAATATGAAGATAAATATTGAAGTTTGTTACTTTGAGAATTTGAAGAAATAAAAAAAATAGAATGTGAAAAATAAAATTACTTCTATATCAGGGAGAACATACTGTCATTTTCAGAGACACAATGAAAGAGCTTGAACACTGTTATATTCTTGTAGACACAATTGGTCTCCTGAGGTTGGGTTTAAGGCACACTGGCAAGGCTGTAGGTGTAGTATTAGTAAATGTTTCTACTACCTTTTTAAGTCTGCCATTTGAAGTATTCCCTGAGCACAATAACGCAAGCATTTTAAGACATAACATTATAAGGCATTATCATTATAATAGCTATCAGCTATACATTACAAAAGATTGCAAGTGCAAGTGCTGCCAACATTATTCAACTAGTAGCAGAATGTCAGGTCACTCTGAAGGAATGCAGAGATATTTGCCCACCTAAAACTGTTCAACGTTTTTAATGAATTATGCTCAAAAGCATAATTTTTTTCTGAGAATTTACTCAAAGATTCAAGGGCCTGCAACTGAATTTATACTCTGGTTTTGTAGGGCTGTCCCACAGAGTAGTCACATCAGCTTGTAAAAGCCATCAGCGCTTTGAGAGAGCTTTAAATTTAAAACCCTGTATTTGTGGATACAGAATTAGCACAATATGACTGATATTGAAAATAAAGCTTTCCTGTTTTGGTTCACATTTGATTCATACGCTGTAAATCATACTGGAATAATCCAATAAATGTTCTCTTAATTAATTACACTAACCTGTTTGTCTAGAAAGAAAAGGTAGTCTGTGAACAGAAGAGCTGAAATCTTTTGCCCCTTTCAGACTAAAACAGTTAGATGGGCTCTGCCTATCTTCCAAGTTTATAGATAGAGACTGCTCCAAGACTGTAGAACAAGCAGAGCTGGCATTAAGCTGGAAAAGAGCATCTTGTGCTTTCTTTTTTTCTTTTTTTAGCATATTTACCAGAATATCTGCACGATACATTAAGGAAATAATTAAGAATTTATTTTTTTTAATATATATAGAGCAACAATCAACCACCTCAGTTTTTCCAAACAGCAGATTCATTTTTACTAAACATTAACAAATTCACAGATTGACCACAAATTGTTGATCTCATTCAATCAACTCCTGATAAAAGCATTTACATACAAACAGGAAGGAAAAGTCTAGGATCTTATTGCCATTGTGTGACACTTCCTTTTTATTTTTAAAATTTTGTAATAAGCAGGACTTCCAAACAAAA
This sequence comes from Pipra filicauda, assembly GCF_003945595.2. Taxonomy (NCBI): domain Eukaryota; kingdom Metazoa; phylum Chordata; class Aves; order Passeriformes; family Pipridae; genus Pipra; species Pipra filicauda. Next base: position 270,921 of record NW_024104538.1, read on the forward strand.
GAAAAAAAACCTTTTAACTTACAGGTAGCCTCACAAATGTTTAGGCTTTTCACAGTAAGAAGGTTTATTAAAATGCAGAAAAGGTCTTTATGAAATTTCTTGCAATAACACTATGCATTTACTGGAAGTATATCTGGTATAAACACATTTTGCCTAACAGCTCATAGAGGGCGTACAATGGAAATCCTGTGTGTGTTCAGATGAAACCACAGAAGTCCCTGTGATATGTTTTTGATATGTTATTCATTTTAATACCAATTAATCTTCTAAATGAACAGCAAAAAATCTAAGTAGTCTTTAGGGAATATAATTAACTTGACTAGGTAGTAATAGTAAAACACTTTCCAATTCAGTTGTTATGATAGCTTCTAGTTACTGTAGGCAAGAAGGAACTCATAGTTTATTAACTAAACAGCTTCCATACTTCCCACCACTTCATCACAATAGACATGTTATTAATGTGATGATGTACAGTCACTTAGCAACTCTCTAAATCAGTCTTGTCTTCAAAGTCTTAATACTTATATTCTTCCTATATAATTCTAACATGGATTTCCACAAGTTTCCTCCTTGTACAAACAAAGCTGTGTAAATCTACTGAGCATAAGTGCATTTAATAGAGATATTTTGCTTTTTTTCCCATACTAATGAAATAATTCATTTCAGGAAGAAATGTTTCTGGGAATTCAGACATTAAAACTGACATAAAATTGAAGTCTTTTTTGAAAGGAATGAGTCACTGTTTTAGATAAATTTATTTGAAATCACACCTTGGAAAATGAAAATATTATCATCTGTGACAGAGCAGAATTAGAGAAGCTTTCCCAACACCTCCATTCAGACTGGTAGCATGTTATACCCCAATGAAAAATGCTATTTTCGTTCGACATTTAAAATTCATCAGGAATTGCTGAGCACAAAGAACACAACCGGGTTTGCTCTTTACTAGTATCTGTGAGATAATCTCTATTATCTTTAAACTTAGCAAATCCATATTTTCTTTTCTCTGCCATACTCAAATTTTACCCACGGAGCAGCCACAAAGTTAGGGACACCACGATGTTGCAGTTTGCCCACAGTTCTGCCAATCTGCTAAAAATAACTCCCACCCACTGCGCTACAGCACAGCTACTCATATTTCTTGTGAGGCAGTGAAATGGATGAAGCACGTCTGAGCAGTTTAGTACTTTCATGTCCAAAAAGCTTTAGCTTTAAATTTTAATGTAAAAAGTACAACTTTTATATTTGTTCTAAAGGCATATAGCCCAATAGTCCCCAAAGTAGCACTTCATTTGGCTAAAAATAACACATACAGGAAATTCTATTCTTTGTAAGGTAATAAATTGGTTTTTATACTGCATGAGAGTTTTCCCCTCTAAAAAATGGTTTAATTTGCTTGAGGAGAGTGTTTTAGGTGTGACTTGACCCACACTATTTGGATATTGGGTGGACCATTCTAAAGCTAAGTGGTGCTTGGATCCAGGATTTTGATTTGGGTTACAATTGAAAGAGATGCAGGTGCAAAGCAGAAGTCCTGTTACACAAAAGTTGGGAATTGAGTATTTGCTCATTTGCTCACTGTATTTGCTTTAACACAGTGGGGGCAGCTTCCATACAGCCTATCTCACATACACAAAACCCATTGTAAGCCAAACTATAAGCCCATCTCAAAACAAAATAATACTTTTTTCCTCACAAAGGATACTGATTTCATTGTCTCTTTGCTGCAGAAGGTCTTTAAGTTTTTCCAGTTCTTCTCCTGATTCTTTGTTACTGTCTTCTTCTTCAGAGATGTTTTGTGAGAGCAGCTTTTTATCAGAAATTGTGGGATGATTCATCAGTTGCTATTAGGAGAAACAAAAAAAGCATACCCTTTTAACTTTACCTCTAGCTCAGTATTATTCTACTCTGAGATGGTCTAGCTATGGTACGAAAGGTAAAGCCTTTCTAGGCTCTTGGCAGAACAAAATCATGCCACCAGTTGACTGTCAACTTATATCTACTGTGTCAAGTAGGGAACAAATTGTGTTGGTCAATCTTCACTACCAAGCGTACAGTTTACTTTACTCTTAGACATAAATTAGACATAAATTCCAGTGTTCCCTAGTATGACAGAACTTTCAATATTAACAATATAACTAAAAATAATTATTTAAGGACAATAAATTAAGATCAGGAATGCATACATTGTTTTATTGGAAAAACTGTATCCCAAAATACAGAAAAGTATTATCTTCTATTGCTTTCCTCACTAGTTTCATAATTAACAAGCATATCTTGTTTGCTCAATGATTCAGAAGGGCTTGCAACACCTTCAGGAGAGTTAGTGTAACAGATTCAGGGATTTAGTGGTTTTAATCTACATTTTCATATCTTTCAACATATTTGTCCAAAATAAGGCCTCCACAGTGCTGGAAATACAGACTGGAAGATCAAGCCATATACAAATAACTAGTCTGTGTTGATTCCAGTAAGTACCAGTGCTCTATTACAATTTACTGCATGCTGAGATCCTTGCTGAGGTTTCCACAAAACACTGGTGAATTTTTCCAATTAAATTTAAAATTTCTATCAGTCCTCCAAGCACTTCAAAGTTCAGGTGTTTCACCCTTCTCCAGCACCCCTCAACTCTATTGCATTTTTTTTAACACTTTTCAACAATGAATGTCTTCAAGTTATTTTCAGAGTGCCAGCTGCGCTTCCATCCATGTTTAAAAAAAATACCTTCATATGAATGAAGCAATACTTGATCTTGCGCATGTCAGCACCAACATCCAGTGTGCTATCAGGATCCTTATCTTTGAGAAACATTTCAATTAACTCATCCAACCTGAAAATACATAGCATTTCTTAGGAGAAGAAAAAAAATCGCAAACAAGCAGACAACTCTGTAAAGTGGTGTGTCAAATACAACCCAAAATGTATCAAGTTCCCAGATATTAGTAGGCTATTTTCCTTCAAGGTCCATGCATTTGAAATGTACTTTTGTTCTGATTACTAAAAGCTGGATTTGATACTGGAGATCCAACAATTGCATATCTGAACATACTTGCACCTGCTAAGGAATAGTTCTGGAATTAACAGCATCTAAAAAGTAATATTTTCTTTTTCTCATTTATTTTATAACCTTTTATTCTTTTGCTATCTCATAATTGACAAAACCAAAAGCATGTCCTCTCAGAAGAATAGATTTTTAGAGGCTTTGGACAGAGGATTTGCTACTATATATGATTATTTATGCAAAAGAAAAGTCTACTTCCTTTTCTACTACAGTAGTCAGCAGACAGCATAGCTTTCATACATAAAATTACCTGCTCCAATCACCAAGCAAAGCAAACTATCTTTTAATGCAGGTATTTACAGATTTCTCAAAGACCTACTGCTCTTCTTCTGTATAATGAAACGCAGTAAGTATTTTATTCTCTTGCAATATGTTCTTTACAAACAACTGACAAAATCTTCCCTAGGGAGATACTATTTTTATTTCAGTAATTCAGTCTTCATAAGACAATCTGGCACACAGAAGCCTTTCTATTTTTCAAAACCAAATTAAAACCTGGAAAGTTATACGGCCATAATATACCATGCTTCTAAGCTGGATGTCACAGCTATATTGATAGAGTCAGACTTCCTCTTGCATGCTCTCACCATCTTTCCAGGTTTTGCATTCCAGGATGCATTGCAGATCATTCTCAAGACAAAGGGAAGAGGATTTCTAATCCCGCACTAGCCCCTTAACCCACTTACTATGGTACATTTCTGGAAAACAACAAGTGCAAGTTCAAACTCCACCAACTGGTTTTAGATTTATGGCTTCCTGGTTCCTGACAGATGCTATTACAATTATTTAGAAGGCAAACGGTGGGAAACAATGACAGGCATATACCCTGTAAAGCACAATTTTATAATTTTAAATGCTTATTTAGCTTATTATCCTCAGAAGACAAACTTAAGTTGTGAACCTGAGCCAAGGTATCTAAGGCAGCTGCAGCCAGTACCCAACTGCCTGAAAAGGGCAAGAGTTCAAAACCATCTCTGTGCCTAGTGTTTCTTTTGGATGAGTTTTGTTCAGCTCCTCAATTAATATGCAAGCCTTTTGAATGTTATTTCATAGTAATTTAAGTGATTTAGCTGTTCAAGGATCGTGAAAACAACATATGAATTTATATAGTAGCAAGACTTTCACTTTTACAAATGAAAAATCCTAACAATGCTACTTCATTTGCAGAGATGTTAACAAAATAAATCAAGGAGATGATAAAGAATCACAGGAGGAGGGAAAAAACCACAACTGAGAATAAGTACAAAAAAAGAATACTGACTATCCATTTTCTTTTTCCTAATATAGATTAGACAAGGTATGTCTGCTTGCTAGGTGGCACAGAAACAAATGACAACAGAATTTACAAGGTGAATATCCTTCTACTTATCATATTCCTGACTCAAACAGTTTATTATATTTATCTCTACAAATATCCATAAAAATGAAATTAAATATATGGAATATATGAAAACTTGAGCACAGAATTATGTAAAATAGGGCTGTAAAAGATTTACGTATTTCATATAGGACATGCACAATTAAAACTCCAACCCGCTCTTTCTAATCAAAACATTTCACACAGGCTGTAGTTGCCCTCCTATCGAAAGGGATAAAGTGAGAAAAACCTTTCTAAAAGTAAAGGAGAGCCAAAATGGCTTTTGGTTTTTATTCTATTTCTTTCAAGAGATGGATAATACCCTTCTCCTCAGCAATAACGATATCTTCTGAGGTAGTCACCTATCTTTGATCCTTAGTTCTCTACCAGAAGAATGTATAGTAAACTGTTTTCCTCCAACCAAAGACTGTTGCAAGAGTACACATCAGTAAGAACTGAACCAGAAAAACACATAAAACAGCCCAGCACTGAACAAAGTTGGGTCTAGGTGCTCAAGAGGAACAAGAAACCCATAGACAACAAGAATCCCAGAGAATTCCCTAGCAAATCTTGCCTTTACTTGCCTACCTAGAGGCACATGTATGTGGCAGAGCAAAGGCAATGTGAAACCATGAGGCCAAGTAACACCGTTCTTTTTCTAAAGGACCTTTTTTCAATTCAGTTCTAAGAGAGTAATACAAAGGCATAGAAAGTAAATTATTTTTAGTCAGTTATTGTGGCTCAGCCCTGAGACACACACCTAGATGTCTCTTAGTCAGTCAGTATTTCCTGGTAGAGTTGAGAACTATTGTTTCTTTTGAAAAAGATCAGAGCAATCGAACCTTACATTTATTGATGACCAGCTTCTGCTATTATGCCAAGGATAATGGTTAACATCTGCATGTCCTTTCAAAAGAGAAATTAGGAAAATGCCCAAGGAAGGTTATTTTGATAATGAACTTGCTAAAGGAAAGAGCATGCTTGGCACAGAATGCATACCATATTTGAAAAATTTCTAAGTTTGTGACTGAGATTTTCTTCTCCCGAAACAACCTAGGCTGAAGCTTAATTTCCCATGACACATATTACCAAAAGTCACTGAGAAAATAATTTAGAAAAATCAGAGATATTCATGTACATAGGTTTTATAACATGACTGAGGGTGCTAAGGTAAACTAGAGGGGAGGAAAAAAAGCCCAAACACTTTTGCTAAAACTTATAAAAAAAACCAGCTAGAATTAAGAAGGGGAAAAAAAAATCAACCAAGAAACATATCAAAACTCCTTTCTAGAGTATTAAATACATATATGAACACTGCTGCTTTCACTATGGTTTTTTTTCCTTCCTTGACTGCATTTATGAAGACTAACACTACAGCAGTGCTGGACCTTACTGTTATACGAGAGATGGACTGCAGAAGAAATAAATTCCTGTTTCAACATTCTATTTCTTTATTATAACTTACAAAATGAGCTTTGCAAGACATCAATCAGCAGCAGAAAGAATAATCCCCAAACTAAAACAAAAATTCAATACAATCAACTCGAAGACCTAGTAATGAAATAACACCAAAACCCACTCACTGGAGGAGAAAACTGAATAAAGAGATGGTCTCTACACTATCATCTGAAGATCAACCCCAGGAATTTCACTTCACACTGAAGACATCTTTATAAAAAAATACTTAGCCCCAAGATTTCACACTGCTCTGCTTAAAAAGTTGAAGTGCACTCAGCTTCATGGGAAAAAGCCATGATGGAAACTGTTTAATTAACTGAAATTCAATGGAAACCTAATCATGGGGTTAGGTAGAAAGACTGAATTGAAAATTACTGAATTGCTTACTTGTCACACTTAACTGCTACAGTGGAAATATTCAGTATGTATCTGTATTTCAGAATTTTATACTCTTTTAAGGTAAGATGATCACTTTAACTTATTTAAATTTGAGGGTGTTTTGTTATACTGGCGAGTTACATCAGAAAAGACTACACTAATCTGAAATAAAAGTAACTAACCACAAGATACTTCCACTGAAAGTATTAAACAAACATAAGAAACCCCCTAAAAATACATTTTAGAAATCCTAAACCCTCTATTTTTGTGTAGAAACAAATATTAAAACAAAAGTCTTTCATTTGTTGTAGTTAATAACATTAGTAAGCCAGCTGCTGCATTCTGCATTAATTATAGCTTACTCAGGGTCTCAATAAGGCTGCCATGCAGAATTTATGCTAATCAAAACTGGAGCATGGATAATCACAGCTAATTTCACACGACAGCAAAATCAGCATCGTATGAAGATGTCTCATAACTCACAGAGATCCAAAATGGTTCTATTTTTTCCCTTTTCTCTTGTGTGTTGTAAGGTAGTTACAGAGCATTAAATATTTATTATTTAATGTTATTACAGTAGATGAAGCCTCAAAAGGCAGTTTTTCATACATTTCCATTCTTACTTTTAGGACTACAAGGTTCTGCCCTGAGGACAGCAGGCCTAACTTAAACTAATAAGAGCAAGGGTGTGCTGAGGCCTATTGCCAGAACCCTGCTGTATCAGAAAGAATAGTTTTCCCAACAGAAACTCCCTGAAGGAGGAAGAATATGAAAGTATCAAACAAAGACCCATTTTCTGTGAAAAACAGCAGTAAACAAAGAATGAGGTTTTCTTTTTCAGTGCTCACCAGAAAAAAAAAAACCCAAACAGATTACACACACACACACAAAAGCTTTCTAAGTCAATGTATAATGTGAGTTAAGAGATTAATTTAAAACTAATTTTGATAGTGACCTTTTACAAATGAACATAGTACAAAAATAAAGGTATTGCAATGCTGATCCAGGCAAGTTTGAATCATGAAAACAGAATCTAAAACCACAAGCCGTATCAAGCACAAGTTCTTATGTTGATGATTGGAAGAAAATTCACAGTAGAACAGTCATAAACAGTTAGGATAGAAACGTGTTAAACTAACAGTGCTCTCTCGTTAGTGACTGTGAATCAGTCCCAAATTCTTGGTCTAGCATTTCCCTCTTTATATCTTTTTTCTGCAAATAATGTAAACACACACTGTACTGCAGCTTGGAGACAGCTTTTACATTATCAATTTTATTTCTCTTCTGTTGCTTTCCACCCTTCAGAAATTCTTCTCTAATGTAGACTGCTTACCATTCAGACCATGCATAAATCACAGAAGCTTTCTATCCACATTATTTCAGATTCCACCCAATTTTTCTGATAGCACAACTGCAAAATGATTAAATGAGCACTGTGCTATTTCACTTTTACCCATTCATTAAATAACAGACTTCCATATTTTTTAAAAAAAATCCGCTTCTGAATCAGTCATATGTTTGGACGAACCAGGATGCAAATTACACAGCTGAAATGCATCAGAAAAGCACTCCCAGCCAACTGAGAGTATGTTTTTAAAGTCTGGAGCTCTCAATAGCTTGCAGGATGCATGGTCTCAAATCACAGATTTGGAAGGACTTGTTTTGACCTTGCTTTATGTGCCATGATTAATTTCTGGGAGAGCTTGCCTTTTAACCCGTGATCCACTGTATATTATGTATTGAAACTAAGTTAACTTAAAGAACAATTAATTTTGTGTGTCAGCTGTGAAGTCTGTGACAAGCAAAATGGAAATCCAAGTTTATGAAAAATAGGCTGCTAACAAGGCAGCTACTAAAACACTTGTGGTAATCAGAGAGGTCTCTAATTAAAGAATTTTGTTTAGCTTGATTTTGTAACAGTTTTCATTGGTAATATACTTGATATCAATTTTTCCTTCTTATATTAATTCTGAAAATTATATTTAAGTTTAATAATGATGTCTATGTTTTTTAAAAAAAGTAACTCCACATCTCTACAAATGTCATGACTTGATCTAAAAAACGCATGATAGTTGGAGCAGAATTACTATTATATTTAAGAACAGCTAACTTGAAGCTAAGTTTAGTTTCAAGTGTGCATCTGTATGGGAAGACCATGGAGTTTCTAAGTAGTCGATTTTATGAACAGTGCTGTGGAAGACAGGAGAAACAAGGAAGGTTTTTCCAGGCATTGTTGTCAATGGAATGACAGAAGATAAAAGTACACAAAATACATTTGAGCTGGCCTTGAGAAGAGCTCTAATACATTACTGACAGGTAGTGCACATACACATATATAGAGGATAATGCTGTATTCTTTATCCAGAAATAACTGCTTAACCTCTAATTTAAAAAAAGTATGTTAATTTCTGGGTGAACTAATAATAATTAAGTTAACTAAATAGTGGAACCAGCTACATAAGCCCTGGTATAGGCTGCATAGATCTGGTGCAGTCTTAGAGCACAGAAGGAAGAGCAGTAAGTCCCTGAGTGTCTTCCATTTCTACAGTCTCAAAGATTTTTACGCTTTTTAAAAATATCTATATAGTGCTCTAACAACTATAACAACTATTACAGGAGATTCTTCTGAATTAAATGGCTGCCATGTGACAAACAGATGTAAGATGAGTTTCTACATAGTTGAAAATCATTAATTTCAATGATGATCTTTGTATCAGTAAAACTAGGGGTGATTTTGAATGGATGATAAAAAGACCAAGACTAGCTCATACAGGAAAAAAGTGCCTACAGTAATTCTAAATGTCAAGTAGCTTGCTGAGGAGATGATTTCCTTCTTCAACAGCACTTTATAAAAACAAGCCGAAAGCGTGTACATAAGAAATGCTACTCACTGCCAGCTAATATTTGTGGCCCTAACAGTAGTCCTATTCTAATCACTAGAGTATTCGAAAAAGTAGCAAGAGAAAATTAGCCTTCAGTTTATCAAAATTTAAAAAATCAAAATATCTCTAAGGTAGAAAGAACTTGAAATAAAATGAAAGGACATAGAACAAGCATAACAACTATTCGAAGAAGCCAAAACTACTCATATGGATGAACACCAAGATATTCCTACCATATAAATGGGAGAAGTAGTTTTGAAAAGATTCAGTAAAGTATCACTTACAGGTTATTAATTAGATGTAGAGACTCAAAAGAAAAAGATTTTTGAAATGAATTTATAGTGCCATAAGATGCAAACAGGTATTTAGTAGCACTTTCAGAAGAACTCGAACGTTCAATGAATTTCAGTGAGATTCAAAAAGCTTCTATGATCACTTTTGACCATATGTATTTGAAAATAGCCTCCAAGATTTTTTCAAGTATCTAAATAATCAACTAAAGCTATGTTATGTTTTCCCATACATCTCACTAATATTAGTTATACTATATTTCATTATGATTCTTGGAACCGTATGACATTAGATGACTGGTATAATTTCGAACATTAGAAAACAGGACATCGTCTATCTTCCTTCCACCCTCATACTAAAACAAACTCACTAACCTTTGAAAACAATTCTACAGTTTATTATCTCTCAATAATTTCAATGTAAAAGGTGATCAGTTTAAATAATATAAGATTTTTTTTTCTACTTTCAGTGGCCTTGGAACAAAATGCAGGATCACAGAAAAGTATTTACATTTACTTTAAGCATCTAGCTCAGGCATCTGCATCAGGAATCTGAACTTTCTGTGCTGTCACTGAAGATTTTTTAACATGTAAGAGAAAAAATGTCCTCTAGAGAAATACATTGATTTAACAGCATTCTAAATCAAGCACCTGAGCTAGCAGTTAATGTCAGACTACTTTATTGCTACGATAGCTTCTTTTCTCTTGAATATTGCCTACACAGCTCATGTCTGTCAGTCTGATAACTTCTACACAAATCAACAGTCTGCAGAGCTGTGCTGACAAAAGGCAAGGTGATATGCCTTTATTTCTTCCACCTTGCAACTGAAATTCAACACTAACATGAGCAAATAAGAACATTCACTCCTTTGTAAAGGAAGCCATTTGTTCAACAGCTTGAGTAACTCTTAAAGCTTTATATTGTACAACAGTGCAATATTGTTAATACCATGATAGCATACAGATGTCACAATGTTGAAACAGAAAAATGAAAGACAGAAAGAAGTAATGAGATATCCAGGATTTAAGTATGATGAACAATATATGACTGTTGAAGTAAAAAATAGAAGTGTCTGTAATAACATATGCATCTGAAAGAAATAAGGTAAAGTTATTAATAAATTAAAGTGCTAAGCCAGTACTTCCGGTCCTGTTCTTAGAGAATTCCAATTGGCAAAGGCTCTGGAAGCGTGGGTGCTCTGGAACACAGGACCTTGATTTGAAATCCTGACTTTCTGGGCACAGATTGTAAATTGCTAGTGAGCTCATTTATATGATTAAAAAAAATAAAAATCTCAAATGAATAAAAAAAAAGGACTCTCCCTTTTACTTTTGGCATGCATTTTATAAAAGAAAAAAAACCATCATTTGAAGGTAATTTAATTCTATTCTAAAGCATAACACAGAAGCCTGTGAGAGTACAATTTCCTTGTATTTGGGATGTATGATGTTATTTTCTATTTTTTATAAATAGTCCAAAGATCCCCTTTTTATTTTTTTTCTCCTAAACAAGAAACCAATTCTCCAGCTCAAAGAAATATTTAGATCAGCCCTTTACAGCTAAGGAAGTAGATGGTAAGATCCAAAGCAAGCAATTCAGATTTTGGAAGCATTTTATGAACTACATTCTGAACCACTTATGTAGTCTAGCTAAATTTTTTATGCTTTGCTTTTTAAATAAACAAAATGAGAGCAGCAGAATTCATTTATGTTTAAAATTTATGAGAATAAAGTAATAAAATAAAAAATATGACATACTAATGCAAATGCTTACCATTTAACATAAAATTCTGAAATAAGAATTACAGACAGCTGTAGCTTTAGTCACATGACTAAGTTCTGTTGTATTATAATTTACCATTCACAAGAAAAGTCAAGAGCATTTGTTTTCCATTTTGTTTTAAACAGTGAATGACAATACAACATTGTAGTGATTCTTAGGAAAGCCTATTTGACACATTTTTTTCCTTCCATTAAATGAATAATAAAAAAAAATAAAACCCCTGAAGACACATATTTGATTTAAGTGTGGAAAAAACCCAACGAAGTAACCTCAGCTTATTCATATATCAATGTAAAACATTTAGCAAATTCAACTGCATTTAGTAGCCCACTGATTTTAACTAGAATGCCCTGAACATAAGCAAGTGGAATGAAGCTCATTATTGCAAGAAATGCTTGGCATTTCTTAACTTTGTAAGTCAAGAAACATACAAAATAAAATTTTAACATATTATTAATACTTATTTCCTGGGCAATCACCAACACTTAACTCCTGCAACATATGTGGAGAGTAAAAAAACTAAGCATTTTGTTAGACTAAAAAAATAATATTGGATCTACACATGTACCACTGGAATCAGTTTCATTTTGGCATCCGTCTTCCACTGAAAAGTGCCCGAGAAAAAGACGTGTGCAGGACAACAAAATAAATATGTACTTAGTGCACGGAGTTTTTCACTGACATGTTTTATACCTTTGACCAACTGTGTTCAGAATCAAAGAATAAATTAAAAAACTGGCACAGAATACTTTGAGCAGATTAATTTTGCTCTGACCTCCCTTAAAATACATATGACGAATCAGAATAAGAAGAATTATAACACATCCATTTTTTATACGACTATACTTCGTAACACTTCTCCTTATTAGTTAATTATTTGCAATAAAATTAACTACAGTAAGACTTTCATTAAAGTCTAGGAATTTTGAAAAGATCTGTATAAACTTGGATTATTTATAGACAGATATATATATATATACACATATATATACTGAGGTACAGTTTATTTAAGTTTAAACAGAAGATATCCCAACTAAGCAAAAATGTCAAAACAGCATTTGAAATCCATAATTACCTTAATTAGAAATTCTTCTCTGCCATATTAAAAAAGCATCAATAATAATAAAAAAATCCCCTACGGTACTAGTCCCCTAAGAACCCTTCTTGGGTGGCAACTTGAATTAAAGCATAACACAGTATGTTGCACTATCACCTATACTGTGTTTCTTTTCCTATTCTCCTGTCATAACAAACTGATCTATATGTCTCCTGATAAATAATATTATTCAGGTTTCATTATACATGCAAAACTAGACGAAAATCACAAAATAGATATTTTTTAGCAATAGTCAATCATGATTTTATAAGCCACAAAGATGTCATGTTATGCATTGATAGACTCTAACTGGAGACAGAGCACTAAGATGCTATCTGCTGATTGTCATAAATGCTCAGAACATTTATGGACCTCAGGTTCAGACATGTAAAATCAGTGTGGTCACAAATGTTATTGCCATATGAAAGCAAGCTCAAAAAGTATTCATGTTAAAAACCATAGAAAGATATTTTCATTGAAGTAGTGACTTTTTATACTATCATTTGATTATACTTTCATTTGGGTGTTTAGTCCATATCAGTTTTTGTGAGCACTCTGTTTACAAGACATACAAATGCAAAACTCATAAACCCTGACATCTGATATTTTCCTCCACTTGAATTGTTTTTAAAAAGATTGACTTAGCTTGTGACATTCCATTCAACTACAGCATAGGGTACTAATAAGCCAGTCTGACTCATGTATATGATAGTTATTCTCTAGCACTATCTCTGGCTCTCTGCTTGAAAAACCTCTGTACATCCAACTTTTTTGTTTCACTTTAAATCATACAAAAAATAATGATCCTTGAACAATGTCATTACATGGCATTAATGACTAATGAGGGTAATTGTTTGAGGTCATTCTTGTTTACTAGTGATCTTCAAGAGAAGCATTATATCCCAGTCATCAGTACTTAAGTGTTGTTCTATATTTTAATTGCACAGTGCTTGTTCCAAAAACGAACTTATTTTTAAAACAATGAACACCTGTGGTATGTGAGCCTGAGTAAACATAAATAAATGATAAATTCAAAGTTGAAAATTCTCTGTTGACCTAATACAGCTGAAGTCCTTGAAAGTTATTTCTCATTCTGTGTCTTATTACAGGTAGAAAGTCATTAAAGTCTCCTCCCTGCTTCTTTCTGAAGTAATCAGATGCAAAATTCCTTGCTATGATCTCAGAAAAAATCTTTTCTGACAGTGCAATGCACTATCTATTGTGCTACGCAGATAACAAGCAAAACCATACAACTAATACACTGTATAGTCACATTTCTGAAACAAGGCCTCCCAGTTGTATGCTATTGTTCAACTGTATGCAGATGGTTCCTTGCTAGGTTTTCTTTGCATATTCATAGTAAAAACTTTAATCAACCATTAACCCATTCCCATTCGTGGCAAAAAGTCAGGTAGAAAATCTTAAGAAGTAGGATTCGTGAGTGTGATCTTAAAAAACCCAATGACAGGCATTTATAATAATGTTAGCAAAGCACATCTTTATAGATTATTTAAGCATGTCTGAATAAAGTCACTGAGTCAGTCATCTTCTGAAGGACTAGTTCTGCCAGGGCAAAAAGAAACTAACTAATAAGGCCATTTAATTCTTCATGTAATAAAAAAGAGAGATACTTCTCTGTTCTTGCTGTTTCTTTAATTTTCTTTCTATGTCTAGTCTTGGTCATATCCAGTGCTAGTCTGTAATGTTATTTATGCATTTGACTCCCATATGTTTGGGCAGAATGATAAATACATATTAAATCAGTAGGAAATGAGGGGACATTTCTGGTTAGAAGAATATGCTGGTAACTTCTCATGTTGAAAATTACTCAGATTAACAGTGTATATATATATATATATATATAAATAATGCTACCTCGCTCCTCATCCTTGATATGGATGTCATTTCATTTCATTTTTGAATTAAAACAAAGCAAGAATTAATAATGACAACAATCTACACGAGAAACTCAAGGTTCAAGGTAGCACCCTGTCCTCATGTCTCCAGAATCTTCTGTATTTCAGGAAAATGTTAGCACTGACAGTTGTCTTTTGAACCAGTCCCAAGAGAAATTAAAGTAAGACTAAAAATTCTCACAGTTTCATTTCAGTTACTATTAATGTATTACCAAACAAAATTAGGCAGTTACTACTTTCTTTATAGAGATGAGGTACAGAGATTAAGTAGGTCCATCCTACAGAACAAATTTTTCAAAACTGGAAACTGAATTAAGTTATTTTGAACATTTAGACCAAAGTAAATATTTCTACATTATATATAGAAAGATCTTACACTCTGTACTGATCTGTTACAAAAAGCTGCAGGATGTTACAACACTTACATGGATTAATACTGCATTTTCAATAGCATGCTCAGTAAAAACAAAAATGAATATTTGGCTTTTAAGACATTGATTAATTGTGGATCACAAATGTGAGATTTCTTTTGGTTTACATCAAAGTAACGTTGCAGCAGGATACTTTTTAGTAGAAGAATATTCCTTGAACTCTAGTCAGATTGCATATCCAGTTTTGAGAGAGACTGTTTTTCATTCTGCACTATTATACAACACTTCTTTTTGCCTGGCACTTGACAGGCATTCCCATCCTTTGCGTTTACTTTACTTCACTTCCTCAAAGCTGAGGCTGCAAAAACACAGCCAGCAGCCTCATAGAGCTTTCCATGGAAAACTGCCATTCTAAACTGGCACCTAACTTCACTTTATTATTCACTCAGGGAAGTTTAAAACTCTGAGATAATTTTAAATATTTATGCCAGTAAACGAAAAGTAAACTGATGAAAAGTATAATAATAAAAGAAAAATCGAAAACAATGTAAGCCATTACTGAAGCAGCTCTTCTTGTGAAAGCTCTGACGTTCTTTGCTTGCCAGTCACCAGCTCCAACTCATCCTTCAAATCCTGGATTTCCTTTTTCAGCTGGACAATCATCTGTAAACAGCAAGGCATAAACCAAGCATCATCTACAAATAATAGCTAGTTTATGATTTCTGCATTAGAAGGCTGAGTTTAGCTAAATATTATACTTCGGTTTTATCTTTTTTTAAACAAGGTATCTTTTTTTAAAAACTGTTAAAATGCCTTAAATACATCAAAAACCTTTTTTTTCTTTTTCCATTTATAAAACAAAGAAAAGTCTTCTAAACTCAGTAAATTCTTGTGTTAGAAGACATGGCTGTACAGAAAGAGTTCAAAAGATTTCTTGCAAAAGAGAAATAAAAGTTGACATAGGAATAAAAAGAGCTTTTCTGTCTTATTAGTTTTGCCTGTTAAGAATGAAAGGACACTTAAGAACTGACATCTTTGTTAGAGATAGGGAAACTACACACCAAAAGTGATTTTTTTTTTTACTTTCCCTTTAGAAACAGAAGTTCCAAAACTTCCGTTTTGGAATTATAGCACACTTTACTTGTAGGATGCATCAGTTGCTAACAACAAACTAATATAAGGCAACAAAATTAAATTGCATTATGAATAGTAATGACTGTGAGAAAATTGCTTGGAGAACTGAACTCGATTTTTAAATTCTAATAGTTCATTATTGGAACACTACTTTGGGAAAAAAATGTCTGCAAGAAACCATATTTTACAAATGAAAATATTCTAAATATGCATTTGATGATTTCTTTTAACCCTAGACCTACTGTTAAAATATTTTTTACAACACAAGTATGAAAGGCTAGCTTATAATATTTTATTTAAGAACCTATTAAAGTGATGAACTGTTAATTAGAGAAGTTGCAAGAACACTTAGAGAATATTGCAGGAAAAATGTTTTAACCTAATTTCATATTGCCCCACTCTGGTGCCACACGCTGATGTAGTCTGCACCACTTACTGAGTCAAGTAAATAAAACTTGAGGCTGGAGTATAAAATGGTAGACAGATGAACGATATCACCATCTCTACTCAATGTTCAAATTTGCTAGCATAATTAACTTCAATCTGACAACAACAGAAATACCAGTTTCAGGATACGGATAAAAGATTGATTTTCAAGTATTAATAAGACAAGCAAAAATCTACAGAAACGGAACTATTCAATGTCTATTTTATATGAAGGCCAGAGGAGAGGAGGTTTAATTCAGGGTCAAGACTCTTATTTTCAGTTTAAATCTTTGGTCATGAGTGAGAGAGGTTCAAAGATGAGCAGCTTAAAAGTACAATGAGTACAAATTCATCTTCTCTAGTAAGATAAAAAGTCAGGAAGTCTCCATTATGTAGAATAAATTTTATGCAACAGTCAGTCTTAACAGATCTATCAAGAAGTATTATGAACTCCCTTTATAAAGCATGCATTCAACTCACAGATGATAAAAACTGCCAATAAATTGTGTTGGATTTTTATGAAAAAAAAAAAAAAAAAAAAGTCCTAAGTTGAGTAGTTTACTGAATAATCAGGTTGCACGCTGGGAATGTACTTAAGGTAGTTCAGATGGCAACAAATTCCACAACGAGCACAGAGCCATATAAAGTCAAGGTACCTGGGTACCCCTGCCTTTTCCACAAGGGGGTATGGTTTTCTAACTCTCACGAGTCCCCTTTGCTTTACTTGCTAAATGATCCTGCAGAGCAAGACATACCAAACTCGTGGAGTATTGCTCCACAGGATGTAGTAAATGCTCAGGAGCCTGCATGTGTTACACCTCAATCAAAGGCTTCTGTGGCCATGGAAGAAATCTTTTGCACGATTTGCTACTATAAAGCCTACACAGGAAAGAAAAAAGAGGACAGAAAGACAGAAATGAAGAAGTTGTTCAATGCCTACTGGGTTTATTTTTTGGCCTTTCTTTCTTCTTAAAGTGTTTTACTGTTACTATTAGAAACTGCTTGGAGAGATAAATAAATGAAAAAGAAAAACAGCAGAAAACCTGACAAGAATCTTCTATTCCCACTGAATTTCAAGGACAAGAGACAACAACAACAAAAAAGCACAACCATTAACAATAACTGAAATATGATAATTACCATTAAGTAACAATTAATGAATTGTCACTTGAAATCATTAATCATCTAATCCCCAAGTTTTAGACAACAAATGCTTCTTACATTATATAACCTAATATTCTGCAGATTCTAGAAATCCTATTTCTACCTGCTTTACTTGTCTTCATTTTTTTTCCTAAAGGTAACTTCTCAGAATTCTTTCTTCCTAGCTAAAATGTTCTTTGACCAATTTCAAGGAAGAACTGTATCTGTATGTTTGTTAGCTTTATAATACACAAATCATTTCAGTGCAGCAGTGTGCTTTCACCAAGTGACTAGTAATCTTAGTATATTTTTAAGTGGTTTAGAGCCATCCAATTATGTGTTATTATGATTTAGAAATTAACATTCTGAAAAAAACAACACAAAACCAATAATGAAAGTGACCATTACTCTTCAGATGCTTTAAGAGCTGGTAAAGCCTTTAGAGGTTTTATAATTGTGTCCAAAAGAAAAAGAGTAGAATGGTAGTTATTTTACAGAAAACAGTTGGAACTTGCATCTAAAAACAATTTATTGGGATGATTCAGTATAAAATTCTCGACATCAGTTTGATTGCTACTGATTATTAAAATGTAAAACAAGCAATCTCCTTCTCTCTGCCCCCAGACAACTCTCACCAATCTGGGGTCGATTTCTTCATTAAGAACTGCTTCATTCTTAATAAGAGCAACTCGCTGTGCAAATCTGCAGGTTGATATAGATTCCTGGAAGGAAAAGAAAAATAAAAGAAAAGAATTTCAGTTAGCTTTGCACTAGGTAAGTAGACCAGACTGCTAATGAAGTCATTAAACTATGTTTCTATTTTTTGAGCATTTTACAGAAATATTCTAACATTTTGTATTCCAAAATAACAATATTCAAAGGAAATTAGGTTAGCATATTAATGAGAGTGACATATAAAACTGTTAAATCATAGTACATATTTTATTGATCCAGTTAATCTCCTAACCATTTGTGTTTCAGATAAGTCCCTGACTGGCACTATAGGATAAGAAAGCCATGCTGTTTAGAAGGTAATAAGGTTTGAATTATGAGAAAAAGAGAAAATTATCGAAAACTATTTTTTTTCTTGCTGAAAATGGGACTAGATCATTTTATGTAAAAGACAGCAGGAAAAGAGATGAAGGGAAGAGTGAAGGTCCAGGAAAAATGAGAAACAAGCTGGGAGACTTGGAACTAGAAGGCATACAGGAGAACTGTGATACCAGATAAAAAAATGTCAGATGATCTAAGATGGGATGCAGGAGAAAGGAAGGCAGAAAAAAAAAGATACAAGACTGAGTTTGTGGAGGAAACTCTTTGATAATCAGTGCGTACTCCCATCTAGGGCACAGAATGAAACCAAAGATCCTTATATGTACTGTTCCTCCTTTGAAATCAGCTGATACTTGAATGTCAGACCCTGACAGAGGACTGTACGATAAAATTTTCTGAGATGTGCTATACTGCATTTAAAATGGAATTTACATGTACTTTACTACTGTAACAGAATTGATTTTCAGAATCAAAGTAATTCTGCAGTTTTCAGTCCTCTAACATATGAAAATACCAAATTAAATGTTATGTTCATATAGTTCTTTTTCTGCAGGACTTCTGTCTCTGTCAGTGCTTGAAGGGGTGGTATCTGAATTAGGGTTACATGAGGAAAAATACTAGTGCTTCTTGCCAAAACATAATATACACAGAGAATCAAAGGAAAGGAAGGTCTTAAACTAAGACAGTTGTAAACAGTATTAGCTGTGTTTGCCTCTGCTGTACAGTTCCTGTGCAGTGATGATCAGCTAATGTGATTTTAATTAAGTTCTGTACATATATTGAGTACAGTTATATGTACACTACACATACATACATTTCCATCAGATCTCTTTGCCCTGTTTAGTGTGAAGCATATATTAAATTAACGAGTAGCTAATCAATTCAGTTCTCAATGTTCAATATGTAAGCTTACAATTTATTTATTCTATGCCATGGAAACAGTCATCAAGCCTGACATCTAATTTCTTAATCATTTTTCTACCATGCTTATCATCACAGCACCTCAGGGCTTCACAAGAATTAGTCAACTAACCCTCTAGTTATTGCTTTGCTGCAAGTGTGTGGAATGACTACACTTAACAGAAAGGAAAGTGAAGTCAAAAATACCAAAAAAATTATATGCAGTTGCTATCAATATACAATCTTCTGTTCAAAACAGCTTCCATTCAGCTTCAGCTACAGATATAATAAGTAATATATCTATAATTCAGAATCAACATCTTCATTCAAGCACTCCACAAAACTAGCACAAAAAATGTGATGTAGTGATCTGAAAAATTCTGTATAAACTCATTGGTAGGAGTAGGGATATAATCTAGTTCTCTAGGATAGTATTCCATTTGTCCTCTTCATATGAGGGCCCTTTCTTACTTTGAGTTCTCTGCTTCATTGTTTTCATTGCAAGAAACAACACCGGATCCTTAAGAAAGTAGCTTTTGTTATGCAACTTCAATTCCCACTGGGTGGTAGTTCTGTCTTGTGCTTCATTCGTGAATGAAATGTATATCCCATGGGAAAAAATACGCAAACATGCAAACCAAAGATAATGACTCGTGCACTATCCTCATTCTGACATTTTCTAATGACTTATCATTAATTGATAGTAATTGACTTACCATCTGTTTATATTATTCAGACATATTAACTTATCATCTGTCTATATTATTTGGACATATCAGATTGTGGGGAACAAGGAAGAGATTTTGCTGGTTTTTTGTTTTTTGTTTTTTGTTTTTTTTTTTTTGGGAGGACTGAAGAATAAGATCTGTTGTGTGGATTGTATATGTTAAAGCAAGAACATGAAAACTGTCAGTAGAGTACTCTGCATAATTGCTTGGGCTAAATATTCCCAAAATAGAAATCTAGAACACAATATGAGATACATATACCTGATGAATTGATATACAAAAGGGTGCTAATCCCACAGAGCCTAAAATAAAATTAACAAACTTACCCAGTTGCATTTGTAACAAGACAATATGCTTGCATAATTACATGTTTGCAAGTCTGAACGATCTGTTTTCATTTAACAGCAAAGTCCATTTTCTAAAGAAAAAGAAGTCTACAACTAGATGAAGTATGGTTTTAGTATAATGCTTTCCACTGTATTTCGGAAAACAGTCTTAGGCTAAATAGTTTTTTTTTTCTTGTTTATTCACATTAGAATGCTTTGATGTTAATAAAATCAGGAAATAAATATATTACAAATGGCTTTGAGTGGGGGTTCTATCTATTCACATCACTACATATTTTAGAATAAAACAGACTAGACTGTTTCAGTTGAAAGGGATCTACAACGATCATCTAGTCCAGCTGCCCGACCAAGTTAAAGCATGTTGTTAATGGCATTGTCCAAACATCTTTTAAATACTGACAGGCTTGGGGTATCGACCACCTCTCAGCCTGGTCCAATGTTTGACCATCCTCTTAATAAAGAAATGCTTCCTAATCCAGCCTGAATCTCCCCTGGCACAGCTTTAAACCATTCCCATTCATTCTATTGCTGGATATCAGGGCAAAGAGCTCAGCACCTCCCTCTTTGTTTTCCCTCCTCAGGGAGTTGTAGAGATCAAAGAAGCCTCCTTTGCTTCAAATCAGAGAAGCCCAAATTCCTCAGCCACTTCACACAGGACATTCCTTACAGCTTTTCACCTGCTTTGTTGCCCTTCTCTGGATGCATTCAAGGACCTTCACATCTTTCTTAAGTCATGGGGCTCAGAACTGCGCAGAGTCCTCAAGGTGTATGCAGACACCAACACTGCATACAGCAGGATAATCACTTCTTTGTTGCCCTGAACCCTGAGGAACATTGCTGGAGACCAGTCTCCAGCCAGATGTAGCCCCATTCACTACAACCCTTTGATAAAAAATACAGCCCTTTTTGTAAACAAAGAGCAGAAAGCATCACTACACATAATTCCAGGGAAGGAAATTAGTAAAGGGACATAAAAGTATTTAAAAAATTTCCGTAAGTCCCAAACTACCCCACCCAATTCCCTCTCTCCCCTAGTGAACTCTCCAGCTGTCTACCACACTCAATGAAGTCTTGACTCCAAAGAAGTCTAACAGAAGTTCTGTCAAGGCTTTCAGTGGAAATGCATTTTCGTAACTCAAAAATTTATTCCTCAGGAAATCAGTAAATTTAAAAAAAAAGAACAGTTCAGTACTAAGTGCAAATCATTTCCCAACTGCTCCTTGACTTGACATTACTTAGATAAAAGCACATTTCCTAATGGATATGTACATATCCTAGCACAATTTCTACAGATAAAATTATCTCCTGGAAACAAAGTTAATTTTTTTTTTTTAATAAGGATAATAATTAAAGCATACACATTTGAATTGTAAACTACAATAAAATTCAAAAGAGCAGAATCTTTAGAGAAGTGGAAATATTTTTGTTCAAAATAGATAAAAATAACATACATCTATGTTTCTTTTGTCTATAGAGAGTGTTGCTATCATGGTAGTCATGCAGTTTCCTCCCAGGCTGTCTCTTAGCACTGAAGTCATCATAGAGTTTCGATAAGGAATGTGGGACCGGTTTTTCTCTGCAAGGGCAATTATTACCTAAAACAATAGCAAAAACAGAAAGGACTTGGAAATTTATATACCTATTAATGACTGACACATAAAAGAACAAAAACAATCTATTCAGGAACTTCTGATACAATAAAACTATGCTTATGCACCTTAGCTGCAAACCTGCTGGTTTTATTGAATGAATTTCAACTTAAATTTCAGCGTGTTTATATGTCTTTGTAGGAGTTGGACCTGAAAGACCAAATAAATTACATTTTATCATACCCTAGCCTTACAGTCTCTCAGCAACATGGAAAATGAACATGATAAACTCAAACCCACAGATTTTCCTAAAACACAGGAACAAACTGAAAATCTTCCTCATACTTTTTTGTCTTAACAATAAAATATGCATAGTATTCAAGTAAGAATTTGCTCAATATTTGCTAAAGCATGCTTTAAAAATTACACATTCTTAAAGCATGTGCTTCTTAGATGGGTTGATACATTTATTTCTGAGAAAATGTCTTGGAAAGCAAAGCACAAATAAAAGGGTGCATGATTACAATGTACTGCTGGAAAGAAATGATTCAGTTCAGACTATATATGTCTTGGCCAAAAAGGAAATTGTACACCTCCTATTCTCAGTTTCCCTTCTCAGCTGTTTACATTATGAGACCTAATTATTATTAAATAAAAGGCCAGATTACCCCATGATCTCCTGTGATGTAAAAGATTTGAACTGTTATCAGGCCAAGGACTGTACCGAAAAACTGTAGCTATACGAGTTGTGCAAGCTCTCCTAAATCATTAGGAGTTGGTTTTCCTTCAATAATAAATATTACATTCCAGTATATATTTAATTTATGCTGCATTTACAAAAAGTGTTATTTTAGAAAATTTAGTAGCAACTTTTTTTGTGGCACTAGTTTCTCTTAACAGTCTTCAGAAAGTTAAAAGTTAAAACTATAAATCTTACACTGGCAGCCCTGACAGACATGAATGCATAATATGAAAATTACTATCCTGTAAAGGAATCTGGAAAGCCATTCCTGGATCAAGGTTTTCAAATCTCATATTTACAACTTGTTATATAGAAACATGTCAAAACTTTGTTGGTTTATAACATTGCATAGAAACCTCATAGTAGTCTAGCACATACATTAATAAGCACACTGTCAGCCTCTACCACACAGAAACTATAATCTGAATAGACAAGATGGGAAAAGAGCCAGAGGGAAGATATGTTATTTCCATTAAAAATGGGAACTTTGTTACAGAGAAGTTCATTTTTTCTGAAGCTCATGTAGGAAGTCTGTAGTGCAGGTGGAATCTGAACCCTCCCACACTAACACTGGAAAGTTTTGTGACCAGCTCTTATGAAGCAAAAGCCACTGTACTGTCATAACACAGAAGATTTTGGTCTTAAGTCTCTTTAATACAACCTCACCTAAATCACTAAATCAATCTTTACAATCCAATCAAGGAATCTAGAATAGAAAGAGGAGAATCTAAAGGAGAGGGAAATAATGTTCTTTCATAAAGTGAGAGAAACTACCTGTACAGACTGAACCTGGGTCCTCTAACAGCCACAAAATATGATAATCAGAAAATTGTCTCATTTAAGAAGGCATTATTGTCCTTTTAATACAAAAAAGGGTGGGGTTTTTTGTTGTTTTTGTTTTGTTTTGTTTTGTTTTTAATACCGGAGATCTAAGGTTAATAATATTACTAAACCAGGGCTGTAATATGCAATATGCTGAGTGAAATCAACATAATTTAAGGCAGAAAGTCTCATTTTGAGTGGGTCAAACAAACCACTTTAAGGTCTAGTTAATTTTTTAAATGTGGAAGCTGCCAGAACTATAGTTACTTGCATCCTGTATGACACATTATGGAGTAGAGTAGGTACAATCACTCACAAATGATTTCACTGAAATGTATGGAAGCATTGTTAAGCATAAAGGAAGGTCTGAGACTCACAAGTGGTTCTGACATGATATGAAGTGTGTCCAAGGGTCCCTGTTCCTGTCCACATCCT
Organism: Pipra filicauda; assembly: GCF_003945595.2. Taxonomy (NCBI): domain Eukaryota; kingdom Metazoa; phylum Chordata; class Aves; order Passeriformes; family Pipridae; genus Pipra; species Pipra filicauda. Next base: position 294,832 of record NW_024104538.1, read on the forward strand.
TTATGCAAGGACTAGATTTGCACTAGCACCTCATGCCAACAGGCAGCCAAAACATGTTCTCAGAGCATCCTCAAGAGATGAGGATTTTGGGGTGCTTGCAGGTACAGAGCTATCAGGTACATCGTTTCATGTATCAGATGCTCTGAAGCCATATGCCAATCTCTGAGGTCTTTTTTTATGTATCCCATCCTATCTCCCATTTCTAGTAGAGTTTAGCAGCTTAAGCTCTGGTCCTTACAGCAAAAAAAAAAAAAAAATCAAACTCTGTTGCTGATGTCTTGTAGTAAATTACAAGCATTCTTACTTTTTGGACAACATATGCTTATTTGCAATATATATGACAGGTCCTGCTGGAAATAATTCACCCCAAAATCATGATTTTCTAATCAGAAACAAATACATGTATTTCAATTTAAATTATTTAAAAGTTTCTGGTTTTTCTGTTACTCTAGTGTCCGTATATGTTTATTAGGAAACACCAAACAGAAAATTATCTTTTATATAAGATGTGAATAAATCTAGTGTTTGATGACTGGCAGTAATTTCAAATTTTATTAAAAAAACCTTTGGTAGGTATGGGTAGCAACCACTCACTAATGAATAAAATCATTCAACATTCCCTAAATGGAACACGTGTTAAATGACAGTTAACAGGCATATTCATTAAAGCAGTGAGAACATTGTACTCTATTATTTTTGGGAAATAATTCCATTATAGTGTCAAATCATGTGGCAGTATCACTGTCAATTTGCAACTCTAAGTTTGGTCCAGGATACTTTATGCTGTGCATCAGAAGGGAACATCTACATACACACAGTTACAATGCAGTTGTAATTCCAGAACATGCTACTGCATCTCTCAGACAAAGAAAAGCTACCCAGACATGGTAGTAGGGACTTCTAAGTTCCTGATGCCATTTTAGATCAGCTGCATGACACTATCTTCATTTTTCTCTAGACACAGAGGCCACTTGGAGAAAAAGTGAGTTTATTTATTTGAAGATTTTTTAAACACACTGTGAATATTTAACAAGTAGACCAAGTGTGGTAACACAGAACTCTGTTCCCATTGTCATTTCAATAAAAATCATTTTACATGACTATTCTATTGTGAAAAGTGTTTAAAAATGGCATAACTTAACACTAAACCACCAGTAGGCAACTAAATATCTGAGAATGTAAATAAGCTGATTTGGAGGAATCTATATACTTTAATATCAGTCACTGAAGGGTCAGAATTGAATGGTTTAATTCTCACTGAACAAAGAGGTATTTTTTATAGTCTTCAGTATCAGAAAACATTTTTATTAATGATACACAATCCTAGTCAGAACCCAACGTGCTTATTTCCGACTGTATTTCTTCTAAAATAGAAATTAAAAGTTGCATGAAAAAAAATATTCGTTTCTACAGCACTTCAGACCTGAGTATTTGAAAACACACTACACAGATTATTAAAATCAACCTCATAAGGCTCATGCAATGTTGCATTATAAATACAGTAAAATCATACAGTAAATAAGGATTGTGAGTATAATTTGTAGGATTCTGAAGTGGTCCACTTTAGAATCACTAATCCTTATCACTCCCCTTGAGTAAAACTGAAATACAGACTTTTTTTTCAAGGTAAAATTTAAACAAATGGGGGGGCTGAAAAAAATTCAGGGTAATAGTAAATGACTGACTGCCACCTGCTGTGCTTTAAGCTTCTTCTTTTGACAGATGAAATATCTCTCATTGTAGGTTAAATAAAATGCAAGAGATTTGTTCTTGTTAACAGGAAAACACATAACACAGAAATGAAAAATATTCTTCCCAGCAAGTGGAACAGTTATATTTCCTAATAATAATTTTAAAGAATTGTCACATATAGACACCCACAAAATTTTCTGGTTTTATGGATTTCCTCAACTGTATATTTTACTAAATAACACATATAGTGACATGTAAATTAAAAAGGACAAGTTTACATTTCAGAGTTAAGCATTTTTTCTTCTCTCTACCCCCTTACTTCTCCCACTAAATGAAAGCCTCACAGACCTGATGTGGTCGTACATAAACATTTTTAAAGAAGCCTTAGGAAAAAATACTGTATTCTCCATCAGAATCCCTCCAAATAATTAATTTCTGGCAATAAGAACAGTGTTTACTGTACTGTGAAAACAATATTATGTATTCAGCCTTAGGAAGAACTTAATTTGTTTTACAGGTGTAAAGTCTGAAATGAACACTTGAAAATCTTCAATGATTGCAAATTAATAGTACAGCATTCACAGAAGAGATTTCATTCATTGCCAAGTGTTTCTTACCTGTACTTGGTGCTTTACAGCATTCTAAACATCGAATGTACAAAACATCACAGTAGATCAGGGAGATATATATTAAAAACTTAATAATAATTACAATTAATTATTATTAACAAAATAATAATTAAAAGAATAAATTAACAATTATTTAATTTTTGTAAAAATACAATTAATCATTGTTAATAAAATCTTTCATCTCCAAATTTTCCATTCACTGCTGCTATCTTAAGAATTTTTTTCTTAAATTAGTAAGATTAGTTGAGAGTAATCTATTTTCTCATTATTTGCCCTTTCCAAAGAGGAAAAACAAAAAGCAACAGTGAAAGGGGGATAGGGATTTTAGCATACCTTGAATCAAGAGGCTAAGTCTTTTCCAGTAACAACAGCTGAATGACAAAGATTTGTGGAGATTTATTATCATCGTAGTTACATCTGTGAGTAGTAATAACTAATTATGGTAGTTACTCCATAAATACATTACCAAAGGTAACTCCTGTCTTAAAGAGATCAAGGATTCTCATTGGTAGAGGAATAAAACAACACATGTTGTTTACCTAGTAATTTACCATATTACAATGCTTGAACCAAATAAAACCAAAACACTTTAGTTCACTGATCCTTGAGTGATACATCCTGATCCCAGCCGTGGAAGGGGAAGAAGATTACAAAGAACATTTTTAGTAGAAATATGGATGCAATCTTGCAAATGTATTTAGTACTGCAGATAAAACAGGAAAAGTATTTTGGAAATACTACCATGTATACCTACTATAATCTTACTGCTTAATTTTTAAGCTTAATTTTTAAGCTTTTCCTAAATTAAAATACGTTAATTTAAAGGAATAGCTATCAATTCAATTTTTTAAAATTGCAATAAATATCCTAATATATCAAGTTTTCCAAAACATTGCACATTGCTAAGCAGGGATGTAGTAAAGGAAGAAATGTTTTACTCTATTATACCTGTTCCAAATAATGTAATGACAAGTTGATATATTTGGCTTCTGTCAGCAAGTGACCTCCAACTCCAGTCTTTGCAACACGTTCTGATCCAGCAAGGTCTACTAAGTGCAACTTGGAGCGTCTGATAGTTGCAGATCCAGGTTCCTTGCTGGAGACGTGAACAGTGAAAATGCAGTGAGATCGGCTTGAGGCTTGATTCATTGGTGTCTACAGTGAAAAGAAAGGAAGAATCCTCAACGTTCAGTGGGAAAAGAAATTTAGGTTTTTATAGCTCGACAATCTGGCAATCAAAATCCCCTATCCCCCTGAGATCAGCTCAGTTGGTTAGAGTCTGGTGCTAATAACATCAAGGTTGGGGGTTTGTTGCCTGTCCAGGCCATTCACTTAAGAGTTGGACTTGATGATCCTTGTGGGAACCTGTGACTATGTGACTGAGCACATTAGTAAAGCAAGTGGTCTTACTATGCTAAGGAATATTAGAAAAGGGCACCTTGATCAGAGGGAAAGTTACTAACTCCTGATCTCTGAGAGGTTATCAATTTCCCCATTGATGCACACTTTTTTCTGTTTTTTTTGTTTTGATACATAGCTACCACTATAACTAAGACTAGGACTTTCCATAAGGCTTCAGACTTTTGCATTATTACTTCTATCAAAAAAATTAACTTGGTAGAATCAGTGTCAGAATTTTATGTGACATGACAGAGTTTTCATATTCATAAAAATACATTAAATGTATTTATTTGGAATAAACTACTGCCACACTTCCTTAACTAGACACATGGAAATTTTTGGTCAATTTTTATAGATGCTCAGTTTTAGCATCACTTTAAAGGTTTTCTCAATATACTTGAAATGCAGAACATAAAATTTTAAACAGCTCTTAGTTATTTAGATTTCAAATGACCATATGCCATCACATATGCACTTTTCTTTTCTTAAGAAGACATATAAAATATCTTTAATCATCTAAAACACCTTTCATTTAGTTGTATGAAGATATTGTTAGAAACTTTAAAAGAATTCCTTAATATCCTCATTTTATAAATATCCAAAGCTTTAGACTATGGAGATTAAAGGTTAGCACACAGATAGTATTTTTATTTAAAAACTATAACAAGTATGACAACATTGTTTTTCGGGCATAAATGCAGAAAAATAGGGGACTGAAATAAATTAGCAAATTAATATTATTTACTTAGCAACTAAATCTATATTTATAGCTGCTGAAAAAGATGATAAAAAATTCTGGTTATATTGTCTACATTAATCTCTTGTCTATACTTTATTCCTCTGTAATTATCTATTATCTAATTATCTATTCCTGAGTAATTATCTATGTAGGCATACCCTGTGATTCAGAATAGAAATACCAACATATTGCCTTTTTTTACATAGTCTGCTTGCAGATGTTAAAACAGTCTGCCTACTGCAGGCACTGAAGATGTTGTCTTATTAACACAGAAAAGACAGCTCTTAACAGAATGAGTGCAAGATGAATAATCCTGTAACAGGAATAATATGGACAGCTATACTGCTTGCTTCAATTGTCTTAGCTTCCATTTCCCCATACTTTTTTTCAGCCTTAATAGTGCCAGCAACTGAGCTGTTTTTGGGAACTGATTCAGTTCAAAGGAAAAAAAAATAAAGTCTGCAAACCATAGATATTTAATCTGGATTGGTTTCTCAATTCAGCCACAGCACAGCTATGGACAACTGTTCTAGTAAAATACCTGAAAATGGCAGCATACAGGGCGTGAACAAGTAGGTAGTGTGCAGGAACAGCATACACTTGTAGTTGTTGGTGAGAATTCTGTATGTAAATTACAGCCTTAGCACCATTTTCTCTTGGGCTGCTTTATCTAATAAAGGCAAGCTCAAAGGGAGAGGGAGAAGAATTTTGAACTTTAGTTTATACAGATGAGGAATTTTAGAATTTGCAGTCCTGTGAAATGAGCATCAGAACATCAGAGTGCCATGAGGTCTTCAGAGGTGAGAAAATGAAGAGGAAGTGAGTTGTAGAGTTGGAATGAAAATAAATAGGCTCAGGGAAAGGTGACAAGCAAAAAAATACTCCAAAACTTACTTAAAATGCAGGTATACTAAGAAAAAGTTATATGCTGTGAAAATGTACTTTATTCAGCAATTCTGATTCCATGATTAATCAGAGCCAGCTTCACTTATTTTACTAGGACAGCTATAATTTTATTGCAGCTCTGTGAAGCAGGACTGGATATTTTATTTTTTTCCAGCTCAAAATCCACAACAGAATTAATATTTAAGGTCATTCTCCTCAACAGAACTGATATTTGAGGACATTTTGCACTATAGATATGCAGTCATACTATACTGCAGACAAATCTAAGCAGACAAGTCTGAGATCAAATATCAGTACAGATTCAGCTGTGGAAATAAAAAGTAAAGGTTGCTGTAAAAGAAGCAGAAGTTACCATACTTCTGAATATTCTTAAGTAAACTTGTGTTTCACTATGCAGCAAAGCCTCATGTATTTCAAAATGTGCTTTTAGTCACACCTGTTTAATGCCAATAGAGGCAAAAAAAAATAAAAATTGAAGTATAAAAGAAAATAATTTAAGGACTCTGAGTTCCAAAACAGTGCACTATTTCTTCTATTCAGTCCGTACTGTCTACTGCAATACACTAGCCACAACTTTATTTTGTGTGTTCCAAGTAGATTTGGCTGGACTGGCCATTAGAAATTCTATTGCTTTCCTCTCCACAGACTCCTTTTTTCATGTGAATGAAAAAATGAATGAAGCTGATTTGGGAGTCATTGGCTAGAATCCCAAACTCATATTTTTGTAAAGTCCTTCTTCAGAGTAGAATCATGGTTTAATAAGACACCAATACTCCTTTTAACAATGTAATGCTATCTTTGCTTTGCAGTTCCAATATGTAGGAAGCTCTGTTAGAACTCTTGCAGGAAGCATAAAGCAATAAAAATTTAAACTGTTAAATGGGATGAGATCGTGAAACATTAATTGCAGTCATAATCTCCCACACTTTGCTTCTTTTACCACATAAGTAGATGAAAAGCACACAACAGAAATGATTACTTGTCAGCATCTTCAGTTCAAAACCAAGCCTTTTTTTTTTTGTTGTTCTTTGGTTGGGTATTTGCTATCTTAGATATGCAACTTCTGAGAATCACCATTCATCTTTTTAGAAAGTTTGAAAACTGAAAACCAAAAAACAAAAATTTCTGGACAGTGTCTCAGAGCCTACTAAAATGTTCCTTTAGTGGCTTTCAGAGTTCATTTTGGCTTTGTTAGCAGTATTCAAACCATATGTATATGAAATCATCCTCACACTAATTTGATGTGATGAAGGGAAAAAAAGAAGGAGGGGAGTGGCCTGGTTCTCAGCAGATGGTTGCTATTGTGAGAGTTATATATAGAACAACTGATGAGCAGTTACTTACAAAGAAATAGTTTTTTTCCAGGAATTCTGTGACATCATAAACCACTTAAGCAGACTTTGGATGCCTTGTGATATCACAAGAACACTACAAAGGAATTAATGCCAGGTCATCTGCTGCTGCCCATTTGTGGCAGGGTAAAAGAGGAATTCAATAACATTTAAGATCACGACTTCATAAAGCAACAGTGTTTCATTTGGAAACAATGAACAAGGCATATTTGAAGCCAACCCAGACTTGTTTCTTTCCAGGACCAAAATATACCTGTTTGCTGAAATTAAATAAATTGTATAGAAACTTTGTGACTTTAACTATTACATTTATTCATACAATGGTTGCAAGAAGGTGGTTTCTACTTAAATGAAAATCTACAGCACAGTAATCCTGCAAGAAACATCTGAGTTGGATGTTTCTGGCAAGGAAAATGCCATTAAAATGACCAAAAATTTGCTGGAGTCCAAGTTGTTCATCTTAATCTAATTTTTACCTATTTTAAGTCAACACAACACTGCAGGAATTCTTCCCTGTGCAGGAATTTATGTATTTCCCAAATATTTAATTTGTTGCCACTTATTATAAATGTTGTTTTCACTAAGAATAGCCATAAATGGATGCTACTGGTCTAAATAGAGTTCTTAATAATTGAGGACCTAAGAGCAAGTTTCTTAAATAGGAGAAAGACGTGTGAAAAGCTGTTTGAAAATCACCATTAGACTAAGAGAAGCTGCTACTATCTGGAAGAATAGTGTGTTGATTATAGCTGCCAAAACACTCTGACAGAGAAAATACATAAGAGAGTTCAGGACTGCTGGGACAAAAAGATTTTACAGGTGATAAATGCAGTTGTTCAGTCCTTATTGCAAACCATCTCCACTTGGCAGCTTATACCATTCCAGTGGAATCTTTTCTTCCTTAAATCAAAATATTTAGACAGCAGAAGAACGTGAATTCCCTGTGTGAGTAAATTAGTGACTAGCCAATGCATAAGTGAAGAAAGTCTGATTCTGAAATTTTGCATTTTTTTGAGAATGAAAAGGTACAAAATTTTCTTTAAAAGAGTGTTTCTTTTTCCTCTTAAGGCTTTTTCACTTTTTAACTTTTTGAAGAAGAGCAAGTCAAAAGAGAAAAGTACTGATAGCATCCAAGACTCATATCAAATTGATTTTCTCCAATCTCATGCTACATTCAAAGGGATATCTGTAGGAAGAAGTTACGACAGCTACAGTCATTTCACAGTTCAGATGGATATCTCTGCCTAATGAATATAAACTCCACCAGTTCCAACAGAACTGAGCTATATGGAAGAGTACGTAAGTTGATGATAGGAGGTTCTCTCCTTTATATTTGGTAGATGAGTGAGACCTTAATAAATCTTTAGTTTCCTTTCTAAATAATATGGTGCAAGTGAAAGGGCTCTTCACGTGTACTTAAGTACACTTGACATAGTCAAAATTGAAAAATTTTTGCTATGAAAATATAAGGATCAGAATAGGTGCAAACATTTCCTGAAAGCAATACTTTATCTTTCCATGTTTAATAGAAGTACGGTTTCACAGTTAGACCACAGGAGCTCAGCTAACTTTTAAAGTAATTAATACTCCCTGGTGAGGATATTATTAAACTTTATATTATATAGTGCCTTTTATCCATATAAATCCCAAAGCATTTTAACAACTATTCAAAGTAGTATGTACAACTAGTGATTTCTTTATCACACCCTGAAATGAAAGCACCTGTGCCGAAATGACAATGCCATGTAGTGCTAATAATACCAGGTTTTTTGGAGTGGAAATAAATTAATAATTGACACCAATGAGGAATCTAGCAAAGTAGAAAATTTTAATTCCTTCTGGAATGCGGCGCTAGCATGCATTTTTTGTCGTGTCATTTAATCTCATATGTTCCCACATTCAAATCCTATTTTTCATATTGTATCCAATAAAAAATGCAGTCAAACACTACAAGGTCTTTCTAAATATATTCAAGAGAATAGCAATGGACAATAAATACAAACAGAATGAGTCCAATTCAGAGGTCACAAGTCAGTCCCCACAGCTATCTTTAAATCTTTAAAAGTTCCATTCTTTCTTGAAATAAATGTATTTAAACATTGCCAAAAGCTTACTGCTTCCCCCATGTGTACTTTGAACATTTTAAATGGTGGAACATACACAATACTGTGTAGTATGTATGCAGTACCAATACGGCGTAGTATGTATGGTCTTCCAAATTAAAAAAATTAAGTACTATAGGTATAAAACCATATACTGAAACATCTCCTTCCTCATTAAAATGAAGTACTTTTTCATTAGAGGAAAATTAAAGTCTAGCTGTACATACAACTGCAGCACTCAGACACATTAATCTCAGATAAAGATTTTACAGTTTGGAAATCAATGCATGCCCTTGGGAGAGAGACTATCTGACTCTGCTATGTTAAGAGAAATACTAAAAAATACCAAGAATTCTCAAAATCACAGAGGTTTAGGCATGTTAATTCAAAGGACAAAGATCATAAGAGATTCCCATCACAAGAACTTAGAGAAGACCACTTCAGTTGAAGATATATTAACAGTAAACCAAAATGAAATGGTTTGTGAACACTACCTAAATGGCCAAACACTTATTTCTGCACAGGAGCTTTATTAAGATACTGCTGCTACGACCTGTGTCATATTGCAAATTAGATTTTGAAATCCCCTGTTTGCATGCATATCAGATACCTAAATCAAAGCTGGCTTACAAAATTAAAATACAAAAAATGAGTTCAGATTTTATAACCTGTCGCTGCAGATTCTCATGCATTCAAATGGAACAAGAAACTGGGCACTATGAGATAACCAAAAAATTTAGGCCTTACATTTGGCAGAGCTGCCAACAAAAGAATCAGTTTTTTGGGTCTGATCTCTGCCTATTTCTCTCTGGAAAAATATGAAACAAAAAATTCCTATTTGGATTTTTACATTATTAATTTTTTGTGCACAGATGTCTCCCATCTTACCATTTCCACAACTTGTCAAAACTAGAGGAAAGGACCAGTTCTACACTCACTAATAAAGTAATCCTACAAAAATTAGATTAGCTTCCTTTTTTCCCTTCTCATGAGCTATATAGTTATGTGTGGGAAAGAAGTGTCAGTTATAAATGTTCCCATAGGTTCTGACATTTAATGAATGAATGAATGAATGAAGCCTGTAAAATACTTCTAATGTTATGATCACTTTCTTTTTAGCACAATCAGTGATGAAGGAAAAACGTAGCCTTCAAATCACAAGTTAGACTGCACTAGCACAGGTGATGCAGAAATTAAATTGTCATTCTTATTTTCAAAATAATCAACTCTTCAAAGAAAGGCTATTTAAGGGATAAAGCATCAGACTGCAATTTTAGAGGCTACAGATTTCATATGTGATCCAAGACAGTTGTCTGAGTTTTTCCACAGCCAAACTTGTCATCGTTAAAAAAGATGAATCAAGCATTTCTTTTACTTTCTTTTTTATTTAGGTTTATTAATATTGCGGGTTTTTTTTTTAGTTTACTTAAGAGGGTTCTAGTCTTGAGAGGTCAAAAAGTATTATCATCATTAAGATTTAAAAATATTAATCTCTGAAGAAGTTATGTTTTAGGTCATAAGTCCTCTTTCTTAGATGTCTACATTAATCTACCATTTTTGCAAACACTGTTCTCTCATTCTGATGTTATCATATAAAGTACCACAGTCACCTTAAGTGCAAAATGCCATATAATAATGGGGATAAATTCTGTAATGCTAAGACGAAGCAGCAATCAGTAAGTTCACTGAACTGTACTGCAACATACCTGCTGCAATCATAAAGGAAAAATTTATGACATAAGTACATAAAAAAAACTTCTACAATGAAATCAATCTCAGTTGGAGTTTTTAGAATCATACTAGCATTCAGACTAAGAAAAGTAAATATTGTTGCAATATGTGGTAGTTATTCCAAGCAAGTATTCTCAGTATTTTTTCTTTTAAGTATTTTTTATTAAAGATCAATGAAACAATAACTTTATAGTGTTTATATAACAAAAAACTCTTGCAAAAGCAGCAAAACTGATGTTGGCACAGCATTTGCTTACCCAAGCTATTTAGATTAGTGAATTCTCAACTATTCGGGTGCCGCACAATCTGATGTCTATTCTTGTTGTTTTCTAGCAAGTATTAGCATGTTCAAAATAAAACTAACAAGTTGTAGATTTAAAAACAAGCTAAAGAGCATTTTCCTCATACAATTCACTTAAGACATGGAACCTTGTGTCACATGAGATTTCATGATAAAAATCTGGCAGGGTCAAAAAAGGCATCTGGGCAAATTCATGCAAAGAAAAAGTACAGCAAAAGTCATTAGTTTATAGTAGTCTGAAACACATACGAATGAAGACTAGGAGATTTTTTTTTTAAGTATCATTATTGACTTGGTTTATCTTTTACTCATCTCTATATATTTTGCTATTGGCCATTACCTCAACTTGACATTTAATGACTTACCATGTTTATTAGTCTTGCTATTTGTTCATAACTTTCAGTGTTTGGGATATATATTCTCTTTCCAAATACAAAACAAAATTGCCCTTTACAATTGCTGATTTATGATCCTGTCACCCAGCAGCGTATCATTCTTTAAATATTTGGTCTCATTTTCATAGAGGGCCTCTAGACTGATCAGAGATTTTCTGAAGATCTTTCTCCATACAACGAATTCTATTTTTCTGTTGACCCTGAGATTAGCTCAGCTGGTTAGAGCACAGTGCTAATAATGGCATAGACTGTGGGTTTGATTCCTTTATGGGCCATTCAGTTAAGAGTTGGACTTGATGATCCTTGTGGGTCCCTTCCAACTCTGAATATTCTGAGATTACTCACTATCATGGTAGGTTTTAAAGCTTCTGAAATCAATGTTAACTTTTTGTCTCCCTTACTACACTGTTTCAAGTTCCTCTCTTCTACAATTTTTCCATTTCAATATCATGAAGCAGTTCCTTGACTCAATACTCATGTTTATCAACAGCCCTTAAATTGATTATTTCTTGCCTCTCAAAATGTAACTGTTGAAATAGTCCTTCTTGAGAAAGAAAAAACAAGTATTTGTTTTGACAATTTATATTTTGTAATCAACTGCTTCTTCCCCTGTGCTCAGGTGTACGTGGTCAGCCAGCAAGAACACAGAACTACTTAACTATTTAATATGCTTTAAGTGTCTTCCTTGTCAATGATTTATGATATATCTTTTTGGTGATACAGATACAGAGGAAGAAAACCCAGAAAGTTCTAAAAAAGAATTAACTGTATTGTAGTAAAGACACATTGTTAGTGCTCACTTTTTATATTTACATTCCTCATCCAAGCACAAAAATAAGGCAAAAAAGAACCCAACAGATTTTGGATATAGAAACACTTCATTTTAATTTTTCAGAATCAGTAAAAACACGCTTGTCTTTGCATATTCGCATATATTTATTCTGAATTTGCTTTGCACTACCACTTGGGTTTTTTGAGTGTTTTTCTGTTGGTTTTTTTTTTTTCCTTTTGATTTGGTTGTTGTTGTTGTTATTTGTTGGGGGTTGTTTTTGCTGGAATTTTGTTGGGTTTTTTTGTTCTATTTTTACACATAACACAACATGTTTATGCAATAATAAGAAAAAAAAGAAGGGACTGATAACTTATGGTAAGCACTTCAAAGGCAATTTAGTACTTAATCATAGAATCATGAATGATTTGGGTTGGAAGGAACCTCAAAGATCACCTAGTTCCAACTCCCCCTGCCATGGGCAGGGACACCTTCCACTAGACCAGCTTGCTCAGGGCCTCATCCAAGTTGGTGTCGAACACTTCCAGGGAAAAACTTCTGTGGGAATTGTAGCTGACAATGCTGTGTAAGGGCATGTTTTCTAATCTTTAAACGTATATGTAAGATAATACATGCCACATTCAAAAGTCAGGCTATACTTTAGGAGAACTTTTGTATTCCAGTTATTTGAATTTCGGTAAGTTAAGACATCAACAACCACCAATCAGATTCACTATGGGAAAATAGAAAGCTCTTTGCAAAGTGAAAGCTGTCATCAGAAAGCAGCTTATTTACTTTCACTGTGGAAATACACTCAGAAAGAATATACTAATTTATCTCCAAGGACTTCCAATATATACATCTTATGTGGAGAGGTTTATGACCATTTTAACTCTGGTGGCATTAAGGAGGATTTGGAGCAGCAATTCTCACCTCAGCAATCATTCTGTTGGTGTCTCCCAAGAAGAGTAGGTTTAAGGCTTCCTCTTCGTTGGTCGCTTGCTGAAGAGACAAGTTTTTCAGATGAATGTTTTGATCAGAGTCTTCCATTATTGTCACTTTTCTATATGGAAAATAAAAAACAACCACCAAATGAAAACTATAGTTTTAAAGCAATATTTGTTCCATACTTTCATTTTGATTGTATGTACCTAAAAGGTGAAATCTAAATCAATCATGATGAAAGAACTAAAGATGTGAAAAATAAATGATACCCATTAAAGGAAGTGTTGATTTTTTTTTAATCTGTCACCTTCTTTTTATTCCTTTATTACAAACCTTCACACAGAAAAGGAATATATGAAATCTATTAGTATTAGAGAAAGCTTTAGGATTTTTATTTTAATGAGATATAGTAAACTCTCAAGAGCAAGAGGTTAGATGAATCATCACAAACAAATAATAAGTGGGTGTTTGTTTTCTATTACCAAGCACAGATGATACACAAAACATACCATAATCTTGATGTACAAATAGGCATGGAATATTTCAGAATCAACACATCTGTAGTCAACATGTTTCTAATAACTTTGCATTTGTAAAGACTATTTCTCCTTTCATTCTTCTTAAATGGTAGTAACTACAACTGTAAATTATCCCTTTCTTAAATTAAAAGCAAGAAAACAGAATGATTTTATTTATTTCCACTGACGTCAGAAACACTCTTAGCTGTACTTCTATAAGCCGTAAAGTTTACAGAAAGGAAGTTAGATGCAAGTAGCAAGGATATGGCAAAAGTTCCAAGAGAGCTGTTAAATATTACTGAAAACCCCTCTCATTTATTCAAATAGTCCTTTAACATAAGAATTTTTTTCTTTTGAAATGGTTACTTAAACTTTATTGGCATTACTGAGTAGCCATTAGGATCTCCTCATTTGGAACATTTTTTAGTATCCAACATGGAAGCCAAGTAGTTGCCTCACTGGCTTTGGAAAACTCCCAGAGGGAAGAATCTGTTAAAATGGAAGTACACTAAATTTGAGGATAAATAACCTATGCTTCAGGGTGAATTACATGTTCTGAGACAATTCAAAACAAGCAAGTTAGAACTTTTTTAGAAGTTAGAGGGTTTTTTAATAAAAAACCCTATTTTTTTCTGTGTAAGTACAGATAATACTTTATATCTATACATATATACCTATATGTATACATATATGTATATACATTCTTTTTCACGTTCTTCAGGGTTAACCACAAGAGGGAGTATGGGGCTTGAGTTTCTATCAGTAGATAGTTCTTGCATGTTAATTACTTCAAGTTGCTTCAAAACCAGAAAGATATGGTTTTGTTCTGTTTTGTCTTTTTTTTTTTTTTCCCCCAAACTCACAGAATCAAATCAAGCATCTAAGCAGCATTCCATAGCATTGCACTTAGATATTGGGGAAGTAGTTCATAGTCTGATGGTCAAAACATTTGAATAGATATACAGAAAAAATTTTAACAATTGCAATATACTCACTATTTTCAAGAATAAACACATGTAAAAGTACACACAATGCTTCTTTAGTATTCATAACAATTGTTTTTCCATGTAGGATAGCCCTATTTTTGTGTGGTAGTGTAAGACATTACTAATACAGTCAGAAAACTCAGCTTCCCCATTCAAAGCATAAACCCCAAAGCATAATTCTGCTCTTGCTTTGTCAAGTTGTATTCTATCTGCAATTCCACCTGTGCATGCATGACACAGTAAAGCCCAGAGTGGTTCTGACTGCAGTATGATGCTCTGACTAATTTTAATATTTGAAATTGCACGGTAAGCATCATCTACCTATTTTTACAATTTAGGAAAACAATATTGTTTTATTATGCACATTTGGCATAGTATTTAAACTTTTAAGGATCTTTTCAGTCTACGCTTTGATCAACGATCATTCCAGCTCAGAATATTCTGTGATTCTGTGAAATAATTTCCAGAGAAGTAAGATGTTAATTTGGATGTAAAGCTCTGGAAGATTAATATATCAGAAATGAGACAGTGCAGACCTCACAAAACAGTGACAGCCTCCTATACAGTGGCCTTGCAACTATTAGGAAGATTTCCAAATGGAAGCCTACATTAGCACATCTAGAGAGGCATCTATCAAAACTTCCTCAGAATGGTATGTTCCAAAACGACAACAAAATTATTTTTTACAATGTTATAAAGTTACTATATAGCATGACAATAATTTCTAGAGTACATTCGCTATATTAGTAAAATCTTTACATTTCATGGCTCTAACTTGGGTGGAAAAATTCTGTGAAGTTATCCATAATGACTGAAAGAAGGCAGAGACAAGGTTTTGTATTCTTTATAAACAAAGAATTTTTTCCATTTGGCTTAAGGGATGGAATTAGTAACTGGTTAGGAAGCCTGTAGGATGGGATCAGGCTTTCTTACTAGCTCCAGCCCTTTCCTGCATCAGCTGAGCTGCCATTAATGCAGTAGAGCCTTGCACACTGATTGCTTTAATTTATGAAATTCTTGTTACTGGCAAACAATGAACTTAAAGCTACCTTTGATTAATTAACACCCTCTCATATAAATAATAAAAAAAACCCTTAAAATATTTTGGAAAAAATTACGATTTTAAAAATCAAGTTTCCTATTATTATATCCATCTCTAGAAATCTAGAACAATATTAAAAACTTTATAAACAATTAAAAATTAATCATAATGATACAAATAAATAATACATGAGGATACACACCTTCTATGATAATACATTATAGTGATACTACTTCAATGTGAGGAGGAGAGTATACAGTCAACAATAAATTTAGGAAAAAGATAAAAGAGAAAAGCAGCAAGCATGCATCTTGGAGTCTGTCTAGAAGAATAGAATAAATTAATGGATAAGTATAGCTAATGACTTGTAAAATTGCAAGGAGGTTTAGGTTTTAAGAAAGAACGATCAAGGTAATAATTTTATAGATCACCCCAAAAAAATGATCTTTCAGAAGTACAACTCCCTGAATACCACAATAGAGGACAAAGTCAGCACTGATTCAAGAGGCAAGGCTACAAAGTTATTCAGCTACCAACACAACTTTCAATAGAACACAGATATGATTTTCCATTGAAGTATAGACCTAGAGCATAACCTCCTTGGCATGTGAGACATGGCAGAATTATGAGATGAGTAAGTATTTGTGCAGACTGTTTGCTCGACACGTCATACTGTGATAGGAAGTCTTTCCCACTGTCTCCAATGGATTCTGTTGTGAGACAACAAAAACACACCTTAGTTGTCCTGCATGTAACAGACATGACTGGGAGACTTACACATTTAGGAGTGAGTGATTCACACAACAGTGACCCTGAGCAGGCACAGCCTGTGATGTGCTGCACACACAGAGGGGCACTCAGGCCTGTGTCGCACTGCGCAGATCCCTTGGCTGCACAATAAATACACTAAGCTCTCATAAGAATACCTTTTAGAATGGAACTGTTTTCTTGTAAGCAAATTTTATAATAGCTCAAAAGGCCAAAAGGGAGAGCTTCTCTCCATGGACTGGAACTGTACTGCTCTGTGCAGTGCACCGTGGAGAAATCCATTCAGGCCCTGTCCAATGCTGCACAAACACAGGGCACCCAGCACCTGATGGGATGTAATTTACTTGCAACCTATATTCCTCTTCTTATTCTGTCTAATTGAAGCAGTTACATTAGTAAGCCATTTGTTGTCAGGGCTCTCTTACTGAGATCTGGAAAGAGCTGTGCACTGTCTCTCCCCCTGACATGACCATGCTAAACAAGGAGTCCAAACTGAAACAATGAGACTGGTGGTTTGCGTAACAAAAAAAACATAGAAAATATGTTAGAATTTGCAGACAACTGCAATAATCTCATGTACCAAAAAAAAAAAAAAAGTTTGTTAAACAGGCTTTGACATTAGCAAGCAAAGTTGCCTTGAATTAATTTATTCATCAAATGCTTTTAGAAAAGTCACCTTAGAGAAATTTCACTGATTTACTACTGATTTTCAGAAAACAAATCAACATAAAACCTGGATGTAAATAAACAATATATAATGTATGCTGAAGTTATTGTATACATTTAAAGTATAGTTTGAACTGTAACGAAAAAAAATCAAATCTTTGAAGAAATGATTCAGAACAGTTTTAAGCTGTCTCCTCATTAACAAACAGAAAAGCTTAACCTTACAAAAATATATTTCCTATATATGTTGAAAATTATTCCTTTAGCCTTTTTTATTTTTATCCTTCTTTTTTAATAGCATAGGAATTATTATACTAGTTGTTTTAGTTTTCCATTTCAGTAGTTTGGTATCTCTTAAAGTCCTTGGAGAGCAGCAGAGAATAGAAGAGTACAAACCCATTTGAGGTAGTTAACCAATATTCAGTTACAGATTTTTTTTAAAGTGAAAATATTTCATATTGATCCCACGAAACATAACAATTCTAATATATGTTACTAATATATACTGATACACCCATCATTGTTGATGTTTGAAGTTAATTGGTTCTTAGCTTCAAGTGTGGTTTTCTTTTTTAAAGTCTGACAGCATCACACCTAAACTTCCACATCTCCCTCTCAAAGAGGACTTCATAGAAAAAGTGGGGAATCACTTATGCTGGCTTGAAGTTCAGATTGCATTTTCCCTTGGCTGTACAGAATCATAGAATCATAGAATCGATCGTGTTGGAAAAGACCTCTGAGATCATCAAGTTCAGCCCTTGATCCAACACCGCCATGGTTACTAGACCATGGCACTAAGTGCCACAAATCACTCCTGATTAATGGTTGTCTAAGCTCCCTGAGAAGTAGCTCCTCAACTACTGCAGTTTAAAGGCTAACATTCTAAGGCAAACCAGTATTAATTTTAGTTTGCCTTCACATGCAAGAGAGTCACCTGCTGTAGGACAGGTAAAGAGGTAACTTATTAGTTGTCTATGACTTAATCAAGTCATTCTTGACTAATAGTTGTATAACCTCCTTCTTTACTTTTTTGTAATTATTCATTGCCAAGAAAATTCTCACTTCTTAATAAATAATACTAACTAGTTAGGAAGAGTACTGGTAGGTTGTAACTAAAGCGAAATTTGTTAGATTGAGTAACATTGAGTTATATAAATTACAAATACACTACAACAGAGAATCTGTTGGAGATGAAAAGCTTTTACACAAATTCAGAGCTTCAGAAAAATATTCCTAATTTGAACAGTCCTGCAAAACTTTTTTGAAAACATGAGGTGGCAGTAAGTATTTAAATAGTCTTCTACCAGCTGTATTTTATAGCAACAATTTTATACTTTTTACATGTTTGAAAACAATCATAATTTCCTTGCATAAACATGGAACTCTCTACAGCTACAAACAGAATTAGATTGTCAATATTAAATTCAATTTTTGCATTCTAACAAGTAAGATTCTTCAAAGGTTTTTTGCATCTGCATATGCTGGGTTTCAGCTACAATGTCACAAAATTAAAACACTGTCAGTTTTGTATAAGCAAAACAAAATTGTAAACTAAGACATTTTGGATGAAGCATTAAGGTATATCAAAGGATATCTTCTATGGGCTACATGTAATATCATACATCAAGAAAACTGTTTTCTCTCCATTAAAATTTTAATGTGCAGATATATAAGCTACATTTATGCATTTTTCAGGAATTTATTTCCAGAAAACCAGGGATTTTTTTTTGTGAGAGTTTCTTCCCTTCTCACCTGGTAGACTCTAATGAAATGATTAAAGATGAAAATCTCATAGTCTATAGAAAATACTAAGTATGGCTACACACAAAACCTTGACTTCAGCAGCTGAGATTCCAAATCTAATCATGCAATGGACAATTTTTAAAAAATTTATTTATTCACTTTGCCTTAAACATCAAATACAATTTTATGTCTCATTTTTCAAGTATTAGCAACAAGCCTGTAGTGCGCTTTTCATAACTTCTATTACCTGAGTGCAATCTGTGTTTATTCTTTTCATTGAACTGGTAACATTAACCCATTAACATAGAGTTTGCTAGACAGAAGTACATATTTCTGATTCAAATTCCATCCCCTTCTTGTGCAGGAATATGGATAAAAAAATATTCTTCCAAAACAATCTGCATACTTTATGAGGTTAACTAATCTTTTTGCTTACTCTTCTAAAATGACACATTTCTTAAATACTCTTCTTGTCCATCTTAAATACTTGGGAAAGTATCAGGACTGACTGCTAATATTTACCCATGCACATTGGGTAAATACCCTGCCTTTGGCTTTGTATGGTGCTTAAAGCCTAGATGATCTGCTGTGGAGTTCAACAGAAAATTATGCACCATGTGACCCTTTTACAGTACAACAAATACTAGTTCCTTTTAATATTCTCATTAAGTATACACTTTCAAACAAACTTGAGAAAGTCAGGTTATTTAGTATTTTGCTACAAGGTTTTAAGCACATAAAATTCTCAGAAATATTAAATACATATTAGATAATAAACATCTGATAAATTTTAAAATATGTGATTACTACTTACACGTAACTTCTATTTTGTCATATGTGAAAATTATTCGAGTAATTAAAATAATTAATCATGCAACTACCCATTCCTGCAATTCACAATCCTTTTCCAGCTCAGAATGACACTATATTTTTTTAAATTTTGAATTCTCAAACTACAATATTAAAAAATAAACAAAAGATATTGTATGAATTAAATACTCTTACACATGTGGTGGTGCATACCCCGTTTCCTGCCCCTGACTGCATTATGAGTTAATATGACTGGTGAAGGTATAGTTTTAGTGTACAGAACACATTTAATTGACAAATGACGTACTGGAAATAATAATGTCCACATACAATAAAACCTTAAAGCACTTGTTAAGATTACTCTGCACAGAAAAATTTACTATCTCACTAAAACCCATCCTGCAATAGTATACACTATGAAAATTTACAGATAATTATGATTATCCCAGTGTGCTTTATCCTTAATTTATAACCAAATTATCAACATTTACTTTTTTAAATAGCCTAATACATAACAAGGAGTTACTCTTAAGCTTAATTGAATCACCATACATAAACCAATTTGGAGACTCTAAAATTCATAATTATTGGCAGATAGTCAGTACTTAGTTTCAAAATATGAGATATTTTCCAGGCTATATGACCCCCAAATATCTGTTTCAAAGTTTCAATTAAATAATTCAAATTAAGTTTATTTCAATTGAATAAATTCAGTTTCATAAAATGTCAAATGAAATTACTTCAAATATTTCAAATAACTTAATAAATCATATTAATAATGTAATAAACTTGAATAACTTAATAGCATTAACTTTAATAAGCTGAATAAAGTGTAACAGACTTTTTTTACATAAAACCTTGAAAAAATCTGCACTGTAAAAACGGGCACAAAAATTAAATTATTACCCAAATTAGCCTCTGATATAAATTTTTTGTCTGCATAGCACAGAAAGCAGACAATAACTTAAATTAAAATTCTAAACTTTGCCATGAAAGACACTGGTAAATATACACAGTCTTTATAGCACCAATGTGTCATAAGGTGCTAAAATTTACTTCCATTTTACAGGTGAAAAAAGCAAAACAATGAGACCAATTGTCTCATACTCTGCATTTGTCTGCTGCCTTCCTAATCTCTAGACTAGTTCATTTTATAAAGATCAATCTTGAAAATTTTTTGTAAGTATGTCCTAGATACCCCGCATTGTGTAGAAAACTAAAGCTCTATTCTAACACAGTAAAATATTGTGTTGGAAGACTTTTTTAATAAATAAAATTCTTTTAATAGTATGTAAATAACATAATTAGACATTTAAATATAAAATTCTATTGATTTTCAGTTATTTTCTCATTGCAAGTTTTCAGTTCATTTCCTGCTCTTATATTAGCAATTATTTAATTGCTATTTACATGTTTCTGTTACCATTATGTTGAGTGATAAAGTTTATAGTGCCCAGCATTATTTCGAAGCATTTGCAAATCCAGTCAACAACTCACTTATTCATAAACATTTACTGTTTGCATAGCAAAGACTATAAACTATTATTTCAGACTTGGAAACTAGGATTTGGATTTCCTACAAATTAGAACTTTTTAATTTCAGCAGGCTGGAGTGTTCATGACCTACAAACCTTGATTTACTACCCTTCTCCAAGTATTAGTAAGTGCTGGTGTTTGACCAATGAAAACTATTATAATAATCATCCATTCTGAAGTAAACACCCTGTTCTTTGGAGTTCCTTGTGGCCTATTTTCTAGCTGTTACTTACCTTATTTCCTCAAAGCATATTCTAGAAAAATATATAATTATCCTTGAAGGAAAAGGCCCAAGTAGAAGCAGGGAGCTTTTCTCACTACTATTGCAAGGAAATAATGCTTGTTACATATGTCTCTGCCCCACACAGTCATGTATACCATACGGGCTGTCATGAGAAAAACAAGTACCTTCTCTTGTTTTCAGTGGCTGCAAGAGATCTCCTTTGCAAAGTACACTTTTAATATTTTCATCTTCAGTTACTCCCATCTAGTCTCCCCAGCCTCTATTCATACAAAATTACAGA
The DNA here is from genome assembly GCF_003945595.2 of Pipra filicauda. Classification (NCBI taxonomy): domain Eukaryota; kingdom Metazoa; phylum Chordata; class Aves; order Passeriformes; family Pipridae; genus Pipra; species Pipra filicauda. Next base: position 316,387 of record NW_024104538.1, read on the forward strand.
AAATTAAAGCAGTGTTGATAAAATTGAGAAAACAAAGTATACTGATTAAATTAACACTGAGATCAGTAACACAGCTGCAAAAAAGGCCCCAAACAATGCTACAGGGTATACGAAAACGATTCCTGTTGGTTTTGATGATTCTCTTAAGTAGTCCTATTACTTACGGCAAATCTTCCAATCTGGAGGCCTCATGCCTTGGGTCCAGCAGATCATAACCACATTCATTGTAGATTTCTAAGTAGGAAACATGAGTTGTATACACTTTACTGCTGTCCTGGATAAGAAAAGGAAAAAAAAAATAGAAAAAAAGGAAGTGCCATAAAGAAAAGTCAGAGTTAGATTAGATAACAAATTTATTGCTACTGCTTTTATGTTAATTTCTCACTCTGTCTCTTTTTCTTTTCCTGGGTATGGTGTACATTATCAATTTCTTATGCTTTCATATTTTCTGTTATCATATGCATAAAGGCATAAGAAAGAAAAAAAGAAAAAACCAATAAAACCCCCCAACTAAAACAGACACATGCACGCACACACACAAAACCCACTAAAACAAAAATCCCCCCCAAAACTCCACCATGCCCATGAGTTTAGTCTGGGATTTTTAACTGATTCCTTACACCTAGAAAAGTCTGTGTACATTTAGAACATGGGAGCCTGCTTACAGAACAATGCAACATGACATTTTTCACATCTACACCAAGAAAAGAATGCTATTACAAAAAGGTAAACCCTCATATTATGGATAGAAAAACTATGCTTTAAAAAAAAAAAACAAGCAAGGAACAACAAAAATAAGATTTACTCCATTTAGAAACATCAGATACATACTGCTTTTCACTCTCTTTATTATAACATTTAAACAGTGTATATGATGTCACTGTTCTCTGCAATCACATTTTTTTGGTATATTACATTGCCAAAATGTAATTTAACACAACTAGGTTTTGCAGATAGAACTTTCTTCTGCCCCAAACCTCAAAATAGTGGGCTATGATTTCCAAAATAAAATAAAAAAAAACCAAAAACCAGTCACTTCTTTTCACAGACAGATGAAGCCACTGTGAAAGCACTCATATCACAGTAGAAGTTTAATAATCCAATCCACTGCTGTTGTTTTTCAAAATACTTCAAGATATAACTTTTCATTTTCATTGAATAGTTATTTCCTGTGGGTTTTTATTTTATTGATAATGACAGTTCACTATTTCAAGGGATATGACTTAAAAGATACACTACAGATGGATGGAAAAAATGAAGTAAGAAACTGTTCAAACAGGAAACTGTGGAAATATGAGAATTTCTAAATTAAAAGGAGATGTTATTAAAAACAAAGGGCTTGATTTGCTTCTCATTTAGGGTAAAAAGCTTTCTTTCCTTGGTTTCAAATTGCATTGTCTTTGTGCAACTCAGAGCTTCACAAGTCTTGTATTTTGTGTCCCTGATTTCACTGTCTCCTGTTTCATACTACTTAGGGTTAGAAGGCAGATGTCTTGTCTACTATGTCAGCATCTTCCAAAGCACAGTTGTAGATATAAAGAAACAGGTGAAAGATATGAAAAGAAAAGCAAGTGGAAAGATAAAACACCAAGAAGAGATTCTTTACGATGCACCAAGAAAGAAACACCATGCTTTGGAGGCAGGAAAACAGAAATATCCCTATAAGCATAATCAGGTATAACTTCTCATTCAAAATCCAGTTTGAAGAGGAAAACTTTTTTATTTCTGTAGAAACTATGTGCTGAGAAGATGACAAATAAACTAGTTAGTTTTCATCCTATTTTGGTTTTATGACATAATTAGCATTAGAAAAGAATGTTGGTGTGTTGACACTGTTCATTGCCGGCAATTGCACAATCAACCTGTTCACTTTTCACCACAAAAGTCCTCCATGGGGTCATGTGAATGCAGCAGAAGGTCTAAGGCAACATGATCACATGGGGTTTTATTTCATTTCCACTGCCACAATAACAAGCTTTTGTGCACCTGCAATATTATGTGTACTTTTATGTGCCAAAGCCATACTTCCAAAGAGCCAAAGTAATTACTGACTGTAGTTAACCCTTACTGAGACAGGGCAGGTTAATGTGACTGAGACATATACCTTATGAATATGAACTGGTACCCTGTATTACATGAATGACAGAGTATAAAAGTACAATGTAATGATTGATGTTGATGCCAAATAATATTTAAATTGGTTTAATTAAATAGCTTTGTTAAAATGTGAAGATTAATCTTTAATGAATCATAGGCCTGGTGGAGTAAATGAAGAGACAAAACATAAATTACACAAAACTACTCTCTTCACTTTTGCCTCCTATAGTTATAAAAGCACCAGAATGATTGACTGTGTTCACTCATGTAAGTATTTCAGACACTAAAGGAAAATGAAATTTCTTGCAAACGTAATAAACATAATGAACAATCAATGTGCTTACTCTGGTAATCCTTTCACTTATTCACTCATTTCATTGCCTAGAATATCAAAATGAAATGCAGTGCATAGAATACAAAACCAGAGTGGAGCTGATATAAGTGTTAAGAGAAGGATAACCAATTATGTAATCTGAACGTATGCTGCAGCAATCAAAAATAGCATGGCTCTTAAACCTACAAAAAAACCCCTCCACTGATGTCCATTTTTTTCAGTCTATTGCAATAAGTCAGGTAACCAAAACTATTACAAATGTATTCTTGCATACAGTATTGTGTCAAGTTAGATATTTTCTTCAGCATTAATTTTAGGGCTTCCTCTAAACAGAAACAGCCTCTTGCAATAGTTAAGTATCTGTAAACTGGACATTAAAAATAAACAGAAAACATGTTCCATACCTTCTGCAGTTGATCAAAAATATAAGATAGAGTCCTGGGAATAATGCCTCGATCACTGTAACGTTCTGCTCCTCCTGTGATGGTAAAAGTTTTGCCACTGCCTGTCTGACCATATGCAAAGATAGTACCATTATATCCAGCCAAAACACTATACAATCAAGAAAAGAGAAGATAATTATTGAGTCAGAACGTATTTTTAACAGTCAACTTTGTATAGAACCAAAACACAATTAACAGCAATTCTTAATTATGTAGCAGCTGCCTTCGGTAATAAAGAATACACTTCAAGATATGTATTCTAGAATCTATAGAATTTAAATTCTCTAGATCTGAAGGACTTTCTGAGGCCTTGACTTACCCCATCATTCAATATCATCATTAGTTGATCATACTTATTACTATTTACACTATCTTTTCATAGTGTTTTCTTTGGCTTATGATTTTTGTGCAAGGATGATATTTAGCCTCTTTAAAGTCTGCAGAGGTCAGGAATACACAACAGCTCAAGAATCTAGAAATATTTCACATGCGACTTCATTCAATGCAAACAGAGAAAACTATATTGTGGTTAGAAACTCATGTAAGGATACAGTTATACAAGGGGTCATTTTTATTCTGAGAATACTACTAAACTATCAGACTGCTTTTGGATGAGGGTGTGCAGGAGAACCTGTGCTTAAATCAGTGTAGCAAAGTCTTCATTTACTGTGAAAACACACAAAACCTCATTGGTAATAGCAAAGTTTTCTGTTACAACTGTGATTGTACAAGAAGCTTCTGTGGAACAGTCATAACAGCTGTGCAATGACATAGCATGAAATGCCATTCAGACTCATCATGTTTTTCCACATCTCTTTCTTCTATTTGCAGAAGTGCCTAATAAAAGTCTAGTTCAAATATCTTTCTCTAATTCACCACACTTTCACCATTGACTTCCATCTGATTTCCACCAAAACAGTAGATAAGCTTAATAAACTTAAATTTCGGATTTGATTTACTGTGCTTAAGGACCTACTACTTCTGTTAAACAAAATGAAAAGCTACAATTTTTCTTGTGCATTTTGTTTATTGAAAAAGTGATAAATAAGCTAAGATTTTAATAAATAGAAAGAGGGCAAACAACCCTTGCATAAGAGGAAAAGCAACATATGTATAGATAGCTGCTGGTCTGGCGCCACAAGAGACGCAATGATTCTCCAACTTACTTAAGTTTATTTAAAGGCCTGAGTAGTTGCCAATTTGCTTATTTTAATCCATTACAGTAGGATGTCAGAGACAAAAGCAGAAACATGTTGAAAAGAATTACAGTGAACATCTGCTCCCAAAAACCAAAATGCCCAGAGTTTATACAGATTTTAGACTCCAGATGTTAAAAATCAAAATAATTATTATTATAAAACACCTCATTTATCTACCTTAGTAATTTCTAGTGTCCACTGTCACAGTATCTGAATGCTGAAGACAGTAACGAGTAGTCAAAAGGCAGGGGGTATCAACAGAACTCAGAGACAGTAGATTCAAAACAAGCAAGGGGAAATGATTCTTCATGCAGAACATAGTTAAGCTGTTCAACTCTTTGCCATGCCATGTTTTGGATGTTAAAATTTCACACAGGCTTCAGCAGAGATTGGATTAAATCACAAGAAAAATTTTCTCTCAGGGCTACTAAATGCTAGAAAACAGAAAGTCCCTAAACTAGAAATCATAGAATCATAGAATCAGCTGGGTTGGAAGGGACCTCCGAGATCATCAAGTCCAATCCTTGATCCACTACCACCATGATTATAGACCATGGCACTAAGTGCCACATCCAGTCTCATCTTAAAAACCTCCAGGGATGGAGAATCCACCACTTCCCTGGGCAGCCCATTCCAATGCCTGATTATTCTCTCTGTAAAGAATTTCTTCCTAATATCCAACCTAAACCTCCCCTGGCAGAGCTTAAGACCGTGCTCTCTTGTCTTATCGATAGTTGCCTGAGAGAAGAGACCAACCCCCACCTGGCTACAACCTCCTTTCAGGGAGTTGTAGAGAGTGATGAGGTCTCCCCTGAGCCTCCTCTTCTCCAGGCTAAACAACCCCAGCTCCCTCAGCCTCTCCCCTCAAGACTTGTGTTTGAGTCCCTTCACCAGCCTTGTTGTTCTTCTCTGGACCTGCTCCAGCACCTCAATATCCTTCCTGAACTGAGGGGCCCAGAACTGGACACAGTATTCGAGGTGTGGCCTCACCAGTGCTGAGTACAGGGGAAGAATCACTTCCCTGGACCTGCTGGTCACACTGTTCCTGATGCAGGCCAGGATGCCATTGGCCTTCTTGGCCACCTGGGCACACTGTTGGCTCACGTTCAGCTTCCTGTCAATCCAAACTCCCAGGTCCCTTTCTGCGTCGCTGCTCTCCAGCCACTCTGTCCCTGATGACTAAAGACTAACAGGATACATGGGGAAGCATGGCGGTAAGACAGTTAAAAAGAATAAATCCTTAGAGTCCAGAGGAAAAAAAAAGAGTTAATAAGAAATGGTCATTACATATAAGGACTTAGTCAATAACACTGAGGAAGAATAAGATATTCTGTAGCACTGTAGCTGCAACTATGATACTCCAGAAGTGTAAGAAAAAAACCAGGTATTTAGAGAGAGGAAGCATCTTGTATTAAACTCACCAATAACTGGGAAAAAAGAAGATGGGGCTCAGGGCTTCAGTGGATTATTGGGCTTTTTTTGGCGACATTAGAAAAACCCTGCCTCTTCCCTTACAATCTTGCTAAGTAGAAGCTGTTAGTACAACTTTGTATCAATTATCAGACATAGGACAATTCTTTCTAGTATGGACTCATATATGAATGTAAAGGAGAGTAACACAATGCAGATTTTCCCCTCAAATTTTCTTACTCGCTTATCAATTAACTTGCATGTTCTAACTTACCCCTAATTAGTAGTGATTTAAAAACATACACAGTAAGATACATGCTTTTCATTTGAAAATTCATTTTAGACCCCTATTTAAATGAATGGTTGTTACAGAGTTATGTACTGACATTTTCAGTCGCTCCACTGCCTTGTCTCATGCACCTAAATATAGGGTGTGATACAAAAGTATAACTCATGGAAGTAATTCCACTTAAATTGATAGATATGTTATGTTTACAACTGTCTAACACTCCTCAAGTGAGAAATTCCTCAAGTGAGAGCTAGACAATTTATGGGTCGTTACTACAGTCTAAAATATCGTTCAGTACTTTGTCCTTGAGTATCCGAGACAATACAAATAGTGGTATAAAGCCCAGTGACAGTAGACAGAGGTTGAAAGCAGACTGAGGTTGTTTTATTGTGGTTGGTTTTTCTGACTACATTTTGTTTTAATTTCCAGTGAAGATCATTTGTTCTATTTAAAGTTTATGGACACCGAACTTTTCATTTGCTTCTGTGCTCATTGCTAATGAGACTTCAGGGAGGCTTTTGCCTAAGTACAACGAAGAACTCTGCTTCCTCTGCTGCTGCACTGGTTTTGCTGAATCAAATAGAACAGTTACCATCAAAATTTGCAAAAAAGAAAAGAAACTCTCCTCCTTGGGTTCTGCCTCCCGTTTTGGACTCCCCAGTAGATGAAAAATGCTCTAAAGAAACTGGAGTGAGCCTGATAGAACCAATTTAGTTCAGGTTGCAGCACATCACACACAAGGGGAAGTCAAGGGAACTGTTTCCTATCAACCCAGAGAAGAGAAAGCCATACATGTACCTAATTATCACCTTATGCAATGGATTTTTACAGAGATGGACTCAAACTCTTCCCAGAGAGTTACAGTGGTAGAACACCAAGCAGTGGTCACAAGTTGCAAGAGAAGAAACTTCAAATGGGTATAATGAAAATATTGTTCACAGTAAAAGTAATTAAGCCCTGGAACAGGTGCCTAGACGGATTGGGGGATCTCCATCTTTGGAAATTTTTGAAGCTCTACTGGACAAGGGCCCGAGAAATGTGATCTCACAAAACTTGCTTTGCTCAGGAGGTTGGACCAGATGACCTCCAGAGATTCCTTCTCACCTAATTAGTCTAATTTGTGGAAAAAGTTGAGAGTTTTTTACTAAATTTATAATATGAATAAATAAAACAACAACAAAACACCCTTATTAAGGACTAAATTCTGTAAATGTTTATATATAGGTAAGAGAAAATCCTGGGAACCAGAAACAACTTTCAACTTTAAAATGTAATTATTTTGATTTTGTTAGTTTATTTCAGCTTCATATTATTATTTTAATTTGATTTCTGCCATCTTCATTTTAAATGAGTAGTAACAAAAAGGCACATGATTGAAAAAAAATTCAAATATTAAAAAATTAAAATACTAGACTGATGAAAAAAAGCAGAAAACACCTGTAGTTTGATCTTGGGACACTGATAGCCCTCTCCTCATCTCAGTTCTTGCAGACCTGAAATATTCTACCAATGTCCCTCACTTTCATTCATATATATATATATATATATATATAAAAATCAACACAGTCCTCACAAAACCTGCCTCCAGAAATTATAATGAAGATAAAAGAAAGGAAGGAGTTAATTTGCAGGATCTGGAAAACAAGTTTTCAGGGAGAATTTGTCTTCAGAGACTCAGTTTTTAGGTATCTTCTATCATTTGATGCTCAGACTAAAGTTTCTTTTAATTAAAATAAACAAATTATCTCAGTATGACATTTTTTCTTTATGTCTTTGCCAGATTTGTGGAACAAATCTAAATTGGTAATGTCTCATCTTTAAAAAACAAAGCCAATGTAACTGTTTTTGAGACCTTAGTGCAGGCAAGTTTCCTTAGAAATTTCAAAAGAGCTTTCCTAAGGGAAAAGAAAAGTAATATAATTTCCTATTTTAACTAAGATCTCTAAATATATTTAGAATTCCACCACAACCACCATAAACAGACAAGTGGCACAAAGATACTCTGAATCAAAGCTGTCAAACTGTAACTTATAACAAACAGCCTTCTTGAACAATTCTAAGCTGTGCAATTTAAGTCAAAACAAACACAAGCAACTAGTAGTCATTTTAAATGAAACATCAATGATGCTTTTCACTTTTTATTGCCTCATAATTGTACTCACTTCCAGAAAGAACTGCTAGCATTACTATCCAATTTCTCAGTTTAGGGGAAATTTGAAGCCAATTTTGTTTCCAGCTGACATCCAAAAAAAAAAATGTCCTTTTATTATACATAGATTCTACAGGTCTTTTGTGGTGCAGATGAGCCAAACCACTACTTCCAATACTGTGTGACAAATATATCCAGGGACAAAATGGAACAAACCAGAACCTGAGGCAATGGGAGCATTGTCCTGGAGGCTCTCAGATCTTTCAAAAGAACATAGGTGATTGTCATTAGGTTTATAAACAGCTGAGGTATTTCTCATTTTCATGAGACATCTGAAGAGAATGTATTTTCAAATGTTATTCTTTAATAAATCAAGACATCTAATACCAAAGTATTGGCCATATTAGAACTGAAAACTAATTCAAAGCAGTTAATATTTTTACTTAATTTCTGATTGCATTAATAATCATAACACTAGCATTTGAAACATCTTAAGAGTAGCCTTGTTCTGTTGCTAACACAATACTTAATCATTAGCAGACTGTAAAAGTAGGATGTTATTTATTTTCTCTGTTTCTGATACAATAACAGAATTAGTGCTGCTTCTTAAACATCGAGTTGACTCTGCACAAAAGAATTACCATGAATATATATTTAAAATAAAAAGGAAAAGAGGAAGGCACAACCAAACCATAAAAAGAAACCATGCAAGAGATGACTCAAGGATTCAAAAAAAGTAATAAAAAAGTTCAAGCAAATCACATGCTTATAATAGTTTGCAGAGGCAGGGACTTTTGACTGAAGAAGCAAATTAAACAAACTAATGTCTGGTGCCTCTGAAACCACAGGCAAGATGACAATGTAACTGGACTTAAAGAAGGAAAAGTAGTGGTCCAGCATCAAAGAAAGCATATTTAAAAAGGGGGTGAGGGGAAGACAAGAAAGTTGTATGGAAGTTCCTTCCAAGAATAAACTAGAAAGATTTTAGAATCCTGAGCATTGCGTTGCTGGTTTTAGTTTAAACAATGCCCAAGAATTTTTTTTCTGAACGCTCAAGTCTGTAACTGAATTTTCTCAGGACTGTAAGTATGCATGGCAAAGAGCCTTAAAATGTTACTGAAGTATTTCATTGATACTTTCCCACTACTTCTTTTCCCTGGCAATACACACACACAAACTGTTCCCTTAGTAAAGGGACTCCAAAACCAGAAATGTATTTTCAACAGCTTTTTCATGCAGGAGAATGTTGACTTTGAAAGAAACAAATAACGAAGAACATTTTGCCATGAAAAACTGTGGTCTCTCAGAGAAATAGGGTAATTCTTATTGTCCCACGATGGAAAGGAAAATCAAGTCATTAACTATAGAGTGAAATAACTTTTAGGCCCAGTTCAGGACTCCATTAACCAAGGAACCTCATGACTATAAAAATATTTTGAAATACATATTTTTGCCTAAAAAACCATAAAAAATTAAGGAGGTGAATGAGAAACATGAACGTACTTCAGTTATTACCTACTCTATCACAAAAACACAAGTAAAATTATCCTTCAGTATTATCACTAACAACACAAACATGAACAAGAATACAAGCTTTAGCACATTATAACACTAAGACAAAATCTTGATTTCATTAAGAATGAATTTATAAATCAATTTTAGCATTAAAGATAAAGATTTGACTATTTGGAGATAACTGTATGCCTAAACAACACTGATTTTAATAGTATTTAAATACTTTTAAATACTTAAAAATATCTAAACCCCAAAACTAAAGCCTACATAATGGAGAAAATAAATATATAACAGTCCTGTATCAGCCAAGGAAATAAAGGAAAAGAATACCACTTCTTGTTTATTAGAGCACTGTATAGATGAATTATTCGACTGAAAAATCTTTCCACATTCTAGCAAAACACTCCAAAGGGAAAAAAATTAGCCAGTCTGTTGCTAGTTAATTTTGATACCCCAAGCTTTTGTTGAGGATAATTAAATCCATAGTATGTAACAACAAGATTTTTAACCCTTCTCTTTCCAAACAAACTCAAATAAGATAAAGACTTTTTTCTCCCTGCAGACACCACTGAACCCAGAAATATTTAAAGTTAAGTGTATGAGCTAATCTGAAGCTACATGTCATGATGTCAGATAAGCAAATAAATCTTTTCTGGGTGAGAAAATATTATAACAAATATTATTTTTAAATCTATTTTAACTATTTCTAATGAAGTTTCAAATTCACTGGCTCTTCATTTTCACTGTCAATTACTCTTCTGCTTTATGTTGGACTTCAAAGAAGAAAATAGGCAAAAAAATAAAATTAAACTATAAAGAGATAGATATATTTTTCTTCCAAATAACAACTTGAGAAAGGCTTAGTGTCCAGCTGAGGATGTCTGTTTTCCTACAGTCCTAAACACAGGACAGTGCAATAGATGTGAGGAATAACTTGCAGAATCATAGCTTAGACAAACTCCAGACAATGAATGAGAAAGAAGTTGGCATCTAAAGTAATACTTCCCAACTCCCTACAAGTTTGGATTCTCAGCAGTAAGTTTGATAAGCAAACATTATGCAGAAATTCTGCTTCCTGCAGCACAGCATTTTCTCCCCCACTAAACCCAGTACAAACTTCAGCAATTCAGACAATAAATCGAGCAAAGAGAATGGCATACTGGGAAATCCACCTGTTTTGGAGTGGCATTCAATCCACACAATGAGTGCAGAGAGCTTCATCAGTCTTAAATGCCTGCCTTTGCAAACTGTGAAATATGAATAGTGCTTGATTATTAAATGGAGGTGAAAAACAAAAACAGGACCAAAAGCACTGCCTTACATGTCAAGACAAAACTAACAGGGCAAAATTTAGGGATATCTCCACAGGTATTAATGAGCATCCCTAACTTAATGAAAACTAAACAGGGGGATAAGATTTTCATTAGATTTACCTCTTCGTGAAACAATATAGGGAATACTTTTCTAAGGCAATGAAGTGAGTTTATACTGCAGACAAAAAAAAGAATCAGATGTGGATTTCTATGGCTATACAACATAAGAGGTAACAGCAGCAGTGCTATTTCAGGAGTCAAAAATGGAACCCTTGCATACATAAAATTCTCAGGGGATTGTATATCTCCTAGATTCAGATATGTTAGTATTTAGAAAATTAAAATATCAATATACACAACAATGAGACAAAGACTTGGCAGCTCTCCTCTGAGAAATACAAAAAAAGCAAAAGTAGCATCATCCTGATTACTTGCAAGATCAAAACGTACCATTCTGCTACTGGTTTGGCAATGCTGTCAAAAATCACATCTTGTTTTGCTTCTTGATCAAAAATTTTCTGAAATCTGAAAATATTAAGCAAATAAAAATTTCTTAGAATGCTAAAACACTACTTGATTCATACATTTTTGTTTGTGTTTGTAATAGTCAATGTTTACATCATTAGGCTTACATAACTTAGTACAATGTTTTCCCTGTAGTCTTAACCACAGCTTGCTGTTGTGCTATTGTACATAAATAGGCTGTACACAGAGCTGCTTTGACAAGATCTGTACAATAAAATCCTCTGATAAAATGATGTGGCTTAGAAAAAACTAAACCGTATTTTAAATCTATCAAGTGAATCAGTGTTTGTAACTGGCACCACACTGAATCCTGGATAAATAGATTACACTATAACCAAATACAGCATCCCACCAGTACAGCAAGGCTTACATTTTTTCATAGCTATTTCCTTCACTCTGCTGCACTATTACTATAGGTCACAAGGAGATATATAATTCAATATGTTTTGTCACTTTTTATATAAAAAATCTGAAGTTGCCTTACAGAATCAAAATTCTGGAGATTGGAAGGGACCATCTGCTCCAAACCCCCTGCTCAAAGGAGACTCAGATAGAACAGGGGTCCGTTGAGTATCTCCACATATGGGGGCTCCACAGCCTTTCTGGGCAACCTGTTTCAATATTTGATCACCTCACAGTGGGGTCCCCAGCACAGAAAGGACATCAACCTTTTGGAGATAGTCCAGAAGAGGGCCACCAAGATGATTAGAGGGATGGAGCACCTCTCCTATGAAGAAAGGTTAAGAGAATTGGGATTGTCCAGCCTGGAGAAGAGAAGGCTTCGGGGTAACCTGACGGTGGCCTTCCAGTACCGAAAGGGAGCTTATAAGGAAGATGGAGAGAAACTTTTTACAAGGGCATGTAGTGACAGGACAAGGGGGAATGGCTTCAAACTTAGAGTAGGTTTAGATTAGACATCAGGAAGAAATTTTTTACTGAGGCACTGGAACAGGTTGCCCAGAGAAGTTGTGGATGCTCCATACCTGGGAGTGTTCAAGGCCAGGTTGCATGGAGCTCTGAGCAACCTGGCCTACTGGAAGGCTTCCTGTCCATGGTAGGGGGTGTTGAAACTAGATGATATTTTAGGTCCTTTTCAATTCAAACCATTCTATGATTCTATGGTATTTCCTGTATTTCAATCTGTGTCCATTAACTCTTGTCCTGTCCGTGGGCACCACTGAGATGCCTTTGCATCATTTGCTGTTCATCTGGATGGACCGTTCCTGAGTTTGGAGGAGGTGATCCTTTAAAATCAGCCAGTTCTCCGGGACTTCTCTCCAAGGATGTGTCTCATAGAATTCTTTCAATCAGGTCTGCGAACAGGTCGAAATTTGCATTTATGACGTCCAGGGTTGTGATCCTACTTTTTGCCTTGCTCCCTGAGCAAGTATCCCGAATTTCACTATCTCATGGCCACTGCAACCTAGGCTACCCCCAGGTTTAATATCTCTCATCAGTTCTTCCATGTTTGCAAATACGTGGTGCAGCAGAGTTTTTCCCCTCGTTGGCTTTTTGATGGTATGTTAGGAAGTTGTGATCCATATATTCCAGAAACCTCCTGGACTGCTGGTGTCTGGCTGTGTCGTTCCCCCTGCTTGGAAACATACACTCACATAGAACTTCCCAGGGTATGTAGAAAAGCATTGCAGACACCGGGTATACAGAAAGGCACCACGCTGACCCAGGCAATTTGTACAGTATCTCAGACAAATGCAATACACAAAACATAAATGCATACATTCTATCCTGCTAATGCTTAATCAACCGAGATTGTGTTTGGTTCCCATACAAGAGAGTAAAAACAAAAGAAAATAATCTTTGATGTGACCAGGATAAATAGACTGCATGAAAGAATGAGTTTCATGGAGGAAAAATAAATGCTTACTCCACAGAATTATTTTTGCATTGTCTTATGGGTAATAAGACATGGTGTTTTTCAAAATCCACCTCTACAGACTTACTAATAAATTATAGAGTCAGAAAAAAATATCAGCATTCATTAAGTCAGGCTTGGCCATCTGCAACCTAGACTAATGTTGCATATTAATCTATTTGGAGAGGGCAGCTCCTCTCTTCCCAAGCAAATTTCCTTAGCTGATGTAAAATGACATCAGTCTGAAGTGCAGATGTTTATCTAGGGCTCTCTTTTTTAACAGCATAGAGCAACAAATCGACTTGTTCATTATTACAAAAAAATAAAAAATATTCTACTTGGAAAAAGACAGCCTTGCCCTCATAATTAGAAGTGATTATATATCTAGCTTTATTTATCATCAAAATTATAAAATGTTGCCTCAAAGTTTTCTGCTGAAGTGATGAAAATATTTGATTGATATTGCTGGTAGAGACCTTAAGTTCCTAATAAACATTTACATTCTATAACCAAAGTTTTGTTTCTTTCAACTACTTCTGTTTTTCTATATCTTGTTTTGGTAATGTCTGGAACGCAGTTACCTAAACAGAGCGTTTTACATCAAGACAACTTTTAGCTAGCCTACGACAATTAATTAGATCACAAGAGCACACACAGTCCTGCATTCACTCATCATGCACAAATTCAAAACAATTGGTAAAAAGGGAAGAATTGATAAATGAAAATGCAACCTTTGAGACAAGACTTAGAAACGTATAATGACTTGTAGTGGACAGACAACTTTACCCAATGCTATCAAACTCGTGGTGAAGAGCATATGCTGAAGTACTCCTCTTGTTAGGGAGTTGTATAAAAATAAACCTACCTATACCAAAACTTAAGATTAGACTTTTCCTGATTCTGTACATCTGTATCACTACACGTAGAGATAGCAATCACTAAAGGCAGAAGAAGTAAAGATAATGCTTTTACTCACTTGAACTTGTAGGTCTCTCGTTTATTATTGACGAACCCATCTGCTAAGTCACGTGGCACAGTAATCTCCAGACTGGAGAGAAGATCCTCCTCATCATCCACTGAATAACTCTAATAAGCATGGATATGAATTCACAGCATAATTTCACCAATAGAACAGCATAGCCCTTAGACATAACACTTATGTAAGTTTAGCACCTGTAACTGCCTCAAGAAAAAATTTGTACAAATTTCACTAAATATTTGACCAGATCCTCCTTTGGTTATTATACAACAAAGCCAGCATATACCAACATTATTCTGTCACCATGTAAACACTACAACAATACTTGAAACAAAAGTGTAGCCTGACATACTTGCTTACTAAACCACTTCAATATCCGTGGTGTTGTGAAAAACAAAGCACAGCCCCAAGTGCAAACCTCTCCAAAAAAACCCTGGAAGAATACATTAGGAAAGGCTACGACAAAATGAGTTGAGCTGGTTTAAAACCAGAAGACAAACAAGAGACCTAAATGCACGGTTTCTGAGGAACACTTTCATTATCTTTATTATTCCTTGCAAGTACAGCTATACCCTGGGAGCTACACGTTCCCCTCCCATGCTCAGAACGGTGCTGAACTGCATAAACCCGGTGACCAGTGTCAAGTGTTTTCCTGCGGAGCCTTTCTCTAACAAACTAGGCTGGAAAGAAAGTTCCTCGCCCCTTCCCCCAGCAGTTACAGCCTAAGATCTACTTCGTGATTTTAGGAACTTCTTAAGGCTTCGCAGCGCAGGACGAGGCTGTGGCTTTCCCCGCTCGCGTACCCACCCCTCCGCCCTCACCAGCCGGCCGAGCTCCTTGCAAGGAGGGGGGTCCGCTCCCTGCCCGCTCCCGGGGGGACGCGGGCCCCCGGGACGGCCCTCGGCTCTCCCCAGCAGCCCCACTCCACCCGTGGCAGCACAGCGGCACAGCTCCCCGGCCTACCCCCGCCTGCTGCCGCCTGCCCAGCGGCTTCACCCGCGCGTACACCCGGATAGTTTCCTTCACCATCGCTGCCCGCCGAGCCCCTGGCAACGGCAGCGCGGCACGGTGACCGAGCACCGTGACCCGGCACTGTAACCCGGCACGGTCACCGAGCGCGGTAACCCCGCACGCTCCGCGACCGGCAGCGATGGGAGGCGGCCCCGAGCCACCTCACGCCCTCGGGTGGCCTTGGAGGGGCTTGGAGAAGGGAGGAGCCGGACTCCACCTGCGAGGGATGACTGCCTGCCTGGCCCTTAATGGCAATTCCCCGCCAGCGGTGCTCCCCGAGGCCGCAGTGTCACGGCTGTGAGCAGAGGGAGCTTGTACACACACTGCCCATCCCAGAGGTGCGGGGTTGGTGTGGCGTGTGGAGCGCTCCGTGGGCATGCCAGGAATTCCCCGCCTGACCTGTTGTGCCGTACCTGTGTGTCGGCATGGCTCTGCTCGGGCTCGGCTCATCCGTGTAAGGCTCAAGGGAAGTCTCTCTTGTTATGCGGTTGAAACACCATAAAGGGAAATTGAAGCAAAGTACCTAGATTACAGGCAATGAAGGCATCAAGTCCTTAATTCTAGTATAAAAAGGGTTGGGGGAAAACTGCTAGTGGGAAATAAAGGGTGTCGTCTTGTTACAAGAGCTAAAACAGAGAGCAGTAACAACAGGACCCCATTACTCTGTGAAGTGGTTACTGAAGAGTCAACATGATAGTATTTTGGCGTTCATTTTGGTGAGACATAGTGGTAGAGATCAGATTACAAGTGATTACAAGTAAACTAATTTAAATTAAGTGGAAAATCAGGGACGTGATTACGGAGGAGGATAGAAATTTCTTCTACTCGGATATGGTAAAAGTATGTTGAACTTGTATTCCAAATAAGAAAAACAGTAGGGAAAAGGTTTTTCTCTCCCAAATGAATAAATAACTGTCTCAGAAAGCGTATGAGGCATACGTAGTGAGCCTTCAGGGAATAAAATGGAAAAGGACTAATCACCATCCAAAGTCAAGTGCAAAAGTCAAAAGGGTAAAAATGAAAACAAATGGAAAATATTACTTGGTGGTTAAATAAAGAATGAAAAAAAAAACACTAGGACATTGGAATAGGATAATGGAATAGACGGTATCTTCTCAACATTGCTCCGAAACTACAGAAAAGTTTATCTCTTGTCAGTGTAGGGATGGGGATGTTGAAGGTAATGTTAGAGGCAGAAGTGACTAAAAGAGGGAAATATGAGAGAGAAACAAATGCAGCCAAGAGGGAAGCAGAAATCACAGTGTTCAATGAATTTAGACTGGAAGATCAGGATTTGGGAGGTAAGCGTAAATAATTTCAGTCCCAGAATTCTGAAAGAATTGGGCTGTGTAATTGAAGGCCCGGGAACTGGGTTAATTTGTTGTGGTTTTTTGGTTTTGTAATGAAACAGATGCAGGAGAGTACAGTATTGTTTGAAAACTGCAAATATAATAGTCAACTGTGTTATTTAGCAGCTTAGCTGGATTCTGAATTAAGTGGGCAGTAGACATTGTAACACTGCAGTTAATTGTGAGGAAAGCCATTTTGAGTCTACTGGTTTTCAGTAGCTGGAGTATGGAGTTGGTGAATGAGACTGTACTGCTTCTGGGATCAAGTCTGCTCTGCAAATGGTTTAGGTGCCGCTCTTCAACACAAAGTCTGACCTGTAAACTCTGAACCAATGGCACAGTGAAGACACACTGGTTTTACACAGGACTAGTCTGAATACAATCTGGCCTGCACAGAGAAGCCAATGAGCCATCTCAGGCTCAAGTTGCTTCCAGAATGAAAGCATAGGCTGAATTTCTGAGAGTGGAGAAGGAATTCTGGGCCACCTGCAGAATGGTCACTTGCATAGCAAGAGAAGAACAAAGATAACAGAAAGGACACGACTGTCTTCTAAAATACTCTTTCTGTTACACAGCAGTCCTTGCAGAAATGCTGGAGTGCTTCTGTGTTGTGCTCCACAATATATTGCCTTCAAGACTGGCATGTTAGCCCAGTAGCACCCAAATCAGAATTAGCACTCCAGGCTTAGTCCTTCTGCGAAACAAAATCTGCATCATTAATTAGAGCATCAAAATTATCCAGGTTTTTCTCTTCTGTGGAGTATGTAATATGCTGACTGCACAAGATGGGAGATTAGCAGAAGAATTATAAGAGGAGTGAGAACTGAGTCAAAGGTGCTCTGTTATAGTTTGTTAAGAAAAAGGATGTTCTTGGACTGTAAGGAAATTTTTAGTAGACTTTCGTGAGAGAGAGCATATGTAATATTTTAGTTAATAACTTTGCACCAAAGATGAGATTGTGTATTAATTAAACTCTGATGATGATGTGGCTGAGGGTTATATGTGCTGAAAAGGATAAAGATATACAAGAAAAGATGAATGAGTAATAGATATGGATAGGTTTAGAATAGTAGATATGGATAACCATTAAATGTGGCACAAGTTGCAAAACGCTGAAGGCATGTGGGACTGAGGACTACTGACAACATATTCTGCTACAATCTGAAATCCATTCAGCGAGAAATATCAGAAGATTTTCTGGTTGTGGAAGTCCAGATGACAGCTGCCAATGAAAAAAAGACAGCTGTGGTTCTTCAGTGAATCAAGAATGTGTTCTACAAAGGAAAGAAAGCATTCACACTATTTTAGAGAGTCTTAGTGAGACCTTCAGCATACTTTCCCTGTGTGTTTATGGTCATTTCTTTTTGTTTCTGCAAGTTTTTGAGTACAGGGGCTACTAGAATGATTAACCTGATGGAGATTTTGCTGTAAGACAACAAACCTGTAGGAGTTGATTTATTTAGCAAGGGCTAAATATGAGAGGCTCTATGGGTGTGTATGAATATACTATGAGTAATTGATGTGGAAGTAAAAGAATCTTCTAAGACAGACATAAGAAAAAAATTGAAATAATTTCAGGTGAATAAATGCACGCTGGAAAGCAGAAGAAAATGGAAGGCATGGTTCTTGATTCTTTCCTTTGGCTGCTAGAGAAAACATGATAAAGTTATGAAAGAGTACTACATGACTGCTTATCTTAGCAGGGATAAGAGAGAAGAATAAATCAAGAACCTCTGTTCCAAAAAGTCTTTTTCAAGCATCTTTATAGAACCATATTATGAACAAGAAAGCAAAGAAAAAGTGAGTACTTTCTCTTCCCCCAAGCCACCTTATGGGACTCAACTTCACCTTATTTTATTATCTTAACCATTTTTGTTACCTTAACCATTATAGTATGTCCCTGCCTGGGTGTAATCTGTGTCTGTTTTCTGTTTAAGGTCATTGTCAACATGTAATCTTGAGTTCATTAAAAAAACCCGTGCTCTCAGTTATACCTTTTAGGCTGTAGGAAACCTTCTGTCAACTTCATAATTTGCAAAGCTGTAAGGCATACACTGCTCCTAATTAGATTGGTCAACAGTTGCACATTTCACAGAAAATATAAAATAAAAATCTCTAAGTCAAAGAACTTGCACAGCTTGATTATTTATCTTCTTGTGCATCTTGAAGTCTTCTTTTCATCTGTAAGAAATCAAATTTCTCTTTTTACTGACTCATTTTCCTAGTCTCTATGTTCTGTGTCTACTTCAGCTTGTCCAGTACAGAAGATAGTAAGAAACTCATTGTGGTTCTTCTGAATCTCATCACCGTGGTTTTCATTTTCATATACAGTTCCTAAGATATTTAAATCTAAAGTTCAACATTTTATGTTATCCTTTTAGGGGAAATTCATGCCCTCAGATATGGTCAAGAAAGAAAAGAAAAGATAAAACTTTTCCTCACTTGGTTCAATCATTCCAGCAATTTAAGAACAAGGTCAGTTGTTGTCTGCATTTATTTCAGTGGGTTGAATGCAGCTTCATTTGTGCTTAGGAACAAGAAGTGCTGATAAATACTTTATGAGGTTCAAAGCAGTTTCAAAAAGTGGTCATCTTCAGAGAGATTCTACTTCAATAAG
The DNA here is from genome assembly GCF_003945595.2 of Pipra filicauda. Classification (NCBI taxonomy): domain Eukaryota; kingdom Metazoa; phylum Chordata; class Aves; order Passeriformes; family Pipridae; genus Pipra; species Pipra filicauda. The sequence goes on from NW_024104538.1 coordinate 335,490, forward strand.
AAATTATCAATCTACTTTAGGAACTAATGGACAAAGTTTTATGTTCTCTTACACAAGAAGTCAGATTTTGTAGCTTTAAAGTCACTTCCAATTTCAAAATAGATAATCTCTAGTTTTTTTGTATCTCTTGAGTTATGACTAGCTGATATGTGAGTATTTTCATATAGGATTTTAAAAGTGTTAAGCAAAGGAAAATTTGTGCCATTATGGAAGATAAAAGACCACTTAATTTAATCCGCAATTACAGAATCGCTGATTAACAGAAGTCTTCTCTTGAGGCCTACCTTAGGAAGTAATTTGGCTCTTAAAATTTTCGTAAGATTTGGAACAGAGGATTGTTACTAGTGGTAAAGAGCTGATTACAAAGATGCAGGAATTGTAGGACATCTTTTTCTTATTACCAAACAAAAAGAACTGTTTTCAGAATTTGTATTTCTTAGAACTTTGAAGAAAGTCTTGGAAAATGGAGCCTAAAGGTGACACCTAACTGTTCCAGATAATGGACTGGTCTAGAGGTTGCATCTTATGATGGAGGCCTGAAAAGTTTTTGTTTGTTTTAAATTTATTGTGTTTGAGATCTTCTTTCTCTCTTCCCTGGGAAATCACCTTGTACTTGAAGAATTTTCAGCATTTGCATTTATGCTAAACCTCAAAGATGTGTCAACCTTCTTCAGCTCCAGTATTAAAGAAAGTGCACCACAGAACACAAACACCCTATAGGCTTGAAACAGTTAGGTGACTGTATGAGTTACAGGATCTGGCAATTGCATGTTTTGAAAAGGTCAGCCATTGCATTTTGAAGTAATAGTTACAGTGTCACAACTAATTGTCTGCCTTTACCATTATAGTTTTCTTCCAATTAGAAAAATAATATGGGTCATAATATATAGTGGGGCTGGCAGTTCAAGAACTTGAGCTCCATTATGTCACCTAGCAACTTAATATGCTTCCAAATAAACAGCCTTGTAAGTTTTATAATAGCCCAAACTTTCAAGTCCTTTCTTTTTTGTCCAAAGTTTTACTTTTCATAGACTTTACTTATTCTTGGCAACTATCATGCCATTTGGCTGAGATAATGATTAGAAGTTAGAACATTAAAATCTTTCCACAGATCAACTGGGCAGGATGAAGGGCCAAAACTCTTGCCAAAGTCTGAGTTTGTCTCATCATCCAACTCCTGAAAACATTAGTGCCAAATATGTATCTTCTACATGACGAGAAACACTTCTTAAATGACCAGAACTTAAAGTTTGAAATGTGGCCTAAATTTATGTATAATATCTGTTGAGTTTGTTAAATAAGCTCTGCCAGAAAGAGTACAACCTTTATTTGTAAAAGGTGTGGTAATACAGAAACTTAGGTTTCTATATTTGAATGGAATGTGAAAAAGTTGAGGCAATATTTTTTGGTATTTCAAGTATCATCCCAAAGCCCTATAACCTTTGTTTTTTTCTGCTTTTCTGTTCAGTGTTAAAATGGTTAGTGCTTTCATCTAGACAAAACTGCCTTGTTCAGCTTTTAATAGTCCAGTCCTGTGAGAAGGGCAGGGATGTTTTTCTCTTTTAGGCTACTGTTACAATCTGTTTCTTGGGAAACAGGGCTACATCTTCATGTATGTAAGAGATTTGGAAAGCACGTTAAAATGTCACTGTTTTGACATTCTCACCAAACACATTTATATATGCCCTAAAAATGTCTGTCTTGGTAGACTTAGTCAAGCTAGAAATTCTTAAAATATTCTCCTGAGGGCTTATGCAAATGCATAAATATCTGTCTTTAATTGTTTGACTCTTTTAGAGTAAACAAAAATTCCATGAAGAAATTTAGGGATTCTTAGGACTCTGACTGCAACAGACAACAAATCTTTTTTTTTTTTCCAAGTTGGGCTTTTTTTTCTGGCTTGAGTTTTGGGGGTTATTTTTCATCTTCTGTATGGTAAATTGGATCTTTTGTTGCAAACTGCAGTGTAAGAAGTGTTAGCAGGAGACATAAACATACTTCTAATGCACTGCAAATTTTATCTGCAGAGTTTTCACTACCTCCTTCTCATGTTTATCCTTAGCATTTTAGTTTTTCTTATTTGTTATTTTGTCATGAAACCTTCCAAAAGTCTGTTGCTGACTTGTCTCTGACTAAGGACAGACAAAATGCTAGGTGACCACGAGTAGAAAAGTCTGTGGGGTTTGTGTTTTTTGACCTGAAAACTGGTGAGAAATTTAGAATCTTGTGTTCAGTTCTGCTCAGCGAGTATAGTCATTTTATAACCAGTTTGTGTATGCCCACCACCTTCAACAAAACATTATGAAACATAATTATTAGACATCACTGATTTATAATAAGTCTTAAAGTCAAGCCATGGATTAGAAGTTTGTTTGGGCACTGTGTAAGCTTAGAGGTGAACCAAACAGCTCTTGCTATACAAGTTTAGGACAGGTGGCAATGCTGGAAAGAGGGAAATAAACAGAAATAATGTGGATAATATTAGCACAGTAATAGAGACTAGAATTCTCCTATCAAGCTGTTGTAGAGACACTACTATAAAGAGGATTTAAAGAAAGACTGTGTGTAATTTTACAGATTTTTGCAGAGCTCTTTTCAGGAATGAAAACTAGCATCACAGAAAGCAGAGAAAGATTTATTTGAAAGTGTAAAATGAAGCTGATACTATTGATTGACCATAGACAGAAACCTATTTGCTACTTGGTCATGAATAAGGTGTTACAGAATGTGCCTTAAAGACAAATAAAATAATGTAATAAAGACCGGAGAGTTGCTGGAGGAGGTGCAATTGCTTACAGCAATAACAGTGATAACTGAAAGGATAATATTAGAAACAGTGTTTTGAGAATCTGTGTGTGGGATTGGGTGGGAGGGGACGATAGAGAAGCTTTTATTCATTGAGGCTGGGTATGAGGAAAATGCAACAAGGTGATGGAAGGTGACTAAAGTCATGGAGCAAAATTAAGTTTTGTAGTTCAAAAGAGTAGGGATAAAGAATAAGGATAAGGGCTATGATCTCAGTTTCACAATTATCATTAAGTGAACATAGAAGGCATGATGCAGGGAGTGATAGTGAAGGAGGCTCTAGAATGTAAGTATAAAAGAGAACTCCAGCCAGTAAAAATAAACTTCATGGCTTAGGTAATGTAAAAATGAAAATGAGGAAGGAGAATGAAGTATTACTTCAGAGGTAAAGGGAAACAAAGGTAGCAGACCCTTTGAGGGCTTTTTGTTTAGCTTATTTATTTGGATGGAAAAGATGGAAGTATGGAGCTAGTGTGAAGAAAATGAGGAAACACAGAAGAGTTAGTAATTAAGAAAAATACAGAAGCAGATTAGTTGATCTCATTAGAAAATAGATTAGGATGGGGTGACCAGTAGTTGAGTAGGTGAACAGATGAGAAACTTTGTACCTACAAGGTGATTGAGTTGTGCAAGAAGAGAAGGCCTTCTGTAAGGAAGCAAAGGCTTGCATCATAATTTAAGTAGCATAGCATAGCATGGCATACCTAAAACTAATGGAAATTATACTGCCCAGGTACAGGAAACTGTCATAAAGGTCATTCGTAAGTACTTGCACAAGCTCACAAGTGCTTCAATTTGGATGTAGTAATACAGCCAGCCAACACAACAATGGCTCCAGCCAGGTGTGCCAGACATGAACATGTTTAGCTCTAGAGTTGGTACCTGCCTTTTTCTTAGAGGAGAAAATTAAGACATGGAGTAATTATGCAATGTGTCCAATTGTGCAAGCAGAGCCTCCAGTGAAGCCAGAGAAAATTGTTTCTTCAGTATCAGGGTACTAAATGCCTTAAAATACCAAGACCAACCTTCCCACTAGAGTTTTCCATGTGTTTGCGTATTGTTGTAAATGAGGGACAAACAGGACAATACCATTTTCCCCCATACAACTCTGTGAATTAAGAAATTTAGAAGTACTCTTGAACTGTTTGAAATCAAATATAATAGCCCTCATTTAAGGACATTTCAATGATATTAATAATCCTTTCTTTTTTTTTTTTTTTACAAGACTACATGTTTTCAAGAGATGAAGGGAAAATGAGGTTTAGTTTCATTGGGTTTTTGTAATATCCAGTTTTTAGTTTAGAATAAGCCAACTACTATTATTCATTCAACTACTATTGCAAATTCAGCCTTGATCTAGTGGAGTGTGTCCCTGCCCATGGCAGGGGAGTTGGAACTAGAGAATCTTTAAGGTCCCTTCCAACCCAAACCATTCTGATTCTAAATCTCAAATGCCAGATGCAATTTAAGGCCGCGTGATTTTGTCACATGCTGATGTTGTGCATCAGCAGTTGAGAAATCTTATAACTGGGTAAGGGTTGGTATCGAGGGACTACAGACATCAGTTACTTGCCAATGTGAAGATGCAGACTTCCTGTCTGAGTCACTGTATTAAAATACAAAATGTTCATTTGCCCGGTGTTGATCTTCTATCTCTATCTTGGCCATGGATTGTGTATTTAGTCACTATTTAGACTTTCTACGCTTCTTTCACTTAAGAATACCAAATCATGTAATGAACTAGCGAGTTTAAATTCTCTTGCATTTGGAATTAAATCTTCTTCAAATTATAGCTGAATCTAGGACTCTAAAATTACAGGCACAAGCAACAATCTGCATTTTATCTGTTTTTCATGTATGACTGAGGAGCACAGAGGTAAAGTAAATTAGCCAAAGGTGAAAATAGAATAATCCTCTTTCCTAACTTGATAACTGCACTGCACTTTATCTCCGTTATTTCTTCTCTCAGTTGAAGTCTTATTGTAAGCACTGTCAACAATTTTAATCCTTCACATATTTATAACCAAGATGGTGAGTTATAAATTCAACAACACTCTACATAGTATGGATCCTTGTTTCAGAAAGTGAGCTTGCAAAGACCTTGAAGGTAATTTGACAGAAAAATATATGCCAGCAGCATTTTTTCGTATGAAGTCATTATTAATCTAATAGTATACTTTTTACTGGGGATCTGTTGACAAAATCAGCAGCTATTTTTCTCAAGTTCGCATTAGTCTGTGACCCGCAGCAGGAGGCAGTGATTTCTACACACTCCAGTCAGATTTTTCATAAGCTAATAAACATGAAGTACTAGATATTATACCTGAAAACATAGGTCAATACATATATCAGATTGCCTCCATGAATAGCGAATTTAAGATATTACATATATTCATTTTTGAAATTTTTTTCAGAACATATTTTTTTCCTGCAAATGAATATCACATAGATACTCACTTTCAAAACAACTGGTAAAGATTGCTAACAGTTACTGTCATTGAAGAAGCTATGATTTTGTGAGCTAAGAAAAAAACACTTTTTCCATTGTATAAATCTAGTAAGATGTGTAAGGACTCCCTTACACGTGTTACAAGTCTGATCCACTGAGATGCATGAATGAGAAAAGCTAGTTGATATACAAAACAAACAAACCCAAATCTCTGTCTACTTCCTACATTCACGTAAATAGTATCTTTTTTCACTGATGAACAGATGTTCATATATATAGAGTAGGACTGATCTTTGCCAAATGGGGTATTCCAATAGCTTCCCTTGAGAGGAAACTATCCATCTAGGTGAGTTACATGGCTAGTTAAACGAAGTTGTTACTAGTAATATAACATTTGCTTTTCAATGGATCTTATATTACTTATATAATTCTGTAATTAATTTATAATTATATTATTTGTCCATTGAATGATTTATCAGAAGAATTGCATAATAAAACATGCAGTTTGGTGCAAACCACTAGCTACAAAAGGAATGAAGCATCTTACCTTGGAAGGTGGTAGTGTTATTTTGGATCACATTTAATAGTTTAAGAACAGACATTAATTTACTCCAGAAGCGCAGTTTAAGTACACTGGTTTTTATCTGCTTTTATTATTAGTTATTAAACATTTGAAATTATTTTTTTACAGTTTTGATGTATTTGCATGCTCTCATAGGCCTTGCCTAGGCCCCAGGATATGCCCAAGCACCTCCAGAAGCTTAATCCCGCATTGTTAAAGTGAACATTGTTTGGATGTAGGCCAAATGTTGGCTGAAAAAGGGAAAATGGTAGGAAGGATTGTATAACATCTCAGAAAGCAGCTAGACTGTCTGATAAGCAATTCTTTAGATTACGTATTGAGGCTTCAGAATAGCACTGATGAAAACTGAATCATGTTGGATCAAGGGACCACAGAAATAATTGTTTAGTATCACAATTGTTAACCAATTTGTACAGTTATTGAAATATTTTTCTTTGCATTTTAAAGTCTCCAGGTGCCAAGTGTGTATCATGATTTTCTTCTACCGCACATAAAATTACTTAATGAATATTGGCTTGCAGGATTATTATCCTTCCAGCTAATTCCCAATCCAACTCGACTTGCCTTTTCCTGGGCTTCTTGCCACATTCCACTTTTCCCTATGCTGTTGATGTTATGTACAGCTGAAATGTGGAATAATCAGTTCATAAAAGAATCAAGTACCTTAGGCTGTTGTGTTCATCTATTATTAATGGACAGTAAATGCAAACATGAGCTAACAAAAGACAAAAGATAAACACATTTCAGTCAGACCAGTTCCCAGAGAAATAATTTAAAAACTTGTCAAACAATTCTTGAAACATGGAAGAATAATGATTACCCAAAGATTCATTGTATATATTCTGGCACTGTAACTTTTCCTTTATATAATATTTTTATAAAACTTGAATAGTAATTTCCATTGTAAGATCTCAAAGAGATTTACAGATATTAACACAATCTGACTTGTAACACTAGTGTGAAGAAAAGAAGCTGGTTTAGATACTTGTTGCCAAAAACATATCTTTGCCCCAATTAGCTGCTTTGTGCTCTTCTGCCAGCACAAAGTTTCACAAAATACTTCATTCACCAATTCCTAATCATTCTCCTCCATTTGGATTCCTTTTACATTCCCTAGTTTCTGAGGCTTATGACTAGGCTCTCAGATAAATTAATTATCCTCAGAGGGCTTGATTCTATGTGAAGGAAGCCACTTGCTTATGATCCCCTCTGCTGCTTCCAAACATTACTGCATTCCAGTGGTCCTGCGCTTCTGGAAAGATTTCAGACAGCTACTGTGCCTCTGTATTACAACTATAATGCAGAGCAGTTTTCATCACGTTTCAGAGATGGGCAGGAAGTAAAAGTATCTTCATTCAGTTTTTCAAGTAAGCCAGGCACTGATGCCAGTACTTAGTTGGTAATTTCTTACCTGTGTTTCACTGTTCAGCAGTCCCCACACAACCCAGTCTCTTCCTGCCAGTTCATGGGCCCGTCCCTGCCTTCCAGCCCTCAATTTATTTTTCAAACTACTTAAGTTGGTATAATTTTTATCTAAACATATGTTTAAGGCTTTAGAAAATGTCTTTTCCTCCAAACAATATACTATTATTATAATTTTATATTATAATTCTTATATACAATGTGATATTGCATGATTTGATATGTCAGTGAGAGACTTGAGTATTCAGATGCTTCGAGCATTTCTCTTATGAGCAACTTGTGTTTTCAGAAAAAAATGAGCAAAATACAGAGCAAATACACACCAAATGAAGTCCTCTAGAAAATATAACAGTTTGTGAATTTATTACTACTAAGCCTTGCTTATGCCTAAGTAAGGTACAACCAGTTCCATAGACGGCCTTAAGCAATCTCCTTGAGAGTGAAGGCTTTATAATTCACACTAGGTGAAGGCTGCCTCGTGAACTTCATCTGTGGAGTACCGCACCAGTTCCTTATATAAGGGAACCCAGAGGGTACTTTTTTATTTTTGCTTCATAGTTGTGTCCCAGGCCTTTTTCCTGAATTGTTTTTATGCCTGCTCAGCCAGGGTCCTTTTTACCCACCAGCTGAACTGTTTCTATTCCTAACTTTTTCTTTCTCCCAACTCCAACTTTTACTTTGGAGTCCCTGACATTAGCCAATGACGCCTCTCACCTCAATGCTCTTAATGATGAATGTGGTATCCTTACAGCTTTATTTATACCCATCCTTAATTCAAGCCTGGCCCTGATTGCTGGTGGTACTGCTTATGCTCTCTGGCATCCTTCCATTTTAACATCTTAAATCTTCAGTAAAATATTAATCAAACAAGAAATGTCTCTCTATACAATTCTGTTGCCAATGCTAAACTATTAATGTTTAATGGTGAAACATTTGCTTTTTTATTGTTAATAATATCTGGTAGCGTCAGGTAACTTTCTTTTAAAAGCAGTCTCAATCCAGACAGTGCTCCTTCAACTATGAAAGCAAAGTTCTTATCCATAAAACTCTGTGTTGACATAAAAATACTCCTGAAAATAGAAAAATAGTGACTTGTTTTTCAGAAGTAAGACTAAATGTTCTCTGTCAGCTTTCTTTGAGAAGATAGGGTATCTGTGCTTCAGAGTTTCAACTGGTCTATCTGCATGTCAGTTTGCACCAGTAGATCCAGAAATTTTCCATATTCAGTGACCTTGCACCAGAATTTCGTTGTCACTATATAGAAGTCCTGCAGGAAGAACTTTGTAACAGCTACTGTGGAATGTGCAAAGAAGTGTAGAGTGCTTGACTATGCTGTTCACAACCTGGCAGACCTTTCTCCTCACGGGAAGAATAAGGACTTCTGAATTTTTGGAAACTGTAGTAAGGGAGATAAGTGGGATTCACTATTACTGCCTTCTCCACTTCTGTGTTTGACAACTAGTTAAAGAAATGTAGTCTCTGGAAACCAACATTTTTTTTGTGCATCCATTTGACTGTTTTGGCCTTTCTGACACTTGCATTGAGCATACTTCTTTCCTGTCCTAGGAAACAATACATTTGGCATCTCAAATCAGAAAGACTTGAGTAATTACATCCATGCCAATGATTTTCTCTCTTTTGTAAGCTAATTTCATGTAACTTATGTTAATTTAACATGACATGACATACACACAGAAAAGTATTTGCCATTTTTTTCTGTTACTCAAAAGAATTTTTCTGTTTTCAAGGTATTCAGGAATACAAGCACAATCATCAGAAATAATTGCTTGGTTGTTGTCCCGTGTGAAACAAATTATCTGAAACCCTGTCAAATCAGGTACTCCAAGAAGGATAAAGAAAGGTGTATCTTCATGTAGAATTATTGTTCAACATCTCATCCATCAACTTGTGCATCAGAGATGCAAGCACTGAATAAATTTGTTGTTCTTCAGTTTTTCCAGTCTGAGGAGCTCACAGATCTTTACAAAGAGGAATGAGATTAACCTCACAGTGTCCATGTCAATAATTTTATTTCAGAATTTCTGTTTTGCAGAAGAAGAAATGGGCCCAGAGAAATTAAGAATTCTGTCAAAGAGACTAAACCATATTTATGTGTTTTACATACATTTTCACATCTTGACAAATTTCATCAAATGTCATTAAATTGTTATACCTCCCTGGATCTGCCAAATTAATTAGGAAGAAGCAAAGGAACAAAAGTTCTAGATTTTAATAATTCCTGTGCCTAATCAGGACAAGAATCTTATAGTAGTAATTTTTATGACATAAATTTTATGAAATTAACAAAAAGCTACAAAAGTATTTATTTAAGCCTATCACCTTTCTGTCTGTACTTGAAATGATCTAAGAAAATGACAAATCAAAGGTACATAGCCTTTTCTTGTCAGACTGGTTAACAAATTTTATCTGAACTGGTTCACTGCTAATTTTCATCAATGTGTTACATGAAAATTATTTCTTAATTGCAGTATTTAATAATGACAAAGGAGAAAGAATACCTAAATATTGCGGTTTAATTTTGTTCTTTTTGCCTAATTAATTTCTTATATTAGAAAAGATTAGGAAATGATGTTATGAGTCAAGATCCTGCATTCTTATGCTGTAGGCAGACTGTCTTAATTTCTTCTTCTGCAGGTGAGGTAGCACACAGGGTCACTTTTGGCTGACCTGGTAATAAAACTTGGGGCTCAAGCCTAGCAGTCTCTACAATTTGTATATCTTTCAAGAATACCTACACCAAGTATTTCTACCTAAGTCCATAATACTGTGTTGTGCTTCAGAAGCAGAGCTCAAGAACTTTCTTATGTTTCCTGCCTGAAATAACACTTGTATATGTCATAGTTAAGCTGCATTACTTCTTGAAATGGCAGCTTCACTAGAGGAAAGCAGTGTCATGACATGACAGTAGTTAAGTAAAACTCCTGTATTCAGGAAACTTCAGAGATTATGTTGATATCTCAAAAATTCAGTAGGAATTACATGGGCAAAAGTTTTGGAACTGTTGGTGAGGGGTTTTTTTTTTCTTTAATTAGCAAATAATACAGAAAGAACAACAGTAAAGAGCATAAGCATTGGTAAACCAAAGCACCTAAAAGTGTAGAAGCACCAAAATTGCAGCACCAGCTCTGACTGTGGGCTTACATTTTATAGATACTTGCTTCGTCCCACGCATTGTGTTCACATCAGCTGTGGCAAGAGTTGCAAGGAGAGAGTTATCTTGAGCTAAATGTCTTGAACTGAAATGCAGGTAGCCAGGTTGCATCCCATGTTCTACCACAGCTGTTTTACATGGCTAGTGTATAAACATGTCCATATCATAATATGTTTGCTATCTGTCATCTTCCAAAATTTGATTTTCCAAGCTTGATATTCTTTCAGTGTTGTTAAAATGTAATGTAGTTAGCTGTAGATTATTACTCTTTCAGGTTTATGGGTTCAAATCTGTGGGCCACTGATATACTTTTGCATTTGTGCCCACAAAAGAGATTTTCTGAGAGGTTGTTTTAAACCATTATAGGAAGTGACTCAGGATAATTGCCAGTCTAATAGGCTCTCTTGGCTTCCTGGAGTCTTTTAAAAATAAATCCTTTGCAAGAAAAAAGAATGTCTAGGAAAGAAAAGAAAAAAAAATACCAGTCAAGACATTTAAATTTGATACAGTCCACAGAATTTAACTCTCCTTCCAACTCAGGTTCCCCTGATGTATTTTAACACCTTAGGATTGTTGCTAATGTGGTATATCGTTGCTGGCATTTCTGTCTGCATGATTGTCTACTGTGTGCATACATTTTTCTTTGGCTTCTTTGAAGCATCTCTGCTTTAACAGTTGTCAATACAGTATTTATGTGAAAGAAGCCAAGAAACTGTTGTCCCACAAAGCTCTCAAAGGACCCTGGTTAACCTGAATTCACCATATAGTTTTTGGTGGAAAACGAAATTAACCTAAGCTAGCGCTGGGAATAGCTTGTGATATATAACAAAATGTTGTTTAATTCTGACATTATATATCTGCAGAACAATTTTAGTTTAAAACTGTCCAAATAGTCCTGCCTACCAAATTCTCTTTGGTCTAGTTGACAGCTGCAAAGGAGTCAGAGCCTAGCCACAACTCCCTGTGTGGGACAGAGCTCACTCTTTCCTACCTCCTCTTCTGCCAGCAGTGGAGGCAGGGTGTTCTCAGCCCATGTTGCCTTCTGTCTACTCTCATGTATGAATACTGTCTGTCTAAGTTGCTAATTTGGTTTGAGAAGTCCAATATGTCTCTCAGGCTCTGAGTTCAGTCACAATGTACTGCAGAGTTGATGGCTTTGTAAGTCTTACTCTACTTAATACTGCACTACTTTTAATTTGAAACTTCCCTTCTGTTGTGTGAGCTTTATTTTCCCCTGAGTCCTACTTTGTGTTGGCTTTGATACTGGAAGAAACTGAGTCTAAAATGCAGTCACTGCATTGCCTAGCCATAAATACAGATTTATCCAGTGTTATGTATTGATTATGCTACTCAGACACTTACTGTAATCTGCATGATCCTGTGTAGCTAAAGAGACATCTCGGTCCACTGTGGTACAGCTCCAGAAAGTGCTTTCTTCCTCTTTTCCTGATTACAGTGTGATCCCCTGCATGGGACAAAGACAGCTTTGGCAGTGTCTTAGAACAATCCTTCTTGCTGGCACATGTTTTTCTGCAACAAATCACCAGCTTCCCTTCCTATCACTTGAACAGTTTACTAGCACCTGGCAAGCCGTGTGCTGCTTCAGGCCGTGGAAATGAAAACATCTACGAGACCTGTAAGTGGTTTCACTCTGGTCAGTGCAATGGAGATTTAAATTCAGGGGCCAAGATTACATAAAGAATAGAATTCCATCATGCAAAATGAAAGGAAAATCACTGGGTGGATTTGAAAACTAGGGCCAAGGCTGTGTGCATCTGAGGACAAAGATGCACACAGATGCTCTCTGCATGCTTTGGTGTGTGCTATTCTTTGAAGATATGCCATAACTTTGCTTTTCCTGACTTCAGTAGATTGGAAAAAACTCTGGCAGGTTCCCAAACTGAAATATATGCAGAAATAACATGCATAGCAATACCAGAGCAATGGGAAAAAAAAAATCAGCATCTGAAATAACCTCATGCTTCAGGGTGTAAACTGATCAAGTATGGGGTTCAAGAAAGAATTTTCCTTCCCTCTTTTCCCCTTGGTTCTTATGTAATATTCCAGCCCACAACTGGCTGGATGTAGTGTGTTTTCCATTCTTCATGCTCTGAATCATCAGGTATCTAGCCACTGCTTGAGGCAGTGTACTAGACTAGTGAGCTGAATGGTCTGTTCCAGTATGGCAGCAAGAATAGTATTTTAATATGGTTTCATTTCCTTTGGTTTATTATTTTGTTATGTAGCACTAAGGGAGTGATAACTGGACTGCTATAGTTGCTCATGTGAACATGTATTGAGACTGGCTTGGATCTGAGGAACACGTGCTGTCTTGTTTTTTCAGTCACTTACAAGAGATGCAGAGGGTCTCACTCGATTCTCTGTTTTAACTCTGTGTTTTAAGGCTGAGTAATGCCTATGCTTGTGTTGGTCATGTGCCCAAGGTTGATTCTCGCCCTCCAGAAAGTGCCTGCCACTAGTATCTTTTGGGAAAAGTACTATTTTAAATAAATTCTGTTTAAAATTTTGGTCTTTCATGCACACTCCCAGTGTAATAGAGAGGGTTCTCCTGTATAGGAAACAGGAGTACGGATTGCCCACAGATGGTATGTTCGTGCTCTTCATATCATGGTGTTGTGTTCTAGAAAGGACTCCTGTGGCATCCTGTGGAAGTGACTCCTATGGGATTCAGTGCAAAGGTTATGAATATACAACCACACAACTGGCTATTCTACCTTTAATTTCCCTACAGAAATGCAACAGGTTCACAGAGATACTGTCTTAGTCTGCAGTAGCTGGAATGTTGTAGCATGGATATTTCTACTCTGACAACTACATGCTAAGGGGCATATCCTTCCAGGACAGAAATAAAATGAGCTATGGGACACAGGTTAGCAGCAAATTTTACTGTCAGTGTCCATATCATGTGTGAGTAAAGAGAGCATTTTAGTCTCTTGACATTTCGATCTTGCTGTGAAGTCTTTTGAAATAAAGAAATCACATTTGTGCTTGGGTCATATTGTAAGACAGGCTATGGTTATTCATGCTTTACTTCTCTGTGAAAGTCAGGATTTCCATGTTCCTCCTTTTCCACTCACTAGGGAGAAGATGTAATATAATCCTATAAACTAAACAGATGAAGTAGGACTCATGGATAGCTATCTTACATTTAGCAAACACCAGGAGCCTTTACTGTGCTTTAAAGGAACTGAGTCAATGAAAGTTGGTGGGATGTGGAACTACCCATAAGGAACAGTTCTGGTATCCTACAGAGAAGCACTGAACCACTCTGCCCTTCAGAGTTGGCTGTGGATAGGACAAACTGCCAACAGGTAGCAATGTAACTCCAGAGCTGATCTTTAATAAGATCAGTATGCAGCATAGCAGAGTGGGGACTCGTGTTCTGAATGATCTTTGTTGATCTTAAGTAGACAAGTGGCTACTGATAGCCAGAGGGAACACCACCACCACCACTTCTTCAGTGCTTGGACTGTACTGTCAAAACTGGTTATTTTTTAATTATTTTTCATTATATATGAAAACATTTTGCTTCCTTTACTTGACTGAATGCTGCTTTGGAACTGAGATAATTTTCTTGTTCTTCCATCTGCCAGGTTGTTAGACCCATCTTTTTAAATATAAATGTGGAAATCTCTTCAAAGAGACGCCATTTTCTTCTGGAATGTATCTCAAGGTTTTTGGTGATAGCAATGATATGACAGTGTATGGCTAGCTGCCATTAGAAAGTTAGAGCAAATTAGATTTTAAACCTTTTGAAGTTGATCAGATGATTTTTATTGATTTCAAAAAGCCCTCTCTCATGCCCAAAGGTGATGATGGTAGAGCAGAAAAGAGAAAGCATATGTATATGAAAAAACTAATCCACACAGCCCCAGATGGTAATTTTTTGCTGCTAGTATGTTGCACAGAAAAGAACCTTGGCACGTTTTGAAATAGCAATTGCATCTCCAAAAGTGGTACCAAGACATATACTTCTTATAACTGCTTACAAATGGAAATGATGGGGTATAAAAAAAAAAAAAAAAGCAAAAGCACAGTTGCTTATAATAGCAGCACATTTGTACACTCCTCCAGAAAATGTTGAATAATTTTAAACTTTTTAAAAAGGTGTGCCTATAATCACACAAGGCTCATTCAAAGACTTTCACCATATATCACTTCACCTTCAGACCTCAGTTTCCTCATCTCTTAGATGGGACTGCTGATACTTACAGGCTTACAGCCAAGCTCAGCTTCTAAATACAAAACAAAGAAGCCTTATCAGTCTAAATTTATCATCACTTGCCTCAGCAGGATTATACCATGAGAGCATTTTACTCTTCAAGTACTGATTAATGTTAATGCTAATACTGTTTCAGTTTTTGCTTTAGCATCTCTTCTACATAACACTTAAGTGGCTTTCACAGCAAGTGAAAGGTGTCATACTGTACCATAGCAAAGAAACTATAGAAAGAGAGATGCAAATAGGCAGTACATAATGGAGATCAAAGATCAAGTTAATTTTCTGAGCTGGTATTCATCTGAAGTGAGACACTTCTAGAAGGTATTTTAAAGTTAGGAGGGAAGATGGCCCACATGCCTGGGAAAACATTCCAGCTGGAAGGGGTTAGTGCAAAATGAAACAGGATGTGGACAAGATGCTGTTTCACTCCTGTTTTAGTTAAATCCAGTCAAAGTCTGGACACAGCAGGGGGCTGTGGGCTAGGAGCGTGTCTGTAAGAGACCTCTATGTCAGGCTTGATTCAAACCCTCTTTAGGCACAGCTGAGAGACTGGAAAACCACTTTCCAAATGGGGACTTACATGACAGATAGTTACATCCTGGGTGTGGATGTAATATATCATGCACAGAAAAGTACAGGGATTGTCTTTTGCCAGAGACTTATACAACCACATCTGTGGTTCCCAACTGTTTCCTCCCTGACCCCCCTGGGAGGGGTTTTCTATCCAAGAGTGTAAAAATTACAGATTCCCCCCAAACTGCAGTCTGAACTCTACCTAGAGAAACTTTTAGATTGTTCATTCCATAAATATCTCTTACAGGCTGTCTGACGTCAGAGGATTTGGAGAGAAAGGATGGTCTGAAAGTGTTCAGCAGTTCCAGTCTCACTACAGCAGCAGTGCCAGAGAGAGGAGCAGCACAAGCATTTCTGTGTGGATTACGGGACTGCAGAACAGAGAGGATCCACGCAGAGACACGGGTACTACAGTGTAAGTGCAGCCGCTGCAGGAAATCTTTTCAAGTTTTTGCTTGTTTGCAAGAACAAATCCCTGCAAGTATGGCTTTTTTTTATTTTCTTTTTTTTTTCCCCTTCTCTGAAATATCCTGAAGCCAGCTTGGCAGCATACAGATTCAGGTTTCGCTTGATTGCATCTCCCAAAGGTATGCAGGGGCTGACAGTGCAGGCATTTGCACTCTTCTGTCTGTGGATGGAGGTGATGGGATGAGAAAGGTCTAAGGAGAGAGAGGAGGGGAAGGTCATATCTTTGGAAGACTATGAAATTAACTGAAAATCAGCTAGTTCATGTTCTGGTAGCAGGAAAACAAAATCCCAAATAAGCCTTAGTCAAAACCCAACTTCCTTAGGCAACTCCACAATGTGGGATTTCTTTTTTAACTCTTAATACCCTGCCATACTGTGCAGCAAGAAGTTCATCTTTTCTTTTGAAGATGATGGGCAATATCCTGGCCCCGACAATGAAGTCCTATCCCACTCTGTGTGCCAGGCTGCTGAAAATAACACATCCTAACACAGGTATGAGGATTCACTTGACTAAATCTGACAAATTTAGTACCTTGAGCCTGTACTCACTCGATACTAAGGGCTTTCCAAAGAAACCACTGCTTCCACAGAGGAGAGGTATCTCTCACATCCAAGACCTAGCTGTAAAAAGGTAATACATGAATAAGTCAGCTACTACAAGGAGAATTTCCCTGTGTAAAACTTGCAGAGGTGCTGATACAGACACATGGTCCAAGTCCCAAGTAAAATTCTTAGTAATTTTTTTTTAACTTCGATAGTCCAGAGATTCCCAAACCTACTCTTTAAGTAGGTGTTGTTTTCAGTGGGGCATACAGCTGTATTTATTTCCAATTAAAATTCTGTGCTGCATTCATTTAATTAACCTTTCCTCCCCCACCTCACACCTGGATGTGCCTTCTTCATTCCTCAAGCAGAGATGGGAGCAGTTCTGGGGACAGCTGCCTCCACAGCTGTCATCTTCATTGGCATCCTCTGTAATGAGACCCATGACAGAAACAGCTTGCTTCCCCAAGTGTGTGGAACAGTTTGATGCCTCCTGTGTGAAGCTGACACACTTAGCAAGCACTTGTAACTGCAGAAAGCTCTTTGCCAGCAGGAGCGTTGTTGGCCCGTGCAATTGCTGGAAGGAGAGATGATGCCCTTCAGCATAAACACAAAGCTGGGCTGAGGAGCAGGAGCCATGTGAATTGCATAGTACAATGCACCATGCTGTTAGCAATTGGCTCCAGCCAACAAGCTGTCACAAGAAAGGCTGCAAGTCAAGGTTCCCTGCATTGAGCTGTTCTGATAATGGAGTAAGTCTGTGAATACTTTTCCTTTTGAGGGTGGCAGAGTGGTTGTTGGGTTGTTGGGGCAGGGAGAAGGAAGCAAAGGAGGAAAAGTGCGGACTGGGAGGAGGGAGTTTTACAAGGATCTCCACTGCAAAATTAAATTGAGCAAGTTTAGTTAGCTGTGCTGAAAGTAACTATAGGGTGATGTAACTACTGTGCTGGCTAATGTAATGGAGGCAGATGTTCAAGGTCTAATCCCCACTAAAAGATGCCATGCCATGCCATGCCAAGCATGAGCAGGAGGAAAAACAACTATACTGACTGCATGGTGTAATGCAGTCTCAAATGCACATCCTGCAGAGATATAATTTGGAAGTGAAGTCTCCAGATTTGGAAGATATTGTGTTGGGATCTGAGCTGCTTTACGGTGACATATTAGAATTCTTTTCCTCTCTGCAATTTATTTCTCGTCAGGTTTTGTTTCCAGTAGCCTAGCATCTCCTTTTAAAGAAGCTGCTTTATTTTCTTAACAATATTGACTGGAGATGTAAAACTAAAGAAAAATCCTTAAGGGATGTAGTAACTTGTTAGAAACCTATATGCCCCAATAAAAACTTGAGAGCTGTCACAACCAAGACAAGTGTCTGGGACCCACAGACACTTTTTATCTGGTTCAGCAGTTAGTCTGTCTGAAGTGCATTGGGCAATACAGGATGAATATATAGAAAACTGCTGAAAGCTGAGAGGGTGAGAAAAGAAGCTAAGGAGGAGATAATTCCATATTTGGGGTATTCTAATCTGACTGCTTCTCTTCTGTTTCATTAGTCTTCTCTCTGTCCTCCAGCTCAGCATCCCACTTGTAAGCAACAGTACCTGCAGGGGTTTGCAAGTCTGGAAATTCCTCGTGGGCTGTTGTGTTTCAACAGGAAAGTTGCACACTGAGTGGAAGGATGGGAGGAGAAATGGGGAAGGAGATATTGATCTGGCAGGAGATAAATTTAGTTCTAATGAGAATGCATGGGTTTTCTCTCAGGACCTCTCATCAGAGTTTGGACGAGGTTATACCAGTTGGGAAATTGCTGGTTCTACTACTGGTGGACACTGACCCTGGAAGCAAGAGAAACAAACACAATATGGACAAGGCAGACAGCTTTTCAGTGTTGGAGCTTATGACAGTCACAGTGCAACCCTGAGGTTTTAAAAGTCTATATTATGTGTTATGAAGTGTAGTCTCATGGTTTCACAGAGCTGAGTAAGCAAATTCCCTGGATATCCTAGTGGCTTTACAACACTGTATCACTTGTCTGCTGCTATCGCTGCTGTTTATTTTAGTTGTGCTCCATACGTGTAATTCTGTTCATCTTGAAATCAGTCACAGAAAGTTTTCTTGCAAAGTCCGTCCAGACATGGTGTGCACTGACTGTACTTCATTGGCAGGGAAGCTCAGCAAGAGCTGAACAGCATCTTGAAGGCATCTCCCACATAGTTTGGTTTTGCTCCATCTGCTTTAGTTGACATAAAATTCCCCCAGGGTCCAATGGAATCCCAGAAACCCATCCAGTCCCTCCAGGCCAGCCATCTGACTTAGAGATTGAGCAATCAGGGGACACTATTTCCTGACACTTAGGGGAAGGATGTGTGGGAGGTTTGGCTTTCAGCACTTTAATTGCTGTGAATTTTCAAACCTGGGTCAGTCCTATGGAGAACTGACCCTCTTTCCCTTCCCTGCCCCTGAAGCCCCCGGGCAAGCACAGCATGTTCCTAAATTAAAAGAAAGCTGACCTCTCTGATTTTCATTGGATGAAAGCGTTTACATGTATTTTCCCATGCTTTTTGTTTTGTTGGTTATTGACAGTGGTGTCTTGTGTGGCTTTTCCATTTACCAGTTGTTCTCCCTAATATCACACTCCTTTAAACTGAGGCATGTGCAGAAAACTGCTAGTTTTCAATATATATATTAACATGCAGTTGGTCTGATTAATTTCTCATATTTCTGCAATTCCACCTAACAGTGAAGTTACTTCTGTTTGTCACAACTCTGAGTCATTATCAGGCAGAGGATTTGTTATTTTCCAAGCTCTGTGTAGGTATTAAATTTCATGATGCTATGTAAATTAGTTAAATGGGATTTATTGGGTTGGATTCTCAGCCACTGAATATAGGTATGGAGGCTCCAGTGTAGCTATCACAAATATGTCCCAGCTGAGAATTTAGCCCAGCATCTTCATACTGATAGTAAGTGACTTGAGTGAGACACAGAGAGTGCAAGTCTTCTCTCATCTGTACTAGTCAAAGTTTTCTGTACCTCTGTATTGTTCAAGAAACTTATTTCATGCTTCAATTATAAATAAGTCGAAGTAACACCAGAATTTGGTCCAGAGAAACTGAGGCCCAAATTGTGCAAAGTAACCTGTAATTTTGGCTCTTTATTTTTAGTGTCTTTCAAGACACCAAGACACTCAAAAGTTGAGACAGCCAAAATTATAAGCTGTTTTTGAAATGCTGGCCGAGGGACTTGAGCAAATCTACACAGTGCATTTGATTCTTCTCACATACTTTTTACAGCAGTGTAACTCTCTGAAGGTCAGTAGAGCTACTGATGTTTTACAGCAGTAGAAGTCACAGAGGAATGTGTCCCATGTTGCCAGAAGCTCCCATGACCTCTGGTATGTCAGTCCTGTACTCATGTTCTGTTTTTCTTGACATGTCCAGAATGTACCCAGCTTTGATTTGCTGAGAACTACGTAGCCACATGCCCATGAACACATCACAGCCTGAGCAGTGCTATTGGTAGTATAGCCTCAAACTGTCTTAGTGCTGTGTGTTAAATGTGTACTTACTTGACAATGCTTAAACAGGCTTTTCCCTCCCTGAGGCTTTGCATCTGCTTTGTTTGCTGCCCAAAGTTTGTGCTCCATATTAGATTTATATTTTCAGTTTCCACATGGTATTTCAACACTTGAGATTTTGGTCTCTCTGGTGATCTCTATGGTGTCAGCTAATGTCTTCTAATAGTAGTTTTATAGACTTGGGACAACACGGAGTAACAAATCTGACCAGGAAAACTTGGGGGTTTTGGATTTAGTAAAAAAGTTATTCTGAGAGTATGGCAGGCTTATAAAAGTTATAAGGTTTCTCTGGAGTTACAAATTAAAGACCTAAGGTAGAAAGAAGGTAGAAATGGAGGAGATCAGAAGGCTTACTGGAATTCAAGGAGTGGGACCAGGAAATCAGAAGGATGTGTTTAGACTGCGTGAAAATGGAATTAGAGGTAACCTTGAGTAACTGAGAAAAACTTTGGCAGCCAGAGAGAAATGGGCTTCTTCCCTGAATAACAAGTGCTTACTGACTTCCCAGTAATAATCACTGAAGTTGGTATTTCTGCTCATGAACTTTTAAGTTCATATTTGCTTTTGCTGAAGAGTATTTTTCTCTTCGCTTTGTCCCAAGATGACTTAAATCCAGGCAACCTATGTGCCAGCCCAGCTCTTCTTTGAACTGGGGACAAAGCTGATTTGTGAGACCCAACAACTCTATTCTGTCTCCTTGGTATATTTCTTTTTTAAAGGAGGCATAAACAAGGACTCATTTTTACTGATATAGCTTTTATTATTCAAGGCAGTGAAGTGGCCTGATTTGGGGGGCTTTGCATTTTGTTTGCTGCTTGGAGGGGCAATGTTTTTAACTGTTTAAAGAATTGAATTACTGAGCTCTGAAGTCTTAAGAGATGGAAACTTTCACAGTCCCCTGTTCATCTTTAAATAATGTGGTCAGGCCAATTTAACTTCTTAAGATCTGATCTGAAGATGTGTTCTTGGGACATTTTCATAAACTAAATATACAAACACACACACACAAAGGAGAAGGAACATTTCGGCCAAGGAGTACAATCCAGGTTGGCTTTATTGTGAAGAAGTCATGCAAGAATACATTTCAGGAGTTTCATATCACATGTCAATATTCTCTTCTCCTAAGACAAAGCTGTGGGAAGAAATGAAAAATCTTGGAGGACAGGTCTGCTGGTAGCTATTAAACATGATAATCTGGCTGTACTCCCATCTCCAAGTCCTAAACAACTAAAAAGATTGAGGAGGGGTAGGATTAGACTATATATGGTATTTTTATATCCTTTCTCTAACCATCTGCAGCTGACCATTACTTGAAGATAGGGTAATGGTTTAGATGGACTTCTGACTCTTTTTAGTCACTTTTATATTCCTGTGGTCTTTGAGAAAGAAAACACTGTGAAGATCCTCTAATGTTTCAGCTATTCTGCAGGGTAGAAACAGTCATATATGTAAAATGTGGGCTGAAGAACCTGACCAGTTGCATCACAAACCTCTGGAAACTTATTCACATTTTGGAGTTAAGTATCAAGAATACATGTGAAGAAACTACACCTTTATTTTTAGTGTTGTCTCTGTCTTTTGGATATTAAAAAAAGGATCAGCATCTCTCCTTGTCCAGTGGTTGAAAAGTGGATTACAAGCAGTGACAATTTTTTTGTGGAAAAGATTTAATTTGCTAACCCCCTCCAGTTATTTTTTGGAAATGTTTTGTATTTTCTTTTGCATTTAAACATTTCTCTAAATCTAAACACTTTTTACAGGCTTACTCATTAATACTATGATTATTGCTGATATTTTCATAACTAACAAATATTTTGGTTCTTCCATTTTCCAGGAAAGCTCTGTGCTTTAAAAATAAAAAAAATAGGCTATTTTAAAATGTTTCATGCTGGTCTTGAAAAATCGTTAATCTCTTTGCACGCTCTTGGTCCTGTACTGACTGCCATCTGTTTTCTTTCAAACCTTCAGAAGGCTGTGACAGAAATACGTGGGAATTCCATGTTGTTCTGCATTAGCCTGCCAATTCTGCTCCTTTCCTTGTCAGGTCGAAGTGAACAACCTTTTCAAGAAGGAATGAAACAACTGTGGAACTGTACAAGCATCTTTGCTTCTGCTGATCTGTGCACAGAAGTTTCCTGGACTCTTCCAGAGGTGTAATGTGATTTCCCTCTAACATGAAGCTATTTTTTCCCCCAAGTATGTTACAACAGTCCAGTCCCTCTAAAAACATGTAATCAATAAATCATCGGCCTACAATACAGCAAATTCTGTACTTTCCACTGGTTTAAGATCAAACTCCAAATGCTGTGGGTATTTTATGACCATTAGGCGGATTGTTTCTGATAGGGCTGGGTCAATGTCAATGGACTGTTCCTATTCACCCAGTAGGAATTAAATGATCAGAATATTTTATTGTCTGCAATCATATACTATATAAACATGTGAGGATAAGTCACATATGTGTGGTACATAGAGTTAGCAATTTATTCTTTGCGTTCAGAGCTTTCCTTTGGAAAATTCCAGGCACTTTACCAATACTAATGGATTTAGCATTTTGGAAAACCAAGGCACAGCTTTTTAGATGCAAAGTTATCAGAGTCTGTACTATCATGTGAGTACTCACACTGCAGATAGGTTAGAGACCCATTTTTTTTCAGGTAACTTTATGTCCTCTCAAGTATTAATGTTGCAAAGCCATAGCAGTTAAACTAAAATATATGACATCTTTATTATTATGTTGCACTTAGCCTCCTGCCTGGTAGACAAGCCATATATTCACCAAAATCATATTTCTCCCAGAATGCAAGTGTATCACCCTACTACAGAGTGGATACTTCTCCCCTTTCTTACTTCCTCCCCCATATCTGTGTTTTTGCTTCCCAGAGCCTATAGTTACAAGTCCCGATTCTTCTTGCTCCTACTCTCCACCCTTCATTTAGGTTTTTGCCTGTACTGAGAATATGGAACTGAGGTACTGCTGATACTGATTGTAAGAGAACTACCCTACTAAGCCAAATGGGTTTATTTGTTAGATAAAACAGCACACATGTGTGGAGAGGGTTTGCCAGGATATCATTCTTCCTTACAAACGTTATCAGGAATGGAGCCATCCACTAGTGCAGACAGTCTTGGTTTTCTCACTGACTCACTGACCATTAGGCTGGGATGCCTGGACTGTGAGTACCTTGCTTAAATCCCTTTGGCAGAATCCTGACCCCTTCCAGGCAGGCGACCCCCATCAGCATCTGCACAACAGATGAAAGAAAGCAAGATCTTGACCAAACATGAGGGAACTTCAGTCCTTTGCTACTTTTGCAGCCGTGTATACAGCGGGAACCAATTAAACTGTTTCTAACTGAGTGCACAGAGAGACGGTTGGTTTTGTTCTCGCCTGTGCTCTGATCTGTCAGCATCCTCCTGCACTGTTATGCAGGGATAGAGTAATAACCATGCGAGGGCCCTGCCAGTATGAACTGTCTTCCAACTGTGCCCTACTGAGATATGAACTTGCCCTCATTGCTTGTTTCATACTTTTACTGCCCTGTGGGTCAGGCATCCCAATGAGTGAATCTCTCTGGCTCTGTTATAGAGGTCCTGAAATGTGTTGCCAATGACAGAAGTACAAAGCTTGACCTTAGCCTTTCATCATCAGCAGGATTCAGGCAGTCTGTGTGAATGTTATGAAGTCTTTGGCACTCACCATTACAAAGTTATAGGGAGAAAAACAGATGCATTTTCTGACTAGGTGAAATTTTCCTTGGGGGACCCATGAATTGTTTTCCAGCTGTGTCTGGGCTTATCTAGAATAGCTTCATGTACCTGCTGGGGGAGATGTGTTAAGCTATAAATGTCCTGCTATGCCGTTCATGACACATTTTATGTTTAATCAGAGGCAAAATTTAGCAAGCAACTACTCACTGCCTCATCCCCTGCTTATTTTCAGTGGTGATGTTTAGTATGTTCACATCTATTGGGACATCTCCAGGGACCCGTACTCTTTCTCATTTACACATCTGTTAGTGTGTAGCTAAGCTACTGTGAAATGGGAGCCTTATCTAAGAAAATACTAGCTGTAAATACAAGCTAGAGTTGACCTATCATAATATATTAACATTTTCATATGGTATCACTGTAGTTTTATTAAGAAACAGTATAAGAATGCCACTTCATGAGTTTGAGTGTGTGTTTTTCAATTACTGGCCTCGATTTCTTCAAGATATATCAACATACAATTCAGATTACATACATATCAATATTTTTTTCTCATTTTGACATATATCAGAAATATCTGTAGCTTTATTTATTTTTATCCACGGAGTGGACTAACTTATGATTTCTAGAATCAGAGGCCAGGGAGATGATATTATACTTCTGTAAAATGCAATATCTGATTTGTCACTGCCACCTGCTTTAAACTAAGTATGAAAATGGCTGGCTTACTTCAGACTGGAAAATTTATCTAATTGTTTCTCAGTGGTCACTTGAAAAGGCTCATGTTAATATGAGACAGTATTGGAATAAATGTGCTGTACAGTCTGCTGGACTACATGTCTATTACACAGTTGTTTGTGATTGTAGGGAACAGGACATGATGACCTTGTAGTCTTATACTGCCATGAATGCACATGACCCAGAACCCAACTGACCACCCTACAGGCTCTGGCGACATGTGGGAGTGCAGCAAATTAAAATGGAAGCACATGACAAAAAAGTCCTCTCTGTGTTTTGCCTTTTCTTTTCTTTCAGAGATGTTGCCTTAAGTCTTTGATCCAAACAGGCTGCTGAGGAAACATGTCTCTGAGCTATGATGAAACAACGCTAGGAAGGCTGTGTTCAATTCTGGGTACTTAATGCTAAGTGGTTACACAGTGAAGGGGAGAGATAGGCAAGTGTCATTTTTTCTTTGAGCCCTCATTGGTCATGGTCTCTTGGGATTCTTTAGCTCCTTCAGGAATAAACAATTCACAAAGGAGCTAGAGGGAGCTGGGCAGTTTGGTGCCAGACTGGGGGGCAACGCCTCCAGGGAAATGGGAAAAACTCTCTGACTTCCATTAGGAATTATTCTATTGTTAATCTTAAGCTTGCTTCTGATGGCTGACCCCTGACATTAACTTGGGGTTTGTGCTTTCCAGTGTGTTATCTATCTATCTATCTATCTATCTATCTATCTATTTACTTGCTTGTAAAGGAGTGGCCCAGGCTGCATGGATGTATAAGCTTTATTTTCTAGGTCTCCTGTTCCATCTCTGCGACCCTAAATTCATGAGCTCTCTAGGTTCCTATATTTGTTGCCTTTGGAATTTTAAAGCTTCTCACCAGAATTTTGGAGGCTTGTTTCTAGGGCTGGATTCTGCTATTTAATGTGGATCGTATGCACTGCATCTCGTCACACTAACAGGGTGGGGAATAATGAGCCCTGTAACCTCAGTGAAGCTCACGGAGAAATTCACTCACAGGTGTTGTAGAAGCAGTTTTCCCAGTTCTGTGGTACTTAGAAGCAGTCTAAAAAGTCTCCATGTAGAATAAGATGCCATGCTGGGTTTGTTTATCATCTCTGGGCTTCAGTGATATATGAGTGTCCCATGAAGCTTCAGAGTCACAGCAAATGTTGCACTGCTCCCAGGCAAATGCACTCAGGCTGGAGTTTGTTCATCGGTCACTGTGCATGGCTCTTGAAACACCAAGCTCACTTTTACATATTCACTGAGCAGAGACATAGTAATCACTGCATTATATTAGCGTCTGTGTATCTGACACACCCAGTGATTTGTTTGCAGACTTTCCCACAGCCTCAGAGTTGCCATTTCTTAGTTTGGGTCATTTTTACCATGGCTGTGTCAGATGTCATTTTCCCTGCAGATATTTTTGGGTGTAGCTGATTGCAGCAGGGAGAGAGGACAACACAAGTCTGCCTTTTGCAGCTCACCTGTGTTGTGTCATTAGAGAGCATTAAAGCAATCAGGCAGTTGGACTAGCTGATTATTGTGGGTGCCTTCCAACTGAACTGTTCTAATTCTGTTTCTCTTGCTTATGGGAGGTGTTTTCTCAGTTTGGTTTGGTTCACAGTTTTTTTACTAAGTACCTTCTATCCATATGTTTACATACGTTCATTTCTTTTGTCCTCCTTTCTTTAACTGGGAGAGGAGTGTCATAGTCATAGTCCCAAGGACCTAATATGGCCTAATTATACCTGACCACATTGAACCACTGGGCTACACAGGCCTTTTATTTTCTTACTGTCATTTAGAATCAGTAGGAGAATTTCTTTAGACTTCTACTTTATTTGGTTTGTCCGATGTGTCAAAAGTCTGTGTGGTTATATTTATTAGTATTTTCTGATTTTTTTTTTTACCTTGCTTGACCTGTGTCAGCTATTGGAAATTCTCTGCTGTAAAATATGTCAGAGATGACTAAACAGCCCCTTGTCCTGCTTGCTTTGCTAATTGTGCTGAGCCAAGCAGTATCTATTGGAAGGGCTTTGTCAACTCAAGGAAACTAATGAGTTGTAGGTAGGAGCTTCGTTGCTGGTTTGGCCAATAATTAATTACAGGCTGCAGACTTCACAGGTCCCAAAAGTTAAGCAAACTCCATCTTGCTTAATACTTGGATAAGATACCAAAGGCTATACAAAGCAGTGCTGATCATTTAGAGGTGTGTGTCAATTTTGATTCAGGTTTAAGACCAAAATCTGAGGAATTTGATATTATAAGATATCAGAGTTTCTTGTCTGTGTTCCACAGTGTTTTTGAGCACTAAACTAGTAATCTTTGAAGAAAGAATACAAGAGTTTGAACTATTAGAAAACATAACTTATGAAATAAAGTAACAGTTTGGGTCAGTACTTTATCTTGTTCAGTAATATGCATATTCTTATAATTAAAGGGACACAGTCTAATATGGCTTTGATTTCTAGTTTCTCTGTGTCTTATGGATGCTTGTTTCTGACTCAACACAGATGCTGTCCTCTTCCAAAAAAAATGTTAATATAGGTGGTCTCTTGGACTCCCCAGTTTTGTATCTGGGAGTTGTGTTATACTGCTACAATTACAAGACCACATTTACAAAAATATTTCTTATCTGTTGGTGCTACAGTTTTTGTGTTGAAAGTTTATATAATTTATGATGTGAACCAAAACACCTCTACTCAAACAGATTTTGGCTTTGACCTGTAGGGCTTTTTTTTTTCCCCAGAATTGGTGAGCATCCACATCACCGGTTGACTTCAAAAAGAGTTGTGGGTGCAAAGGCATTGTCACTTGACCAATGTCAGAGGGATGGTCAGCATCAGAGCTCCAAAGGGCAGGTTCTGCCTCCAAGTAAATAAACACACATGACAAACTGGCAGAAACTTCTCAGCTGTGGAGGCATCTTGTATAACTGCACCTTCAGAAATGAGTCTTGTCTTTCATAATAAGATTTAAACAGCTACCTTTTTATAATGATAATATGTATTGCCACCTGTGCAGTGACGGTAACTACCAAGGGAGTAGGAATTATTGTACATTACTGAAGGCATCTTTTTACACTGCAGTGATTGTTTTTAAAATATCACAGCTTAGGAATTGCTTGGAATGCTGCTCTTATGTTGACTTGGCACTGATCTACCTGGTTGCAAAGTATGAGCCAGTGCTTCTTCATTTTCTTTCCCACTTACCACGATTGGCTCTGTACCAGATATGGGTGAAGAATGCAGCAAGCCCTGCTCTTTTTCGTTGTTTTCTTTTTTTTTTTTTTTTTTTTTTTTTTTTTTTTTTTTTTTTTTTTTTTTAATGTATCCACTGCAATAAGTTTAAGGTTTCCTAGAAAACTCAACAGTTATAGAAAGCAGCATACTGGAGTGGCACCACAGCCTCATTCTTTCTTATAGTGTCAGCTGAATTGGCTAGGGCGTTCTGGCTGCACCTTTTCACAAAACCAGTAATTTCCCTGAGCTCTCATTAGCACACTCTGGTGATTGAGGTGCACCATGCTGAGCAAAACCTCCACATACTTCAGGAATAATGTAATGTAGTTTTTTGTCTGAGGTTTAAGCATGATTTGCCTAATGGTGATTTAGAACTGAAATAGAAGCAAGACTGGAGAAGTGGACTAAACATTTTTCTCATTTAGATGAGTTGAATAAACACTGGAGACTAAGATGAGCTTATGCAGTCTGAGTCAGGCATTATTATCTTCTTTTAGAGAGTACAGAGTCAGAAACATGAATTGGCTTGCCCATGACCGCACAGAAATGCACACCTAGTGTCAGCATTACAGTTTTGTTACTCAGAAGTACACAGATGTGCAACATGTATCGCACTTCTTCCCATCCCTAAGTGCCATAAAGACTGCTTGCAAGGAGACAGGAGCATACTTTTTATTACCTTGATGACTTTCATGAGTATGGTCTTTCTCTTTTATTGTGACTTTCTTTTTGGTATAAAAATCATTGTCAGTAAAGTAATGCATTTCAACATACACATTTTCATCATCACTGTAAAAATACAGTTCTTCAAGTCTGAAAATTTTTGTACATGTAGAACTCTCTATTGTTGACCCTCCTGGGTAAACCAGTACACACTGGTGGAAAGTGAGAGAGGACATATGAAGATTTTCAGAAGTGACTGAAAAAAATTTGCCTGGCCTTAGCAAATCACAACACTGAAAATGAGGACAATCAATTTAAATGAAACCAGTAAGTTCTAAAGGTTTAGAAAACTTCAGGTTGATGCTGAGGCTGAGACTTACTTCCTGTCTCTTGACAATTTATAAATGCCTTTGTCTCTCTCTAGATGTTGGGCATAACTGTTTGTGTCAACTTCCCTATGTCCCTGTGTAGAATCTGAAGGCCCTTTCCTTTAAAGCCTTTGGAATTTACATAACCCTGCAATTGTAGCAATGCAAAATGTGGCTCCGGTTACAATAACAAGGGTTTAGGGAGCGCAGGGAGAGATTGTAGCGGTAAAGGCATAAAAGCAAAACATAACAAAACTCTACATGTTGTTTTAATTTTCAGCAGCCACGTGAGAACTGTCCTGCAGTTCCTGTCTATAAATAAATCTCTGCCGTCATAGGAAGACAAAAACCAAAACAGTTCACATTCCTCCCAAATTTTCTTAAGGTTATAAAAAGTAAAGGAATAGTAAATATTTCAAAGGCAGAGTGTGTCTTTGCTAAGGAATGTCAAATTATTATTCAAGGGGGCTGATATTTGCATCAAGTGAAGAAATTTGGCATTAAATCTCTCTTTTCCTGCTCCATCTCCGCCAGCTCTTTTGAGAAAACCACCATATAGATAACGTGCCAGGCAATGCTTCTTAGAACTCCACACACTCACTGCTTTAGTGTCAGCTGGGCAGGAATTTTCTTTGAAATGAATGAGGATTGCACAGAAGCATGCCTGTTGCTTTTTGTCAGATGTTACATCCTGGTTGTCTTACATAGTATGTGAGGAAGGTGGAAACAAGGATCACTTCATTACACAGTGAGATGCTGTGGCACTGATAGATGCAGATGTGAATGCAGAATCAGACAATGCTCCATACCAAAAGTAATACTATAGAAATAAGCAGGCCTGCTTGATAAGTAAGATTATAGTTGTTACATGTAGCTGAACAAAGATTTGGTCACCTGTTAAAATCCAGTTTGTTCATCAGAATGAAAAAATGTTGCAATTGCAAGTGTCATAGAGTAAGCTACCTTAGATTTAGACTCAGGTATGAGAAGATGTAATGCCATGTGAATTGCATGGCTAAGGATTGCTCTTTAGGGAGCTGAAAGCCCCAAGGTAACCAGGACCATGTAAGGGTTTCTGTACATTGATGAGTTGAAAAGGTTTTGTAGAAATTCTTTCTAGGAAGGTAGAGGTCCAAGTCTACCATGTGTCAGTGTGGTGAAGTCCCAGGCAGCAAGATTGGAGACTGGAAAAGATATATCAACACCAGCAAACTGGGAAGGAAATGTGGTATGCAGGGAAACTGCTTTAAGTTGACCCTAAGCTGTGGTATTGCTTTAAATGGGCATGAGGTCTCCCAGAACAGAATATCTTTGCATTTCTGAGTGTTCCTTGGAAATCATAGAAAGGAAAAACTGCAGCAGAGGAGGAGCCTGATGTTGCTGTGAAATAGTTCTCCAATGATAGCATCTGCTTGACACTACCTCATTGTGGTGATGGACCGTAAGCTAATTGAGAGCTTGTGGATAATAAACCAGATCAATGCTTTGGTGGATGTCTGTTATATATCAGAAGTGTGAGTAGAGGACACCTTCTTTAGGCAACTCGAGGAGGCTCATAACCTCCTCAATGTCTACTGGAAGAGCAATAGAGCAGAGCACAAGAAACCCGGGAGGCTTCTGGAGTGATGACAGCTTCCTAACACAGATAATGGTTGAGCTGAAGACAGGAGTTGCTCTGGCATTTACAAAAAAGGAAGAATGGTTTGGGGGTGTGAAAATCAAGGGTAACTTTGGCTGCAGTGACCATGGGATGGTAGAGTTCAGGATCCTGAGAGGAGGGAGCAATACAAAAACCAGGATCACAACCATGGACTTCGGGAGAGTAGACTGTGGCCTGATCAGAGACCTCCTTGATGACCTGGATGATGGGACCAAGTGTACCCTCAGCAACTTTGAAGACAACATAAAGCTGGAAAGAAAGATTAATAGATAGATGGTCATACTGCTGTCTGGAGGCACCTCAATAGGAATCTCATAAAATTCAACAGAGTAAAATTGTCAGGTCCTTTTCCTGAGGAGGAAAAACCTCATGCATCAGTAAAGGCTGGGACCAACCCACTGGAAAAATGTTTTGTGCTAAAGGACCTGGAGTTCTGGTAGGCAACAATTTGAGTCTCAAATGTACCCTTGTGGCAAAGAAGGCCAGTGGCCTCTAGACTGTATTAAGAAGAACATTGCCAACAAGTTAAAACAGGTGATCCTTCCTCAGCTTTTGTGGACATATCTGGAGCATTGTGCCCAGTTCCACTGGGGTTCCACAGTGCAAAAGAGTGATGGACACACAGGAAGGAGTGCAGCAAAGGGCCACAAAAATGATTAAAGGGCTGGTATATCTGGCATATGAGAAGAGGCTGAGAGACCTGGGATTGCTTATCAATTTGTATGAATACTTAATGGTGGAGGGAGTAAAGAAGAGGGAGCCAGATGCTTTCCTATTGTGCCCAGTGGCAGGATGAGAGGTCATGGGCACAAGCTAAACCATAGGAAATTCCATTTAAACGTAAGAAAAAACTTTCAATGTGTGAGTGATCAGAAAACTGGAACAAGTTGCTCAGGGAGATTGTGGAGGCTTCGTATGTAGAGATACTCAAAGCCTGACTGGATGGGGCTCCAGGCAACCTCCTCTTGTTGAGCCCCCATTTGAGCACTGGGTTTGGAGCAGATGATTGCCAGAAGTCTTTTCCAACTTCAACTGTTCTGTGCTTTGTCATACCTTAATCTATTTTTTTCTCATGGCTGAGTCAAAGCAGCTAAGAACTGTGATCATAGCTAGCACATACTATTTTGGGTCAAGTGCTATTGGGATTTACTGTCCAACATCCTCTTAAAATAGGTCATGCTAGAACAAAAATCAGGAATTGTGGTGAAAGGTTTTTAGGGGGAAAGGGGAGTGGCAGAATTGCTTCCTGTGCTATATTCAATTTGAGGTTGGATAGAGGACTTCACTCTCTTATGTTTCTAATGTAGTATCTTTCACTAGTATCAAATTCTTACAGAGGACAAAAAATAAAAATAGAGAGTCTGAATTTGGCCAGTGTTGATAGACCTGTGTTAAAACTGATATTGCTACTTTGGTGGAAAATGGGGTTAATGAAGGGAAAACGAAGCCCTGTTTTTCTGTTATCCCCAAAAAACTACAGTGTCTATGAATAACCTTAAGGCACACATGGAGGAATTGACAATTCTAATGATGTTTCTCTTAAAACAGCTTAGTTAAATACCATGGGAAGCAAACAAGGAAAAGGTCGCTTTAATGGTATTTCCTAAAATGACAGTACAGCAGCATTTGTGGAATGTCCTGGAGCACAGTCATTTGGCTTTAATAAAAAATAATTAAAAAAACCCAACAACAAGAAAATTAGCTGAATGATAAAAGCAAATAATTCATAACAGATTTCCTCCTAAATCCTGGAAGTCATCTGTCTAGAGCAGCTGATAGAAAGAATACAAAGCCAATAGTTCTGTATCAGCTGAAAACCATCTTTTATATGTTAATCACACTCTGTGCAGAAAAAATTGTTTCTTTTTCTTTATCTCCATCAGCGATCACTTATGATCCCTATAGACAAGCTAGTGTGTAGAGTAACAAATCAACAATTTGTCTGCAATGCAGATGCAATCAATTTGAAGATATAGTGGTACATGTGAGATATTTATACTGGGTTTGATTGTAGAGTGTATTAAGAGCGCTGCTGAGTACTTCAGTAAAGAATCACAGAATCACAGATTATGCTGAGTTGGAAGGGACCCACGAGGATCATCGAGTCCAGCTCTTGGCCCTGCACAGAACCATCCCCAAGAGTCACACCATGTGCCTGAGAGTATCATCCAGATGCTTCTTGAAATCTGTCAGGCTTGGTGCTGTGACCACTGCCCTGGGGAGCCTGTTCCAGTGCCCAATAACTCTTTGGGTGAGGAACCTTTTTCTAATATCTGACCTAAACCTCCCCTGACACAACTTCAGCCCATTCCCATGGATCCTGTCACTGGTCACCACAGAGAAGAAATCAGAAGCCTTTAAATGTTTTCCTGCTGCTATATTCCCAAATAGTATCTACTACCTGCATCTTCTCTAGCTTAGTGTCAAGCATGTGCTTCAAATTATCCTGGTTTAAGACAAAGTTTCATCCAGACACTGGAAGACCAGTCCTTTATTGAAGTTAAAAGAGACCATACTGGAACCTCTGTAGATATTTCTTCTGTAATTTCTTTTGAAAGTCAAAAAACATTGAAGATGCCTTTTATATTGATAGAAAGCTAAAAGGACTTATTTATTGCAGTTGTTTCTCCAAAAGACCATCTCTTCAGTCAAATCAGCTGTACTAACTCATCTGAGGGAGGCTCTTCCTATATAGTGAGAATCTGAACTGAACAGAGACCTACAGAGAGATAAAGAAGGGCAAGTCAGAAACTACACAGATCATCCAAGTTAGTTCTGATTTGCGTGTAGGGAATAGGAGAAGAACAGAATTTTAGCTATCATTTCTTTTTTCTTAAGCAGGTATGATGTTACCTACATTCAACAGGCAAGAGGAATCTTCTGCCTATTGCAAAGTGGTGAGGTGGTTTTTCAACTTTAGAGTAAGGTTACAGCAAACAGAACCTCACTATCCCTCAGTTATGGACAAACAAGGTGTGTTTAGAAGCAACAGATATCCTAATGGCATAAAAATTGTAATCTTATACCCCATCTGTGTCTTTATCCCATCACCATTTCAACAGAATAGAACTTATATCTAGATCATGCTACAAGCGTTAGTCACACTGTTACTCAGTCTAAGTATATTAACTTGCTTTTGGTTGTAATTATAGTCTAAACTGGAGGCATTTCTTGTAAGTTAGTAAATAGGCTTATTGGAAATGGTAATTTAGTAATGTTCTTGATTTTATGCTCTATTTTTCATCTATCTTTCCTTATTCTATTCTTCATTCTTCCAGTGTGACCGACAATTAGAAGAAAACTTAATGTCAGCATCTTTCTCCTTGGTGCAATTTAGAATCCCTCAGTGTTTTAGTCTATTAAGAACTTGCGCATTCGATGTGTGCATGAAGGCTAATTACATCTAGTGTCTCATGATTTTCAGTGTCCTTTCTGTTTCTCTTGTAGTGCTTGCAACAATCATTTACAGAAACCTTTTCTTTCCATGATATTTTCACTTTACAGGATCTGAAATACAGTGAAGTCCTATTAACCAGTTCCCTACTGACTCCAACTCTGCAGCAGTATTTGCATGAGTGCAATGAGTGTAAAGTGTGGCTGAATTAAAGATAGTCATACTTCTGATGCACTGAGCAGTAAGTTTCCTGTAGTTGTCTTCATAGGCATGATACTCTCCCTCTGTCAATATCCTAAGTGCTTTCCACTACTGTTACAACCTCACAGACAACCAATACAGAAAATACAAGTGCTAAACTTTAGGTTCTGTTATGTGAAATGAAATATGATGTTTTGCTCACAGCTCTAGTTCTCTGGCTATGTATGAATATGTATTCAAGAGGAACAGATTTACTCCCCATAATTTTAAAACATTACCATTTTACATCTTTGAAGTCTTCTGGAAAACTGACTAATTCATTCTTGATTAGCTACATCCCTCTAGGTGACAAGTTTCTGCATGTGCAGCGGATTAGAAGCAAACAATGGTTCTAGGAGCCCAGTCTCTGTGCATGAACATCTTGCATAGAATCAGGGCCACTACCTAGTTAAATATGTGCTGTTCTCTTGGCACACACCAAGCCTCCCTCTGGCTCAGACTACCACGACAGAATTAAGCCTTGCAGAATCTGGGTGTGCCCCTCTTCAGTCAACTGCTTCACAGAGAAAGCAATGTATTTTGTGTCTCCAGAGCAACCCAGTCTTTCTGGTAATCCTACATATACTACTTAGCACCTCACTGGAGCATGGGTGCTCTGCATTCCCAGTAAACTGAACACTCTTGCCAAGTACAACAAAGATGGCTTACATCTTTTTTCTCTCCTGTCCTCACCCTTGCATTCAAGCAGATTTCCAAGAAAGCAATTCAGCATCCTTTGCATAGAAATAAGGAGCCACCTTTCCGTAGGAACATTGTCCCATTTCCAGGACTCCTAAGCTTACAGGAATGCCTGTAAAGAAGGTCAAGTGTTCTCCAGGAAAGTCTGTGTCACAAAATAGGACAGATTCAATGTGATGGAAGTTCTGTCTAAGAAAAATCAGGGCAGCTTAACAGTGGTGTAATGAAGGGAAGGGAAAAAACCTTGAAACAACACAGAAAAAAACCCCAAACCAAACCAAAACACCAAAGCCCCCAAAGCCAGAATAAAGAGTCTGGCCATCAAATACTGAAACTAAATGTCATTTGCAATTAATTGCTATAATAAGATAACTGCCTTCCTGTTTGATTTCAGCTTCTTACTAAGGGATCAGTGCTGATGATTAGTTTGCATGTAAACTTCAGAGAACATGAATAATCAGAGTTTAGCAAGCCACACCCACGGTAACTAATCCTTCTGGCTCTTCTGCAAAGAATACACAGTAAGCAAATGTTGTCCCCTGCCCAGCATCAGAGATGGAGCCAAGACTTGTTCCTCCAGGTACCTTTTTCCACTGAGATGCTACAAAGCACTTAGAAGCACGCAGAACTGGCAATATTGAAGTCATTTTTGAAGGAAGTGAGTTTCCTAGCTAGAATAGGAGCAGTGTGATAGCTCTGTCCCCAGTTCTGTAAAGAGGAGGATATTTAGCTGGAGCTCCATGCCTGCTAAGCAGCTGTTTCAGGATCCATTAGTAACCAATTATCATTTACAAAATCCCAAGGCTGTTTTAACTTGGCATCAGTTTTAACATACCTCCATCAGCTTATAAACCACAGAGTTAGAAGGGCAGTTCAAAAACTGACATTAGTTCTTCACTTTGGTTTTGTGCTAACCAGATGTCAACCAGAGTAAAGAACCTGGCCTAGACCCTGTGTCAGAATAAGAAGTGGAAGTACCCTTTCTCTTTCCCTTTGCCTTTCCCTGTATTGACATTGTTTTGATTTCCCTGGAAGTCACTGAGATCTCTGTGTTCGTGCCTTCAGATATCTGGGTTTGAGTTGGGCTGTTATCTGAAAACAGAGATACACTTTGAAGCTGTTTGAGAAATACTAAGCAAAACTAAAAGGAAAAATTAAACAATTCCTGTAAAAATGTCACTTTTTTTTTCTATTTTACCCTTCAGTTGAAGTAAAGCAGACTTTCACTTTCTAAAAGCTTTTAAGTGTCTCCTTTTTGAAGGGCAAATATCCTTCCTCTTTCCATAGCTGTTATCGAAGAGGCAGCAAATACTGGTTTTTTTCTTTCAGGCTGGCATGCTCCCTTGTCAGCAGACAACTTGTGCAGACCACTCACTAAATCTTAAGCAATACAGGGGTGAGTAT
Source organism: Pipra filicauda (assembly GCF_003945595.2). NCBI lineage: Eukaryota > Metazoa > Chordata > Aves > Passeriformes > Pipridae > Pipra > Pipra filicauda. The sequence goes on from NW_024104538.1 coordinate 371,437, forward strand.
TATAACGGGCTTGAGAAGCCAGTGAAAGAGAAGGAGCTGTAAACAGGGAAAACATAGGGAAATGGGTGAAAATTGAAATGTGCTGCCTCCAGGAAGGTCCAAACCAGCATCTTACATCTTATTATGATGGATACAGATTTTAATGTAGTTGTAGTTGATGTAAATTCTGTGGTGTGGGCCATTTTATAAAATGGAAACCAAATATTTTTATCTAACAACAATTGGTAGAATTAGTTTGATAGCTAGTACATTGACTTAAAGCATTGTCAGGAAATTATCTTCATGCTGTATGCCATAACTTTCATTAAGTGCACAATTCTTGCAGATCTGATAAGGTTTAGTTTCTAGGAACCAATTTATTTACCTTAAACATTTTTTTTAAATTGAGAAAATAAATTCACCAAAAATATATGTTTGTGCTGGGTTTGTAGAGGCAGCTAACTAAAACATATTTTTCCACAGTGTCAGAAATGCTGCAGAAAAAGAAAGACACCAGCAATAGATTCAAGCTAAGCTTAACAGCAATAAGTTCTGTCACAGTTTCACTCAAATATCTGTATGAATACTCATGTGTAAGTGCATACATGCATGCACAGGTATGTGCACGTATTATGATTCATCAAGTGCAAAACAATCTGGTGGCATTAACAGTCTTAGTGTTTAATTAATAATGAATGTTATTTCAGATGAGCATTGTCCAGATCCCTACTTTTTTAAAGTTCCAAGCAAGCTCTCAAAACCATGCATCAACACATTAAAGATGTTGGTTAGGATTGAAAAACTTTAATCGTAAACTTTAACCCTGAATTGGAACATAGTTCCATTTTTATTCATCTGGCAGTCAGTGGGAGTGGAATCCAGCCCTTAGATCTGATGGTGTGGTTTGAGCCAAAAGAGAATAATAATTTTAGAAAAATTATATTAACTAAATGAATGTACATGTATTTCTATTGTATTAGCTATATATGCTTCATTTCAGCCCCTCAGAAACAGGAGACAATTTCCTGTGGTTTGTTGATAAATAAGGATAGTGATGGTTCCAACACAGAGTTACATCCAATGTCAGTGTATAGTAACAATACTGCTCTACATGTCACACTCAAGAGATGCTGAAAATATTGTGTGGCATTTCAGAGACCAGGGGATATGTAGAAAAAAACTCTGTGGAGAGGGCATGAAAGTCTTGCTGGTTCTGTACCCTGTGGTGACCGAGCTGCAGACCCTGTGGCTGCACTTGGGTGGTGGTGTCAGGCAAGGCATGCAGCCAAGTGCACAGAGCCATGGTGTTTAATCTCATTGTCAGATGGAGCAGGCAGCCTGGCACTGTGTCTCCTCTCACAATGGGCTCTTTTGTTGTTAGATTAATATATCCATGTCCTTTTGTTTTGACGAGGGATCTAACAAAGAGTTTATATCTCCAGAGGTGGAGCAACATCTCGGAGAAGCTTTTGCTTCTGCCTTCTGAAGGGAATCTGCTTTTGAGCAGCAAATAATCTGTTTGGTTTTGTATGTCCCTTTCCCTTTTTGTCTTCACTCCTTACTATCCTAGGCCCTTATATACAGCTTTTTGGCTTTGACCTTGGTCTTCGCTACCTAAAAATGCTTGTCAAAATAGGCAGGTGATTTCTTTAATCATTTTATTCCTAAATTCAGAAGGAGCTGCCTTTGTAGGTGTGTTTGTGCTGTCTTGGAAAGTAGACCTTATGTGATACACTGTTCAGAAAGACAAATGCAGCTTTTTCTTTCTTGGTAACTTTGGCATGACTTCTGGCTTTTTTCTCCTCTGTAAGCTAAGACACCAAAATAGCTCCTATTAAATGTCCCTTCTTCTCCAAGGGGATTACTCTGCAGAATCAAACATTTTTTGCGAACTGCAACACTTCAGTTTTCACTAAGGTATCTCCAGTTCAGTATTTCATAATGAAACGCTGGCTTCTTTGTCAGCTTTCATCCCAAGCCATTACTAATGTAAGTAAAAATATGTAACACCAGAGTTTAATGTACCTTTTTTATTGGGGAAACAAAGTCACATAAAGAACCAGTGATTTAGCTAGTTGCATTTACTGATGACTAAATATCGAGGCATGCAGCAGAATCTGAATTCTATGTCCTTTATTTAATATACTACACATTTCTCCTACAGCCAGTAATAGAAACCAGGACTTGTGCTGTAACCATGAGACAATGCTCTGTCAATGGAACATCCAGATGCTGCAGTGAGAGGGGGCCAGCTTTCACATGGGATTATGAGGAGAGTAAGGAGCAACATACGTAAGGAACAGCAGATATTCATTTTTTATCTTAACATTTATGGTGATTAGATCATTCTTCTAGTGGCACAAACCTGTTTCCTGCTAGGCACTTTCTGGTGGTTTGCATGTTCTTGTTTTGTGTGTGCAGAGCAATGGAGCATCACTTTAGCTCCCCCCAGCCCCAGTTTCTCTCCATCATTGGTGTCTTTGCCATTCAATTCCCCATCCACTGCAGCACCTTACACTGTTGTCTCATAGACAGACTCTTCCTGTTTTGAACATATCCCAATAACCTTAGCTAAGGTATCGAATGGATGACCAGCTTTGTCTTCAAGATGGGTATTTTGTTAACTTTTAACTAATGGACAAGGGCTATTTACCTTGGTTACATTGTATCATAATAAATGGTTCACTGTGCTAAGGTGACAAGGGAGATAGCGTTGGACATGTGAGCCTGCCTAACCCTTGTCCCTTGGCCTGCTGCTGCAAGTTAGTTTCTAGGGCTGCATACAGTTCTCTGGCTCCAGAACCTTGGCTGGAGGAAGGGGAGAGATGGAAGAGAAGGAATCAGTTTATCCTTCCCAGGTCTCCTTTAAGTTCTTCTTTCCTCTTCCAATGAGCAGCTGAGAGTATAGAGGGGAGAAGGGGAGGATCAAGACAGTTAGGTGGAGCTCAAAAGTTAGAAATCAGCTACAGAAGTACCTGGCAGAAGGGGAAACGGAATAAATGGGAAAGGACTTGGAGGATGAGATGAAAAAAGTGGTGGGAAGAGATGTGAGTGGGAAATGAGGATTAATAGGACAACAGATATGCGTGAATGGAGGGGAGGATGTGATTTTCTACCGTAAATCACATGTAGTTTGCATGTATAAATCACATAAAACTTTCCCAGGCTTTATGCTGAAAAAGGCAGGAACATAATACAGCTCATGCTAGAGAAACGCTGATGGGTCCCTGTGGTTTAATACAAGGCTAATAGTGCTGAACATTATAATTTAGTAATGTGGCCAAATGGCTGCTTTGCTTACGGGGCAGAAGGTATACATGCTAGAAGTTAGCGGATACCTACTGAGCCTGTTTGTGATGGGCAATTATCATTAAAAGGGCTGGATTGCTTTGTACCCATGTCCTTCTCCATAAGACCAAAGAAATAGAAGGACACCATGGCTTGCTAGCAGTTTGTAGCCATTCTGTGCTTATTGTGCATTGGTGTAAACTAAGGCAGAGAGGACAGGACAGTGGTGACTTGGCCTCATCTTCTTTGGTTTGGCCTGCCAATTTGAAGACAGTATTTTCCCCCTGTAATTTGCTTTCTCTAGATGTGTCACTAAAGATACATATATTCATGTGTATATATGACTTTGCCTTGCGATATGTGTTGATTGATGTTGTCATCATGAGAGTTCAGTTATCGTAATGAAAACAAATGACTTACACATACAGAGAGCAAACCGTATATTTCCATGAGTTAAAAAAAAAGAGAGAGAGATTTTGCAGATGGTATTACTATCTCTGAACTTCAGTGTTTCTATTTAACAGAGAATGTGGTTTCTTCCACTGCAGACAGCAACACACAGGAGGCAGACAACTCCCCCATGTTAATCTAGCTATTAATATCAGATATAGTTGAAAGGGAAGTCAGAAAACAGAACACATGCTAGAAACAGTGGTTTACACGGGATTAAAGCTATCTAGAAAAAGGATGCAGAGGAAAAACTAGGAAATGAGGGCTTTTTATTTAGTTAAATCATATCCTCTCCATTACAGGTAATAAAACCTCTTAAGGTCAAACGGAGCCGAATGTCCAGGGATATCCCTGATCCCAGTGCCGCTGCATACCATGGGCTGAGGACAGTGTGCCACAGCGTAAGGCACGGAGCGGGAGGTTAGAGTGGGTGCAGTGCACCCCACGAGGGTCCCAGAGCCCACGGCCTGGGGAATAGGGCAGCCCCCGCCGCCTCCTGCCCCACCGGCGTTGCGGAGGGTGTGAAGTAAGCAAAAATTAAAACCCGCAACACGTGAAAGCCTTGAAAGGAAAGCTGTGTAGAAGAGTGTTGTCCTTGCTCCCGAGGCACGTAGGAAGCCGCCTCGCACGGCGATGGCTATCGGGGGGTGGCGGCGGTGAGCCCCCCGTCCCCTCGCCGCGCCGGCCCCAACAGCGCCGGTCGCTCCCGGCTCCGTGCGCTCCTGCCAGGCCGGGGCTGGTCCCTTTAAGAAAGCACAGCACAGTAGCAGGGGCCGGCCCTGCCTCCCGCAGCCTGCAGCGCTGGAGCGGGGCTGGGGAATGGGAAGCAGTTCCTGGTCTGGGTCCGAGGGAGCGCACGTAGCAGCAGCAGCAGCCGCTGCCGCCGCAGCAGGAGCAGCAGCACGCACCCCAGCTCCACTAGCCCAGCAGCATCCAGCGTGGGGATCAGCGCTCTGCCTGGCTCTCTGACACGGGATGGACGTTCCTGAGCACTGAGCTCAGCCGCTGTAAAAAGCAAGTAGGAAAATATACAGCTGGATAAAATTGGTAAGTCAAACTAAAGTCACATCCTCCTCCTTGGGCTGCAGTTTTTCATTTTCTTAATTTGTAATGTTCTTTGCAAGCCATTTTTTTTTTTGGTCTTCTAAGTAGTGCAGCTGGGAAAACATGGAGGCAAAATAAAAGTGTAGAAAAACTTTGAGGATTTGTAAGTGTTTGTGCTCCTGTTTTTTAAAATCCTCTTTCCACATTGACGCTTTGCTGCAGGAGTGAGGAAGGAGAAACCAGCAAGTGCTTTTTGCATGTGGGGGGACAGAAAGCTAGTATGAGTTGTAATTGGCTTTTCTCGCGGAGATGATTAAAGAGGGAGATTTGAAACACATGCACACAAAAAAACCAAACCAAACCAAAAACCCCCAAACTTTCAAGAATCTTGAAGTGACTTGTCCCTTACTTTTCCAGAGTAAAAACAAGTCTCATGTTAAAGAGTTTTAAAACGCACTGATATTTGTGCAACAGAAATAAGAAACTTTTAAAAACTGTGTTATCACTGTGAATCCCCGTGCCAAAGTATCGCCGGGCAAATGTTGTATATATTTGTTTAAATTTAACTAAATCCATCGGCAGCCCTGGGAGGGCAGAGGCACGAGATGCCATTTCCCCTTGCAGTGGACAGAGGGCGCTGTTGCTGCACCTGGCATCAGCCTCCCTGAAGTGGGGAGCTGGTAAAAATTCAAGAGAAAAATCGAGTAGAGGCAAGATGTTTTAAGCAATTAAACCAGAAATTGTTCACACGTGCAGAAAGCTCCAGTGCACAGTATCCAGTTATAGTAGCCAATGTTTTGAGTTTTTGTTCCCTTAAGTTTTGAGACAGTTCAGTTTTTTTGTTTGATTGTTTTAAAAGAGATTATCTGAATTATAAAGAGAAATGTATTAGAGCCTGGTTATGACCCTCTTATCTTTTCTGGAGTATTTTTTGAGGTCAGCCTAGATTAAAAAGGGAAGGGAAAGTGTGTAATGTCTTGATGGCAATGTTACTTCAGTAGTGATGTGGGAGATGAGGAAGAACTGTCACTCAGTGTTGATCAAGTTGCAGGCTGGAGTTAGACATCTGACATGACAACATATCCTTTCTATCCAGTACAGATGTGTGGCAGAGGCTAGAGACCTATAAGCTGAATAAGACCGGTAAACCCTAATGACTGAACTGCATATTTTCAAGTAGTTTGAGGTAAGGGGGAGGGTCATGTCCAGGCAGCTTTGCTCATAGAAATCCCAGTACCACTACAGGTACAAGAGATTGATAGCTGTGCCTTATTTTACCCACATATAACAAAGAATTAGAATATACAGCAATAAAATGTCCTTATCCTTGTGTGTGTCTACTTGCTTACACATAACCTGGCATGTATAATAATATTCGGCTGCTTTTGTGGAATAGGAATTTGGGTTTCCTTAATTCAAAGGCTTTTAAAGGAATGAAGGTATTATTTTAACTAGTGCAGTTCTCTTGTGAGTAGAGGAGGATCAGAGTTGCCAATTTTCCCTCTGATTCAACCTCTGTTAGAACTTGATGTTTCCGTTGTGACCTGGTGCTTTGGTTGTGCCTTGAACAAGATGTTTCTGTCTGACTGTATTCCTGTTACTTAAAAATCACTTGCAGTGGAGTGGAAAGATTTGCAGATTTTGAGTCCTTAATGTGAGGCATGCTGGGCAAAGCAGATTAAAGGAACTGAATGACCATATGGAACGCAGTCATTCTGACTTTCAATTATTATGCCTCATTGAAAAGTTTAGAGTTCTACTACCTCTGCTGAATCAGTGGAAAATGTGAACAGAAGTCAACTTTTAATTCCTGCAAGAGACAGTTAAACAGTTATTATGGGGCAGTGCATCCTTGTGCTCTTAGTAGTTTTTCAGGAAAAAAATAGCCACTTCTTTATACTCCTTAAGGTTCATAAGACATCCAGGTATGAATGGCCCTTTGAAATGATTTACTAGATCAGAGGAAGGATTTCCCTCTTCACTTCCTCTCCGAACTAGCAAGCATTAGTCAGGTGTCTAACTGCTGTCTCAGTAACTTACTGAGGAATCTCTTTGAATTCCCTTCCAGCAGACTGCTTGATGGGACTACTCAGCTGTCCACTGTGTGAGGTGCAGGACTTGCTGAACCCCTGTGCAGTGGAGCAAGTTCATTGAGAGTGATAGAGCTATCAGACATTCTGAGACACATCTGAGCCTAGCAGATGCTTGCCTTGGTAGGAAGCTAATTTGTGCATTCAAAGTGTGTCTCCTCCACCATCACTGATGTTCAGCTAAGGTCTTAGCAGTTGCATCTCCTCACAATTTGTCTGAATTACATGTTTAATATGGTAGTTGAAGTTGTTTCAGTTTAATTCTCTTACTTGCTTATATTTCAAATTAAAATCTTTGCTTGACAAATAGAGGAGACTGTTTGATATACCTGATTTGATTTTTACTGTGTTGTATGGAAATTCACTTCAGTATGTTTTATTTTGCTCCCAAGTGTTTTGCTTTGAGTTACTTTGTACCTGAGAGTCAACAATGTAAGTCTGTCTGTGGCTGATGCTGAGGTCATACAGTTAACTCCTGCAGAGTTCCCAAAATTGTAGCTTAATATGACATGTGTGTGTGATATCTAAAATGTAAAGGAATCCTCCCCCTATATTTATGCCAAATTAAAGAAACTGAGCTTCCTTGAATAGCTTTTTTCATTACAGACCACTAATCTTTTTTCCTGCCAGTAGATACTTAAAATGTTGGCAGTGCTATAAATTCTGTGCCTTGCAGCACTTGTCTACTACTTGCTTACACTGACAGTAACTCTGCTAAGTGAATCTATCTAGAACGAGACTCATGGTTACTTAACAAATTGCTGTCAGTTTGGTTTCTAATATAATTTGTTTTGGTCACTGCTTGGAGAGCTTCAGGTTCTTGTTGCTAATTCATCTTTGAGCATCTTATCACAGTCTACTTGATGAAACCTACTGCAAAATCCTTCCTCTTAGAATGTTTCTGGCTTCATTTAGTGCCGGTTACCACAAGTTATGAAGGCTTGTGATGCTGACATAACTGAGGTGAATCTGGCCTTAATCTGTGTTGTAGGTAAAGCTTCTTTTTGCCTTATATAACAGAACCAGGATCCCAACTTAAAACCTCAGTTTCATATCAAAGGCTCACTGTGCTGATAGCATAGTAACCTGCCTTGTGCTTTGATAACAGATTTCATAGTTTTTTGCACTGAACAGTGACAGATGTGATTTTATGCCTGATTTATTTGCCTGGTTCTACTTTTGCAATCATTTGGAATTCCACATTTTCCATTACACATGGGACAATTTTATCTCTACAAGTGGAGACCTCTCAAGATGTTGTCCTGTGCAAGATCAAAAAATGTTAACTTGCAGAGAAGGTGAAGGAAAGTAAATAAGATTTACTCTAATTTAGCTCTGAAGGTGGATATGGAAAGCAGTTAATGCAGGAATGTGTTCCCAAAAGAATAATTTCAGTGGAGTAGATACATCTATGCAGCTAGTGCTGACTCTTCTGGGGGTCTACGTCAGATCTGTCAATGCTCGTGTGGATAAGCATCCTCCAAAGAATTAATTTATTTTCATCTTCACATATGTACATCAGTCATCTTGTGTCTGAGACAATTGATGACTAAGCAGTTTCTTTTCTTGTATGTAGTTCCAAAGTTCTTTTCTTCTTAGCCAGATTCATCTGAATCCTTGAAAAAAGATCAATCTCTCCTTAATCTCCACCTATTATTGAGAGTATTATTTCTTAAACATAAAAAATAATGAATAAGAAGTCTTTAAAAAACTTTTAGGCACTCTACCAGTTTAGTTATACTAACAAAAACATGGTAGTGACCTAATATATCATTAAATTATCACATTTAAATACTGCATTGACCTTGCCAGCCAGTAAACCAAAGCAATGGCGAAATCCCTTTTGTTCTCTTTGCTACGCCCTGAAACCGGTGGAATAATCTTCTGAGCACTTAGCAAAAGTATGTATCAAGTTGATGTGTTTTGTAGCATGAAATGGGGAAAAGAGGTAGAAATTTTTAGATCCCTAGGGGACAAAATAAGGCCCTGCTGAGATCCCCTCCCACCTCCTTTTTTTATAATCAGATAAATTCAGGAGACCATGGATTGTAAAGTTTCGATGTGAGAAAAAACCCAAACTGACAGCTGTCAGTACTGTCATTTAGTAGGGGCTGCACTTCTCAGTGCCTTCATTGGAAAGAATAAGTTTTATAATCAGGGCTGTTTATTACCATCTTATCAAATTGTCCCTTTGAGGAGGGGGTGGGTTGTGGCGTGTAACTGCTTCACAGTGCAACTGCTGACTTTTGAAGTGGAGCACAGAGTAAAAGCAAGTCTGAAGTCTTTTTCTGCATCAGTTTTGGTTCCTGCTGTCACACATTGTTCTGTTTGAGAAACATGACACGGTAAGAGATGTGGATGGGCAGAAGGAGAATCAAATAATGAACTGTCTTTTATACCATGTTGTGTACAATGCAATATCCAGGGGCAGCAGGTAGACTAATGGCACTCTTTGCAACTGCCCTTCACAATTCTTTTCACTTGTGCTTCACTTTTTTTTTCAGTGGGCATTTTGTTATTTAGCCAGTATGATACATTACCCTGAGTGTGGGTCTAGCTCTGCAGGCCTCTTTCTAGATGTATCGAGATGTACCTGCAACTATACCTACATCTGTTTATTAACTGGCATGATCATATAGCTCTGTTTATTTTGAAATCCTTGGAAAGTATATGAAGAAACATTGTAATTTTATTTCTCCACAAGAATCTTTTCCAGCAGCTGATGAAACCCATGCTCATGCCAAATGAAAAGCTCTTGTGTTATCATTTTCAGTTAATTAAAAAAATAAACACCAAATCCCTTACAGAAGTGGTTTTATAAATACTGTGTGTGTATGTGAGCATGTATGTGCATGCCTACACCAGTGCTTCACTCTCATATTGGCAGTTTGTGCCTTTGACAGCAGACTGGGAATTATTCTACACTTTCAGGTTCAGGACTTGATGCACGGATACAGGGGTGGATGAAGGAGTTTGTTTGTTTTAGTACATCTTACAATAGCTGAAAGAGACCCAAAATAAAGTAAAAACTTTAGTGTTTGCATCACGATGGCAACTTTTTTGTTGGTCGGGTGCTTTTTTCTGTTTTGGTTGTGGGTTTTTTGTTTGGTTGTTTTGTTGGGTTTTTTTAAAGAAAACATGCAAAAGGCTCAATTTTTGTCTTCTGGTAGGCAAGCAAAATATTTTTTTCTGAGAATTTAATACTTTATAAAAATGAACAGTTACTTGATTAAATGTGCCAAATTTGTGTGTGCTAAAAGGCAGGAAGCTGGGTTTGCTGGAGTAGAAAGGTGCACTGGCAGGTGGGGCTGAACTACCTCTTGGCACCCACATCTATTTATTAAGTGCAGATTGCAGTAAGCTGAAGGATTATTGTCTTCAAAAAATCTTGAACAGCTTCACTGATGAGTTAGGTTTCTTTTGCTTTCTTTTTAAGAAGGTAAAATTAATTTAGTTTGGGTGAAAGCTGTTAAACTGACAGACCTGGACCACTACAGTCCCTTTGCTCAGTCACAGAACAAGTGATGCCTTGGACCATGGCTGAGTCGGCTCCCCCTGTGCTGCTCTCTAGCAATGTGTTTTGGTCGTCAGAGGATCAAACCCAAAGTTTAGCATCTTTCTGTTCAACTTCATTTTTTTGGCCAGCATCATCAGATTGCCAACAAGGGGCTTACTAGTTAGATTTGGGATGGCTGCTTCTTGAATCTGTTTAGGTTATGCCTGCAGAAGTCCTTGTGATCTTTTTGTTTCAAGGGACAAATAGTGTTGTGGCAAACTTCCTCACATATCAGAACGACCTTGATCAATTCATTTCACGTGAACAGCAATCAAATGGGAGTGTTTTTTGTTCATTATATAGAATGGATTAAGCCTAGTGACCTGGTGAAAGGACATACTGTATTCCATTACCAGCACTGTGAACCATTCAATTGCCAAAAAGGATTGTTTCAGTATTCCACTTACATTACACAAGTCTTGTGCTTTTAGGCTCTGCATTCTTTTCCTGATTCAGAGGCCTTTTGGAAAGTTGCATGTGGGCTAGAAATCAAAGACTGTGAACTGCAGAGCTTTCTTTCAGGCTGGAAGGTGGGACAGAGGGACTATGTGTGAAAGTGGAACAGAGGTCTTGTAGTACCTGAAAGGATGTGTATTAACTGTAGTACAGACTAAACCTTTTGGCAGGATATTGTATTTAAAAAAGAGGTACTGTTTTTAAACAGTATGCAAACTTTGTATTCTTATGTTTGTATATGTTTTCTTCCCCCTTTCCCTGAAACTTAAACAACAACTGTCTTTTAGTCATATTCTCTAGAAAAAAAAAAATCTTTAATTTCTGTCTATGGAGAACTTGATTGGAAAAGTATACATTTGTACTGGAAGCTGTTTTTCACTCTTCATGTTGGTTATTTTTAATGACACGCTACTCAGGTTATAGAGTGAAACTTGGCCAGGTAGTTCCAACTTTCTGTTTCTCGTTCACTTCCCTACAGTTCTTCCATTGTCTAATACTGTACAGTGCTTGGATTGGAAGCCCTGCAGGGATTTATTTATATTGAAAAACCTTTTAATTTTTTTTTTCACTTGAAAAGATATCCAAGAACAAACAATGAGTTCTAGTGATGTTAGGTTTTAGTCAATCATGTTGTGATTTTGCCAGCTATCCAATGTCATGTTTAAGGTGGCTGACTTGTAGGTGAAATTAAAATGGAAAAACGAAAACATACTTCAGACAAGTTATTTTTCCCTGTTTCATTTATCTTTTCAAGGCACCTTAATTAGCTGAAAAGAAGGCAACTATTGCAGTGCTTCAACTTTGAGCACAATAGGGAGAACAAGAAAGTGTGACTGCGAGGGTTTGGAGACTTATGCTCATGCTTGCTACTTTGACTTACTTCATGTCCCAAGGCACAGTCAATTAAAATAGCTCAGAGTTACATTTTCAATTTCTCGGCCTGAGAACAAAATTACACGAATAGTCAAGCATCTAATGTGCAAATTCTTGAGGAAAATATAGCATCTTGTACCTCAGAAATATTTGAACTCTCTTGAAAGTCTTGTCTCTCATCTTTACTTGGTTATTAACAAAAGTAATTTCATATTTCAGAAGAACTTATTAATCTGCACAGGGTGTTGTAAGATGTTTTAATTAAGAGAAACTGTTTTTTAATGCCCTTGCATGTTTTAACACTATTTCTTTGGGAACCAGAGCAAAGATCAACAGGACTGGAGTTCTAGTACAGGGTACTTGCTATATGGCTGGTTTTACAATCCAACCATTAAGTTGTGACTTTTTCTTTCGGAAGTTTTATTTAATTTACAAACCATCTTTGATTCCAAAAATGTGATAGACCAACGTGGGGCCAGTGCAGCATTCTCTGCACTCAAAATGTCTTGTGGGATAGCAGTCATAGGGAGCTGGTGAATTACCAAATAGATCTAGTGACTTGGCTTCTGAGGACCATTTTGTATGGAGCACAGATGAAAAAACAACATAACAAACCAGCACCACCAAAAGAACTTTCTGCATTAAACACTGATGTTCTCTTCTTTTTTCTCAAATGAAAGAGATCAGATATGGTAAACAGTCTTGGTGTGTGTGGAGAGGGTTGGGTAGCTACTGCTGTACAACAATATGTAGTAAATGATGTGTATTTATGAATATGTATTTTGATGAATAATGGATACTTGTAGGTATGAGAGGGATTGTTGCTTTGTAGTTGCACAGTTTGAAGGACCTGAGCTGGATTTGATTCTACACATGGCTGTGTGTGTGGAAGGGATATACATGTAGTTATCATGCTACTTGCTTTATTGAGCCCCTTATCCCAGTGTCTGAAACTGTGATTTGTTATGCTGTGATATGATCCGAAATAGAACCACAACTCACTGTAGCGGGTTCTTTCAATCCCCTGGGAATGTTTGTCTGGCTTAAATGCATGAAGCTGAAATGTGTAATACAGAACTGCAGCTTATCATGAAACTGAAATGTGTAATATGGAGCTGCAGCTTATAGATCAACACTGACTCCACTTGTGGGAATGAATGAATACCTCATGTTTGATGTGCTACAGGAGAGTTCACAGATGACTTCTTATGTTACAGTGCTATATTTTTCATGCTTTTTCAGCTTCATGGGTTTAGCTTTTTTCCTGTGTGTAGAATAGGGCGGTATTATTGTGGTCTTTTCAATATAGAAATAGAATGTGAAAAGATTTCTCCCTGCTGACTCTTTTTAATGCTTTCTGAGACTTCTTTCCAGACAAATTTCAATCAAGTCTGAAAAAGACAGGTGATTATTTCTATACCCATCGCACATTTCACAGCTAAAAAATTTCTTTGTTTCGCTTGTATTCTTTCTGGATGATTTTCTTTGTTAATTTTCTCACTTATCTACCTCTTTTTACAGTTCCTTTGACAACTTTAACCCCTGAATGCAGGTCTGTGAAGATAATTTCTCATGATGTCATCAAATGATTGCGTGATAGGTGAGAGAGTTCACCTTCATACTAGTCTTTGCAGGTGGTCATGAATATCACAGAACTTTATTCCTGTTTCAGTCTTCCTTTATGATCCAAATTTTTACCTGAAAATACATAAGTACCTACAGGTGAATAAATGCCACTCAAAAAAGCTTCCATAAATTTACTTACTAAAGAAAACAGACTCACCCTTATTCTATCTACCTCTCTAACATTCCAGTTCTATTGTACCTTGTCTGTTTTTGCTTTATTTATCTATCCTGTCTTGGCTAAGCATAGGATGAGGTATGCAAGACTGAAAGAGCCTTCCTGAATCACAGAGTACAGCATTTCTGTAATTGCAGGAAATTATGTTGCAGGATTCCCTTAGTAAATTTATCAATCTCTGTCTCAAAATTAAACAGCTTTTGCTCCTCTTGCTTCCTATTGGGAAACCATTCAAGAACCTCACTCCTCTGATGTTTAGAAATCTGCTTCTAATTTCCAAACTGAATTTGTTCATAGCCAGTTCGTGCCCATTTGGTTTTGTGCCAACACTGGTCTCTAACTGTAATAGTTCTTCCCCTTTCTTATAATCCTCCTGTGATCTAAGAGAATTCTTGACTTTCTCTCCTTCTGTTTTTCCCTAAAAGGGAAGATATTTAAAACTGTGCTTCTCTTCATTATGTTCTTTATTATCAGTGTCATTGTGCCTTGGTTTGGTAAAACCTTCAGACCTGAGAGCTTTTTAGTCTTTCCAGTCATTTCTCAGACAGAAGCAGGAAAAGGTGACTATGCATTTTCCTAAACAGAGAGTATGTGTAACTTTTTGTAAACTCTGAGGGCAGGAGGGTGAGATGGGAAGAAAGAAAAAGTGGCCTGTATGTTTCTGCATCTGTAAAAGGTTTTAATTGGGGACTTTGTGAAGGATGACTTGGGTCGGAGAATCTGATGCCTGAGATAGGCAAAAGCATTGATCCATTTCTTTCATCCAGTCCAGCTCTTCCATTGCTCTGTAAAAACCTGCTTGAAATGAGCCAGCTGATAAAACTTTTGGAGAGGATGCAGCTTACAAATGAGTTTTTGAGGGCAACTTTCCAGCTGTTTCCTCAGAAGGAATGAGGCAAGTGGCTCCCAGAGCCCCAAACAAATGCCTGGGATCTTTCTTCCTCAGAGTGTGTGGAGAGTTCCTGAGAAGAACTGAGAGACCGGGGGCTGACGGAGAGATGAAGCCAAAGGCCTGTAGTGGGAACCTCCTGCTGTCAGGATCCCACGCTAAGCTGCAGCTGAGGGCAGGCATGGAGGGAAGCGAGAGCTGAGTAAGGTTTGCTGTGACCTTGATATGTTCCCATGCAGCTTCTCTCTCTGGGCAGTGCTCGATGGCATCATTTACAAGATTCCTCAAATGCCCTTAAACTCAGTAGAAAAAAATGTATAGTCCATTCAGCATGCTACTCTACTTTATACTGTCCTTACCAGGATGCTACTGGTCTTAAAATGTCAGGATTGAGGATGGATGTCTCTTACAAGAAAGCTTTTTATTTAGCTGAATATATCAAAAACAGGACTTTTTGCAGGGAAGTACCAGTCTATTTCTCTATTAGAGAAAGTGGTAGGTAGTAGGTAAGCATAGCAGATGGTGTGAGAGTAGTGTGATTTATGTTCAGATCTATCACCTTAAGGTGAATATGGTGGTTCTGAGCTCTTCTGAAGTTGGTGTCTCTATTTTTCTGTGTATATTGAGCTATTTTTGATTACCAAAGAAATTTCTCATCTGCATTTTTTCATGAATTTTTTCATGAGCACTTTTTCATCTCTACCCTGTTTTTTTTGTCTCTGCTGCTCCTGCAGCTAAGAGGTATGCACACACAGATAGGACAGCTTGCTGTATCCTGCACTCCTTGTATTACCCCACTGCTGGGAGTTTACCAAATATGATAACTCAGAAATCCTCCTGGAATGAAGATACTCAGGACTGGTGCAAAGGAATACTTAGGACTTGTTTGCTGATCACTAATTCAAAATAATTGCCATTCCTCTCCTCCAACAGATCTATTTAAACAACCTTAATAGTTCATCGCATGAGGTGCTTATGCTCCGATGACCATAATTAAATATATTAAGTATATTTAAAATTGACTTTGATTGTATTCAAAGAAGCAGAACCGGTCTCTTTCTTTTCTCTTCCATCCTAATGATTTTCAGCAGGAAGAGTCTTAAGTTTACAGGTAACAAATGTATCTCGTCAGTGTCAGCATAGACCGAGTAGAGCTGGCTGGAGATGTCCTGTGCCTAGGAGATTTTTCAGCATATAGTACACTCTTCTGTTTTACAGCAAGCCTATGTAGTCACTTATTGGTTCTTTGTTAATTTATAAAATAGGGATGGTAATGATGGGCCCTACTTTAGTTAGAAAATAGTCGGGTTGAAAATCTTTCCCTTTTTTGACTATTCTTATGCTCTGATTGCCTTTTGTGATAGTCTCCCAAGATGACAGAGAAGTTACATTAATTGTAATATACCTATCCCTCCATTCTCTCATTGAAATTATGTGGCAGAATTGGGAGAGGATTCCTGACTGGACTCCCTGTATCCAGGCACTCCTCCCATGGAGGTAACCCAAGTTTTATGCAGCTCCAATGGTTCCGTTTCAGAAGGCACAGTGAGGACTCTGAGCCCTGTGTGCAGGCAACTGGTGCTGAAGGAGTTCTTGGGACACTGAAAAAGAGGAGAGTGAGTATGCTGTTGGTGCTTGGTCAGTACTTGCAAGGACTCAGGAGGCTGAAGTTCAGCCGTACACCAAAATGTGGCTTCCTGGGGCATCTAATAAAAAGATCAATAAACAGTCCCTTACTGTT
Organism: Pipra filicauda; assembly: GCF_003945595.2. NCBI lineage: Eukaryota > Metazoa > Chordata > Aves > Passeriformes > Pipridae > Pipra > Pipra filicauda. The sequence goes on from NW_024104538.1 coordinate 387,604, forward strand.
CTGTCGTTTTGGCTCCTCGCTTGTTGCACAGAAACTGAAGAAGAGTCATGACAAGCAAAGGTTGCTCTCTGAGTTCTGCTGGTAATTCTCATTAGAGCTCTCTGGTCAGGATTAGTTCTACTTTCTCCCTCTGGAATCCTGGGGTGAAGGTTCATACTGGACAGGCAGAGCTAGAAATAAATGTGCTTTTAAAAGGCCATATAATGTCCACAGAAGGAAACGGCTGCATTCAGCTTACAGGAATGACAAAATTCTTTGCTATTACCTTCCACCCACCCACACCTCCTTGGCAAATGTGATATTGGATACATTTAACAGATTCAATTTTTGAGGGCCTGATGATGAGCATTCCTGCTATGTTTTCTTTAATTCCTGAGTAAATGTATACATATGTGATACACTGAGTGTACTGTGCATGGTACTGTAAGCTTTGCTTGCAAATGCAGCTCAGTTGTTTGTCTGATTGTACAGTTGCCATTCATTCAGAAGGCCAAGGCAAATGACCAAAATGACCCTTTTCCAATGGGGCACTTCGAGGAAGAAACAGACTGGGCGCTGATGTCTTCTCTCTGATGACCCAAGACAGGACCCCAGAGAGGTTTAAGTTACATTTCAGGAAAAGGTTTTTCTTGGATTCTGGAACAGGCTCCCCAGGGAAGTGGTCACAGCAGCAAGCCTGTCTGAGTTCAAGAAGCATTTGGACAACACTCTCAGGCACATGGCGTGATTCTTGGGGTATCCTGCTGTGTGGGACCAGAAGTTGGACTTTGATGATCCTAGTGGGTTCTTCCAACTCCGAGATTCTATGATTCTAAGAAAAGACATGCCTGAAAGCTCCCAGGTGTATGGCAGCACTAATTCTGTTTTGAAAACTAATGTAGTAGCTGGTTGCAGTGATATGAGGAAGAAGGGAAAGCCTGGTCTTAGCAGAAAATAAATACTTTTTAATTAAAGAGGTTGCCATATAATGATAGCATTCAGTTATGTTTATTTTTGTTTGGGGGTTTGTTTACTTATTTTTTTACCATCTAGCTCTTTATACATAACCTGAACGTACCCTGAGCAAGAACCTGATGGTTTGTTTAAAAGAACAGCATCTCCATTCACCAAATCAAGATGCAGTGCTTTAAACTGAAAGGCTAGTTAAGTTGTCAAAAGAGAGTAATGTGAACGTTTCAGTGCTAAAGAGGCTTTCAGTTACAACGATGTTTTTAGTAGCACTGTTTTTAGACTAGGTTGGGGGGTTTTTGCCTCTCTGATATTAGCAATTTAGATTCCACGTGATTTTTGTCCTTGTGTTTATGGGGCAATCTTCTCATTCTGAATAAGGACCTTCTGCTAAATGATTTTGTCCATGCCCTTCTTGTTATCTTTCCCCGTTGTGTGTTTGAGATATAGTCATGGGAGCTTTTTGCACAGCGGACTGCTCGGTCACTTCTGACGTGCTTCCTGGTGACAACACCAAAGGCATTTAATGTTTGTAAAAGGTAGGATTGCCCTTGACTTGTGGGCAGCAGTCAATGCCAAGTGTGGAGTCAGAATGGCCACACCTGTTATCAGGTATGGAGACAGGAAAAATCTCATGGTGGATCTTATGCAGGACTATATTTAATGTGTGCTGTATAAAGACTACGCCTCTGAAACAATTGAATTACACAGTTAGGTGGGAGCTTTAGAGCTTTGCTCTGACTATTTGTTATGCAAGACAGAAATTTAGCTGTTTCAAAATTATTAACTCCTTGATCAATTATGTATGGGGTGGGATAACCCTCACTGCAGGCCAGGTGCCCACCACAGCTACTCTGTCACTCTTCTCAGCTGCACAGGGGAGAGAAAATACAATGAGAGGCTTATGGATTGAGACAAGAACAGGGAGGGATCACTCAACAATTACCATCATGGGCAAAACAGACTCAGCTTGGAGAAATTAGTTTAATTTATTACCAATCAATCAGAGTAGGATAATAAGAACTAAACCCAAATCTTAAAAACACCCTCCCCCCATCTCTCCCTTCTTCCCAGGCTTATCTTTACTCTCAGTTTCTCTACTTTCTTCCTGCAAGCAGCACAGGGGAACATTCATCACACGTTGTCTCTGCCACTCCTTTCTCCTTAGGGGAAGGACTCCTCATACTCTTCCCCTGCTCCAATCTGTGGTTCCACACATGGGAAAGCAGTTCTCATGAACTTCCCCAGTGTGAGTCCTTCCCATGGGTTCTTCATGAACTGCTCTAGCATGAGTCCCCTGTGGGGTCACAGGTCCTGCCAGCAAACCTGTTCCAGTGTGGGCTTCTCTCTCTGTGGGTCTACAGGTCTTGTGAGGATCCTGCTCCAGCATGGGCTTCTCACAGGTTTACAGGCTCCTTTGCTCTGGCATGGGGTCCTCCAGGGGCAGCAGGTGAATATTTACTCTACCATTACCCTCCACAGGCTGCAGGTGGATATCTGCTCCCCTGTGGACCTCCATGGGCTACAGAGGAACAGCCTGCCTCACTGTGGTCTTCACCACAGGAATCTCTGATCCTGCACCTGGAGCACTTCCTCCCCCATTGCCTTTGGTGTCTTCATAGCTGTTTCTCTCGCATATTCTCACTCCTCTCTCCAGCTGAAGTTGCTATTTCGCAGTTTTTTTCCTCTTCTCCAATATGTTATCCCAGAGGCACTACCATGATTGCTGATGGGCTCAGCCTTGGCCAGCAGCGAGTCTGACTCGGAGCCAGCTGGCATTGGTTCTGTCAGACATAGGGGAAACTTCTGGCAGCTTCTCACAGAAGCTGCCACTGTAGTGCCACCCCCCCAGTCCGTGCTACCAAAACCTTGCCATGCAAACTCCATACAGAGTCTGACATTCAGACCTTGTTTTTGCTTGAAAATATTTCTACAAGGAACCTTCAGCTTGCTATATGTGCTTAATATAGAAGATAGAGATCAGGAACATACATAGACAGCACTGTTAGGTTATGTAACTGGCTTTAACCTGGGCACTATTCTGACTCTTCTTGTGAAATAGGAGTATTCGTATTTCTAGAAATGAACATGTTGTCATCTGAACACTGTGCAGATGGGTACAATTTCCTTAATTAAGTTCTCTCACAATCAGCATGTAGTTCTGCCTCTGATCTTCTTTTACTCATTACTAAGTCTTAATTTGTACAGAGTTTCCTTTTTAAGTGGTTTTAAATGGAACTCAGCTTTCCTGAGGCAGTCTTCAGTGCCACTTTCTGGGCAGTGCTTACTGGGTCTTTTCTTTATCAACACTAACTATACCCTGCCCAACCTGTCTGAACATAGTCCAGTTCTGGGTGTGTTCTGTAACTAGAGAAGTGAAAAATGATGGCACTTTATCCTTTCTTACAAATGAGTAAATATCTCTTAGTGGCATCTCTGGCCCCAGTCTGGAAAAAAAAACAAAACTAAACTATCTTATCCCAGTTCTTTTGAACAGCCCAAAAGCAGCTCTTCTTCCTTCCCTCTTGTTTTAACTTCAAACATAATTATAATTTAATTATGAACACATTCTCTTATGCAGACAGAGATAATGATGAGTATCTGGTGGTACTCCAGTCTTACCTTTCCAATGGAACTTGTAGAAGAAACTATGCACTACTGCACTCTTCAGTCCTTCTTCAGGAGAATAGCAGAGGGCCTTGGGAATCCTGGCTTGCTGACACTGTATTTGGCTTTGGGATGAGGTAGGAGGGAATATGGCTCAACAGTTAGACCAGAGGATGAGTGATTTGGATTTCTGGTTCACTAAGTATATCCTCTGTGTTTGTCTGTGTGGTGTGGAATAGCAGTGTGTGATTCTGAAGACTGACTTGCTGCCTAACTATGAATCACTTATCTATTCTGAGTGGGATCCAGATCTCATCAGAGTTAGTGCCAGCACTCTTATTTTGGCTTCTCTGAAAGTCTATACTCTCTCAGTCCATGAGATTGATTTCTATGTAGTCATCTTTTTGGGGGCTAATTTTTTATCAGTCAGTCATATTTGCCCTACGTGTTGCAGATGTATGTGATATTTTCCAAAATTTGACAGTCTGTTAACATTTTTCTCTGGGTCTCCTCTTTCTCTCCCCGCAAGAGTGGGTAGACTTAAACTGGTGGACTCCATTGAATTAGAGAGTTTCTAGGATGAGAGAAATATAATACAGTAAGAAAAATGGTGAATTATTTTGAAAGCTCCCTTCCTAATTAAAAGAGTTGAAAATCATTGCTCACATTCTTTTTGTGAAGATTCTTTGTTTAGGTTAGAAGATTCAAATTTTTCTATGGAAAACTTTCACTCATCCTTGCTTTTATATTGGGTGGATACACATGCACATGCATGTATGCACACACAGAGGTACACAAGCTCTCCCTTCTTACAGTTCAGGTACGATTTCCTCACGTCTTCAAATCACACTATACAGGAATGTTTGTTTCCTACCTTTTTCTGCCCAACTTAGCTACAACTTGGACATCCTAGTTGTCCAAAATGAAAGTTTTAGGGTAGTCAAAATATACTTTTAGATTTTTGATACCTTTTAGCAAAAAAATCAGAAAAGCTTCCATATCCCCAGATGTTTCAGTGTTACTTTTTCTTCCTTCACTTTTTTTTAATTTTTGCATCTGTCAGCATCTGCCAGGTTGATGGAATTGGTGCACAGAGGATGTAGGGGTGACCCAGATGACTTTTCACTTCTCTGTTGGCTTCACATATTCCCATTTCCATGGATTTAAGTTTTATTTAAAGTGTCCTTACCTTCTCTGTTGCTTCCAGAAACCTTGGACTAAATTTTTCCCTTGTCATGTCACAGATATTGTCTTGTCTCTGTGGCATTTTTGTCTTGAGCTACACTCCACTGGAGTTTCACAGGCATCAAATTCTTTGCCAAGTAGTGGGAGAAGGCTTTTTAAGAGCTCTGCCTCTGAACAGTACCACAGCCTTCCCAGATTACTGGGCTTGTCTGAATTTTACAGCCTTAAAATTCAAATTCATCTCATGCACTTTTTTTCCCATAGGCTGTTATTTCTTGAGTTCCATATTTATCTGATCCTGAATGACTCTTTCTGTCATTGCCTTATGGTTTGTCTTCTGTCTCATTCTTTCAGCTGTCTATTCTTTAGAAGGGTTGTCTTTCATTTGAACTTGAACAGCTACTGATTTTGCTTTTCCACATTGGGACCTCTAGAAATGTTTGTCCTCTGAGAATTTTTGGCTCTGGTTAGTCTTCCTTTATCACCTTTCTTTTTTTTCTTCTGTGTTTGACATTTTTCCCAGATTATGCTTATCTGTGTGTGTATTCAGGCCTCCTTTCTGAACCTTCCATGTAGAGGAATAGTGTAAATGGTATAGATTTGCCAGAAGTCCATCCTTCCACAGCAAGAAAATAACCCATCACATATCCACTTGAGTGGATGAATTTGCAAAGCTTGATGTTTTAAACAGGCACTTGCTCCAGTGAACCTCATAACATAAACAGTAAGCTTACTCTTGGCTATTGACTTTAAATTCTGAAGCCCTTTACAACCAGTTGATTTGGTGACATAGCAGGTCTCTGTGAAATGATATTACTGCCACTGGATAGAGGCAACACCAGTTGATTCTGTGCCATGACAGGTATGGTACTGAACACCTTACACTTTGCTTTTCTTCCATCTCTAACCATTAGCATGTTAGCTGATGCTGAAAGGAAGTTATGGAAAGCAACGACAACTTACCAGTGTAGTATTTTTGCACCACTGTTTAGAACAGGAAATGCATGATGCACACAGACAGATCTGAGCTAACTTTAGTCTGGAAAGCTAAGAGGTCAGTGGTAGCAAACCTGAGGTTTCTTGAACTTGAAAATATGTTAGCCACCTATATAAGTACCCTGACTTCTATGCAGGCTTTATATAGCTTTTGCAAAAGGCTCTGCTGTGATCTCTCAGTGCTGTTTTACACAAGAAACCTAAATTAAAGTTAGAAGGCCATGACTTAATGTGCCGCAGTCAGACCTTTTGTTAAAGCTAGAAATAATCATAGTTTCTCTTATAGCAACTGGATTTAAAAATATCTTACTTTCATATGTCTGTCTTTATATTTCTTCATTTTTCCTCTGCAGGAAAAGTCTCTTGTTCTTCTTATACCTCAGTTCCTCTGCGTGCCTGTATCTGTGCACCTTTTTGTGCACCTTGAAACTTCAGAGATGTGAAGGTGTGTGGCCCACTGTGTCACAACCACTTTGCATTAGCCGCATTAGCATTTCCCAACAGGGACCCCTTCCTCTAGTGACTCCAGCTGTCTCAGCTTCTCTATTGACAGAACAGGAAATGCATGGAGGAGAGTTGGAAGTAAGTCGCTAGAGGGTCGGCAGAGCAAAGGAGGGTTCTGCGTAAGCTTTAGTGGTCTAGACTTAAAGATTGGCTATTGGGAAGCAAAAGATGACAGAACCAGTCTGTTTCTCTCCAGATGTACAGTTAAAAATCATGGTAATATAGATACTATTGTCTGGCAAGCAGAGAATCCAAAATCAATAACGATAAAGGTGAAAGAGCATGGACATGAGCACAGATGTAAGTGCCCAACCAGCCCTATTGTCACTGTGAAGTAACTTTGGTGTTACCACTGGACAGATGTTACATTGAAACCCTAACAATGGTAAAAAATCAACTGCATATCTTCTTTGGCAATCTTGGTCCATGTGAATAGTTCTTCAGGAAGTAGAATCTACTATGCAGTCAGCTGGATGTCAGACTTCAAATGGTTTAACCAAGTCTGCAGTTGAGTGGTCATATAGTGATGAAACAACCCAGAATGAAAGGGACCTTGAAAAATCATCTGATCCAACCTTTTATGGGAAATGAAGCCTAGATGAGATTACCTAGCTCCCTGTCCAATTGCATCTTGAAAACCTTCAGTGATGGGGACTCTACCACATCCCTGTGGAGGTTGTTGCTATGATTAATTGTTCTCACAGTAAAAAAATTCTTTCTTATGTCATGATGAACAGGTCTTTTCTTTGTATTTAATGTCTGATTCTGGTAAACTTTTAAGGATGATCCTGTGTGGATTTTTCCTTTTCCTTTCCTAAAAATGCCTTTCACCTTTTCCAGACTCTCGGATGGTAAGAAGCTGCAGTTTTTCTCCTCCTCTTCTCCTCTCTTCTGTCCCCTATGGTAGCAAAGATCATGAACAGCATATAACTGAACTGAGTGAAAGTAGAACAGTTTTACAGTGCACATTTCTTTTCCTTAGACGGCGAATGGTACTTTTGGAACTGGATGGTCTGCAAACATTCCCTTGATTTTGAAACCTGGTGGCTTTATGCAGGACTTTAGATTCTTGGGTATTTTGTTATGTTGTTTGTCCATGGTTCTTGCAGTGCTTTATCAGAAATAGTGAAAATTTTGACCATCACCTTTACATTGTACCTCTAAACACAAAGGTCTTAAGAAAAAGCTACATTTGCTTTACATTTTTCATAGTAAGAACATACTAATTATTTTTTTTTTAATATGGCTTTCATATCTTTTCCACGGAAGCTGCTCCAAAGCTGCTATCCTCTGTAGAAGTAAGATGGAAGTGATGTCATGGCAGAGAGACTGCCATTAAAAATAGCATGACCCAGGGACCATTTATTTGTCTTCTCCTGTGGCATCTGATCTTGAAAACTTGTCTGAATTGCTGCAGTCCACAGGCTTCAGAATAAAAAGGAGTTGTGCTCTTTTCACTGGGCTTTACTTAGAGGACAAAGCAAATGAAAGTGCTGCTTGTGTGACTGAGACCAATGCAGTAAGCTGGAAAATCTGATAAAACTGTTCCTGTATTTGGACTTGCTCTCAATCCCTTGATAATATATTCTTTTCCTCTCAGTACATGTGGCTAAATGTATTCAGGAAAGAATATCTGTCATTAGTTTTGCACTTCTATCTGAACATTTTCTGGCACTTTAACCCTGACTAACCAATCCACCAAAACTGTGTGGCTGGAAACAGATTAATGAATAACTATCATCCTTTGACAATGAAGCTTTGTAGCTTCAGAGAACTCTTTCCAGCTCCCTCAGGCCATGCCAGTCTAATGTTATGGTCTAATGTTATGCTTGCCAGCCCAGGGGCTTAAGATGTATCAATATTTGCTAGTGGTAGGTTTCTGTAACATTTTATTTCTGTTGAGAGTTTCTTGCCTCTTCAGAGTTGATAGAGATGACCAAGGCATTGTCTCTTCTCTCTGCAGAGTATTTCTTCTCACTACAAAGCAAAACCAGCTTTTAATTCTCTGCCTGGAATTCCAGTGGTGCCTGCTGAAAAATGCTTTCATACCTGAGGCTCTTGTCATTCTGTTAAAATGGTGAGTGGGTTAAAAGTTGGAGGGAGAAGATGTAGATCCTATGGCACAGCTTTGGATAACTAGAGAAGATAGGTTCTGTGTTTTTAGGGTCATTGAAAATCTTAGATTGGTAGCAGCAATCAGCAGGCAGAGTAGCTGTTCACATTTCCAATCCTTTGTGTCATTAGATGGTCTAGAATGTTTTAAAAAATAATTGTCTATGAATGAAGATAGATCACAGAAAAGCACTGTTTGTGTTCCAATTGAAGCACCCAGTGGATTAAAAGTGTAGAGAAGCCATCCAGGACCCACAGTGTCATTTCAAAGCCTCAGTTAATGCTGTCATATACAGTGAAAGGTACATAATTCTCCTCTGTGTCTATCAGAAATTACTCGATTGCATTATGAATGCCAGAAGTCCCAGATTATTAATACAGTGCAGAAACACTGGATAAGAGCCTGCAGAAGCCTCTGTCTTCTTCCACAGTCATCAAATGACCTCACTGTGGTTTTGACTCTGCCAGTGTTCACAGGAACACAGATTCTCACAGATTCCCAAGATTTCTCTTGGAGGATGGTTGTCCTGTGATTAAAGTGTCTACATATCTTTCAGGGTCTTGGTCTTCATGATTTAAGACAATTTTGGTAAACTTTCTACTATTCCTTCTTTAAAAAAAAAAAAAAAGGAAAAAGAAAAAAATCCTAGAGCTGTTCCTGGAATATACTATGACTTCATGTCGGCATGAGGTGCCAACATGCACATGGAATGGAAGAGTAGCAAGAAAAATGGCTTTTGCAACTTGGGTGGTATTTTCTGCATGAGAAATATCACTCTTTTCTGACTGCCAAGTTATTGCACTCAGGCTCTAAATCTGTTTTGTATACAGAGAAGAGGTAAGAATTGCATGTGTGTGAACTCGTGTTTCTGCCTTCATCCTGCCTGATCAACATGTGAGTATGTGAATAAGTGTGCAATCACACTTCTGTCCTGGGATGCATGAACACATGCTCATGCTCCTCATCATGGGTCTGCAAGCTTCCTAGCAGGATGCTGTGCATGCATGTCATTGTATAAACCCACAACCACATCCAACTCTCTCTTCCTCTAAACAGTGGGAACAGACAGTTTTTATTTTGAGCAGAAATCATGTATCTGGGACCTTAAACATACTTTGATGTTTTTGCTGTTTTTAAAAATCCTTACTCAGCTGCTGTGTTGTGAAATGTGGCTCTGTGAGAACCTCCTGACTGTAAAATATGAAGGGGGATTTTTTTTTTTTTTTTTTTTTTTGCTGATCAGCAGTGGGATTTTGTGACCTCCAGCCTATATCTGTACAGTACATCTTGTATATGTGCATTAGTGAGACAGCACAGTGCCTCCAGGAAATGCATTCTTTTGCAGTGGGCCATATGGGTGGCTTTGCATTTTTATGATGAAGATGGGAAGATAAAGTTTGTTGCTTACTCTTTTTCCTTTCTTAAAACTTACTGTGTTTTGTTCCTGCACGTAGTTGAGGCATCCTAAAAGCGTGCCTGAGATAAAGCAGAGTTTAGCCCCTTAATGAGAATTTGCAACAGACTACTAGATTTAAAAAAAAAAAAAAAAATAGATTAGTTTTTAAGTCTTGGCTGTTGCAAAAAAAAATAAATTAGTTAATAGTAAACATACCAGCCTAACCCCAACAGGTAGGAAGCTGAAGTAGTTTTCAACCATATCAAGACAGGACTAAAGCAAATATAATAAAAAAAACCAAGTAGTCTTTTATCCAAGTGCATGCAGTCACTCATCCTATGTTTCTGGCATGTGGAGTTCCTAGGACATCAACGTGAATATTAGAGGCTTCTATTGCTTTAGATAAAGGATTAGCTTGGCTATTACTTCTTCCTACTCAAACAAATCCAGGTGCAGGAGGGAGAGAAATGTTCACATACTAAGCCATTATGTTTCAATAGGAAATGGGGAATTTATGTGGAAACTTGGAGAGTCTTCCTCAGTTCAGAGGAAGTAATTAGTACTGTAATGGTGTAGAAGGCTGTTTCTGGACTGTATCTTACAGATATTACCAACTGTTGCTTAAAGATAGGCAAAAATATTACTCCATAGCAGATGATAGAGGATCATGCTATGCCAACTTTGAGAGGAAAAAATATGAGTTCTTTGCTGCTGCTTCTAAAGTTGTCTTGACTGACAACCGGTTGCCCACCTTAAGCATACACCTGTGTAATTTGTAGGCCATTTTGTTCTCTGATCATTATTTCAGCTCCATTTCATCCTCTTTTCTTCAAATATATTCCCTATAGAGGAACTGCTGCCCCCAAACTAACAACTGGGCTGTCAGTCTCCCACCTAAATTTGACTGTGAATAAGAAGTAAATAAAAACCTTTTATTTCAGTATCCTTGCTCTCCCATTCATGTTCCAAATGATATTTTGCTGTCTTTCTCCTTACAAGGGCAGTGCTTAAATCTATCTCTAGCACTGGGAAAAGTGAGCTTTCTGTGGCTTCATTTTCTTTTCTCTCTTTCTCTTGTTCTCTCTCTCTTTCTTTCCCCTTTTTCTTTTTCCAGTTGTATAAAGGGAATATTTTCAAACCATGCATGAAGTGAACACAGAAAAACAGAACTCATAGTTCTCCAGGACATCCCTGTTTTCCTCATTGAGAGATTTTATTACAGTTGATAATCCAGGACATTTCTTGAGATGTATTCACAAGTTACTTGTACAGCCAAGTACAATGTTCTTCTCTGTGTTTTCTTTAACCCCTCCCTGGTTCCATTTTACCTTTTTTTCCTTCTGACTGTGGTGGGGCCCAGTATTTCAGGACCTTGCATTGGCAGCAACTTCAACAGAAATCAGTATTAAATTGGTATAGAAACAGCAAGGTTAGAAAATCCTGTTACAGTAGCAAAATGTAGCTGTTTAACAACCGTGCCAAGAGGGACCAAGTAATCATTTCAGCTGGAATATTGTCTTTAATTTAAGCCAGTGCATACTCCCCCGCATTCCTTGCACAAGTTACTTGCCAGTTACAAGGGTAACTGTCCCTGCTCTCAGCTTCTGGTCAACTTACATCATGAAGAACAATGGCTTTGGCAAGGAAAATAGAAAAGTGTTATATTGAGGAAAGGATGAACTAAACTTCATGGTGTTACATCCTCGTCATCCTATACAAATCACACCGTTTAAGATTGCCATATTTCATACTTATTGGTATAGGTAGTGTTTCTTCTCCATGTGCTGGAGCCATTCAACATAGTTCCAGTCTAAGGAAAACATTTTCCTTCTCTACTATTTTTTTTTCTTTTTTCTTTTTTTTTCCTCCCCCCAGATTGGAGAGGGCATGTTCTTCCTGACTCCTGTCCAGGGTGCTCTAACATCCTGAAGGTTACAAATACTGTTTTTCATAGACATTTTTGCTAGTTGCATTGTCTATCTTATATCTCTAGGTATTCTTCTTTTCCTTGGTATACCACAGCACATAAAGGAATTCTCTGGCCTTGGAAATAATTGTCTACAGTGGAGATCACAAACAGTTCATATCATGCACAATGGAGGAGCCTACTTGATGTTTCTGAGAGAAGAACTCATTACTAAGTGAAACGTATGGGATTTGGGAGAGCAGTACCACAGTGCTTAGTTTTGTTCAAAAACAAATTAGAGGAGGGGACTGTATCTTTCTCAGAACATTGAATAGGGTTCATGATCAACCTGGAAAATGAAAAGAATCACCTGAACAAGTCAAAAGGAAAGTGGTGTTGATGGGAACAAAATAACGGCATCAATAAAAATTACTGGTATTTGTACCTGGTAGTTGAGTCTTGATGACTGTAGGCAAATTTTGGTAAAGTTCTTGGCTGTTTTACACCTTGCATCCCACTGGAGACCAAGGGCACCTTTGAAATACTAAGTAAATCCTGTTGAAGCCGGATGTGTTTGTCCTTCTTATAACTGAGCAAAGAATTTGGCCAGAGGCATCAAACTTGTAGCTATTTTTTAGCTTTGTGGTAGTGTAGATGTTTTCTGGTTACCTCAGTCACAAATACTTACTAGACTAAGAGGAACATTATATTTGAGCAGGATTCCTAAATGTTTTCTCTTCAACGCTATCTGATCAACTGCAATTTGGTAATCTACCAGTGAACTGGATCTACCAGTGGATGTTTGCTAAGCTGCAGAAAGAATTCTTGTGGTGAAACCTGTATCCTGCAGAATTAAGGTTAGATTACATTTACACAAAGGCAGAAGACCTTTAGAGGCACTGAAGTACAGTGAATTTCGTTGGAGTCTGATGGGTTTGTGTGTTGTTTTTTTTTGTCATTTTTTGTCTCTGTAGCTCTTCAAACACTGCTTTGTATAGGAGTAGTTTTACGATTTCTAATTCTCTTTCTTTATCTGTGAAATAGGGGAAAGAGAACTCCTATAAGCCATGACCTGAGACTAAATTCACTGGTATTATTAAAGCATTTAGTGATCCTTGGGTAAGGAGGGTCAAGGAGTAAGCTTGATCCAGAATTTGAATGGTCATCAAACATGAATTGACAAAGTGTCTTTGGGTATTAAGAGACATCTCCTGGCCTTTTGTAAATGGGAGTTAGAAAGAAAATAAATTACACCATGCAGTGACAAGTCTGTTTCCACCTCTATGAGAGAGAGTGAAAAAGAAGTTGTTAGGTGATATGCAGTTTGTGTTCTGCAAGAAGTTGTCTTTGATGATCATAATGGTCCATTCTGACCTTCATCTTACAAGATTATCTTTCCATCAGGTGCTGGGTAATGAGGACTGTGCATTTATCCATAAAACATGCAGTTTAGAGCTGAATTTGTGTGTGAAACAAATAATCACCTGAATCCTAAGGAGAACAACACTTGCAGGAGGCCTTTAGTCTAGGCTTGAGGAAGGAGAATGGCCTTTTGCAAGGGCATCTAATGCAGAAGGGGGAAGTACAGGCATTTTTCTGTACCTGGCTTTTCCCTACCATCTTTTTTAAAGTGTTTATATTCTTGGAATGGATGACCTCATGGCATAAACCCCTTTGTGTATAGGTATTGTAACCAATAAGTAGCAGTGCTAATCTTGTTTAGTGAACTGTCTAGTATTTTGTATTAATTTTGTTCATCCCATTATCCATTTTTTCATTCTGTTACCATTCTGGGTGGTCCAGTATTAGCAGTGTTTTTGGAAGGTGTTGCTGTGAAAATGTGATCATAATCAATGGGTTCAAAGGCAAACTCACCTCTGAGGTGAACGATGATGTAATTAAGAATGCAGAGCAAGCATAGGAGAATATCTTTAAAGTCAGAGAATTTTTGATGTTTTCTCTGGGCCTGATGCCTGACCATAGAAGATGTTGCCAATGCAGATTTGACTATTATTCTTCATAGCTAAGCCCCAGTGAGGAGCTGATGGAGAAGTTGCCACTGCTCCAAGGAGCTTTCAGAGTAAACAAGCTGAGGATCTGATACAGAATTTGTGGGAACAGTACTAGCTTAAGAAGCAAAAGCAGGACTGGAGTTGTCTTTTATCCAAGAGATGTTAACACTGTTTTACCACTTGGAGGGGAAAAGGTCTAGTGTTTTACGATCCCTGTCCAAGTGGGATGTCAGGCTGGAGAAGGCATTATTGGGAGTTCCCCAAACACTTCTTATCTAAGAAGACTGTCCTGGTGCATAACTGTTCCAACACACTGCTTTGGTGGAATGGAGGGTTTAGCTCCAATGTAAACACTTGCTGGTTTCCAGTTTCTTGGGAAAAATGTTTTTAATTCAGTACTGAATTGCAATTTACCCCCAAGTTCAGTAGAAAGGTGGAAGTGAATATTGTGCCAGCCTCATTCCACAGGGCTGCAGGCCTGATGGCATACAGTGGATCCATACAGTGGATCCCTAATGTATCTTCTCAAACATACAGCCCTGTCCCTGACTGTAGAAGCCAGGGACAAATGAATCCTGAGTAGTCTGGCTCCGGAATGTGCAACAGGGCATGCAAGTATAAGCATGTCTTCCTACGGGGATAGACTCAAGATATAACGTTGCCCCTGCTCTCTCTGCATGTTCTTTTGAAAGAATGTCCTCTCATCAGGCAAAGATGGTGGTCAGGGATGACAGGATACAGGAAAGCAGTGAGGCTTTCTGCTTGTCTTTGATCTGTACCTGTTCTGCTGGTGACATTGTGTATGTGCTCTGTGCTTACCTGGTAGTTTTAGGATGTCTGCAACAATGAGCTTTTGAATTGTTTCTGTACCTGTCAATAGTAGTCAATCCAGAATTTCAGTGGTTAACATGAAAGCATATGAAAGGCAATGAACTGTAATACTTCAACTTGCACTACTGCAGAAGAATCCACCAGAGGAGTGTGTGTAGGGTGGCCAGAAAGTAATTAAATAAGGAATATTTATTATTGAAAACTTAAAGAAATACAAGGAAGGGCACCAGATGATGTTTCTGCTAACACTTGCTGAACAACAGTGAATCCAACTGCAGCTTTGTTAACACCATCTGCCATTGCATTTTAAGAAATAAAAGAATCCTGAACTACCATAGCTGTCCCAGCACATATAATCTAACTCAGAGGAAAAAAAAGTTCTTGTTTACTCAGTCAGTGCATGGACCTCTGGTGCACCTACCTTTGCCTCGTCTCTACTCTTGTACCATCATTTAGTGCTCATTTTGGACAGATTATTCTATTCGCTTTTCTCCTTTGCAAAATCTCAGTTCATAAAACAAACTGAAGAATGTTAACAAGGATGCTTCTCTGATAGCTGTGTGATATGCTGCTATCTTGCGTGTGAGGAATATGCATGGAGTCCTCCAAAGTTTGTGTAGACACAATCCATGTGCTTTGTGAAGACATAAAGGAATAATGTTACAAGCCTCACTTTCCATGAAAAGTAGGATCTAAGTCCGAGCATAACTCCTGCTTTGCTGCCTTTATGCTCCTCTCATGCCTTACATTCTCCTAAGAGCTAAGGAGTTCTTAAATAGAAATTTTGGTCTAAGCAATTCTGGGCTAGCACTAAAGGAGCTGTAGACTGAGAAGAGAGGGAGGCAAATATGTAGTAGTATGGAAAAACACATTTTGGTTATTACCCATTGTGTTTGCTTTGTAATTGGACCAGAATAACAATAGGTTTGTTCTGGGATATCCTCTGTTCAGACCCAGACAAACATGGCACTAATCAGAAAACACAAGTAGGTGTTCTGCGTGGTATATAAAAATGCTTTAAAGTCACTCTTCTGTTTGCTTTTCATGAATCTAGGAATCACAAAATTTTTCCCTTCCATTTTACAGAAAGTTGGGGTTGGATAGTCCAGGGTTACTTGTTTAGGCAGCTGGAGAGAAGTGCACGTGTCTTTGGCACATGCATGTAAGATGTATCTTACAATGCTGCTGGCCACAGAAATTTCTGTGGGTAAATAAGATTTCTGTGTCAAGGGCTGTCCATATGGCCTCTTTCATCAGCACTAATTCCACTTAGATTAACTGCACAGCACGAATATGGGTCAAAGCCTGGATTGTTGGGAGAATGAGTTCCTGCTTGCAAATTGCTTCCCGCAGAAGTACTTGTTGGCAGCTGAGATCATAATGCTCACACTCCTCACAATAACCCACTTTGAGATGTATTTAGAGAGGGGTCTTGGCAGTCTGCTTGCTGCTTTTTCATACAAAGTGCAGGCCTTGGTTTGTAATCCCCCTCAGCACATCAAGGCAATAGCTGCTGGGCCGTCATCTGACTTTATCTAGCACAAGGCAAAGCATCTTCATTTGGACCAGCAATAACAACCACTTTGGGTAACATTTTTCCCCTCAGCCTTTAGCAAGAGGAGAGGAACTACTCTTTGAAATACTGCCTTATTTTTTATAGAACTAAACCTAGTGAGTTGTTCCTGTGAACACTGTGCTCTGACTGCAAAGGAAATCGAGAGCCACGGGGAAGAAGAGAAGGAACAGATCTCATGGTGTCCCTGGCTCGCATGAGTCCACGGTTCCACTGAAAGTTGCTTCTTGCTTTTCTTTCTCCTTTGTCTACTCTACTGGTGGCACAGGTCCTACATTGCAGTCAGTCATTCCTAAATCTGATTGTCTTCTATTATGTCGGGATGCCTTATGGGGGAATTATAAAACTCACCCATAAACAGCCTGCTTCATAATGTGGATCAAAGCTACCATGTGAATAAACTTGGTTTGTTGTTTGTCTGAAGTGATCTTCAGAGCCCAATTTCTACTGATACATTGCTAAGTTTTTCCAAAATTCACTCATACTGTTCAGAAAGAGAAATGCTTTTGACCCAGACCTGGAGATGCTTTAGGCACAGGCTATCCTAAGCACTTAAGAGGTATAGGTTAGAGGCTAGAACCAGCCCACACTGCAGTGAGTACAGAGGTAAGATTATTTCAATGCCACTAGCCTTCCCATGTTTATCACTACTCTCTTCCCTTCCACTCTGGATAGACAAACTGTTGACAATTGACTAGGAAATAAGTCATCACAACACACAGCTGTATTGAAAGAAAACTTTCCCTTTAGATGCTGATGATGGGACTGCAAGGACTCAGGAAATAGGCATAGTTTCAATGTGAAGAGGCTTACAGTTTGGTTAGGAGATTTACATACCTATTTTCTAGCGCTAATACTGCAGTAGAGACACAGGGGATCCAGTGAAACTTTATTCACTGGAGCTAAGGGCCTTGTGGACACAAAAACAAGGCCGGTGTTTGCTTCTTGCCTCTGCTATTGACTTGAATTTTGACAACTTTTGCAATCACATTCTGCTTGCATGTATAGTGCCCCCCTTATCCACCTTTGTAGATTAAAAACATAAAGTATTTATCAAGTATCTTAAAATTACAGTGGACAGAGCAAAGGTGGATGCAGTTTTGAGTAGATGGTGAATCCCTCACCTTTTTCTGGTTTCATGGTCTTATGAAATGGTCTCCCATCCATTTAGTAACACAAGGCAGGATGTTCACTGTGGAAGTGCACAGGCTTCAATGTGCATCCTATTTCCTAAGCAGTGCAGACAGAAGTCAATATACCTGAGGAATTTTTATTTAATTATTTTAGTACATGCATAAATTATGGCAGATGCTTTTGCTGCACACAGTCATGCTTGCAAAGGTGTTCCTGGCAGTTGTGAGAAATTTGGTGTAGAGAGTTGTTCTAAATTTCTGAATGGTTTGCATGGCCTAGAAGATGAGTGGTCTAATAAAATAATGTATTTCCTATACATGGTTGTAAAACACATTGGGATCATTAAATAACAAATATTTTGGGGCTAGATTTGTTTTGCTTTCTTTGTGAGAGTGGACTTTTTTGGAAGCCTTCTATGGATGTTTTGAGACCACCGTACTACGAACTTTCTTCAGTATTTTCCCATCTCTTAAACTTCTAAATGCAGGGAGCACAAAATATTCTTCTGGCATTTGAGCTGCAGTTATTTTGAGTGGCTCCAAACAGAGGGAAATGTGTTTCTGCGGTAGTTACTGCAGAGAAAGAATTTTGCTGAAATGTTTCTCCCCCACCGCCCTTTAGTGGCTGCAGAAAAGAAGCCAGTGTTTGAGGCCCCAGCTCCGTGCATCTGCTGGATCAGTTTAGGCCAATTTTCCCCCTCCCCCTTCCCCTTTTTCCATTAGCAAACTAGATATAAAACAGAAGCCATTGGATAAATAGGAAAAATGTGTAGCAGAGGAAGCCCTTGTGATTAGGGAGCTGTTAACCAGTTATTTCATGTCCGGCTTTCAGTGTATTTATAAAAATGATGCTATTCAGTGACACGTCAAATTACTATAAATGGTATTGGCTCAGTTGCTTTCTCATGAAAGCCAACTTGCAATTTATTTTTAACTTGGGCCCACTGATTATTTTTAAAGTTAGTGTAGTATTTGTTAAAGATGCTAAAGTGGCAGGCAAAGCGTGGGCAATATATATCAAATTTGCTCACAGCCTGTCTTGGCAGTGCACTCCAGAGTCCTGTGGAAGCACATTAGGAGTGAGCAGCATGGTCAATGCCTGTCCATTTGCTGCTTGGCTGTTCTGGAGAGATGGCTGATGGATGTGATTTGTGGCAGCTGCAATCCTTGGTTTTGTGATGTGGAAGCTTGTCCATTAGGAGCTGGCCCAAGACCCAGTAAACTCCTCCTCTCTCTCTTTTTTTCCACTAATCACCAGCAGCCATCACATCATTACATGCATTCATAATGTCCTTGTTGAGACTTCACTGTGTGCACATGGTTTAAATCAACAGCTTCCCAAATAGGGGGAGCAAAAGTACTAGAACTCCCTACCTGCCTCCAACAATGTGCTTGTAAACTTCAGGGACGGGGAGAAAGAAAAATACAGCTCATGGAAAAGTGCCAGGAGGTTCTGACTCTACAATTCACGCTGTGCTTTGGACAAAGAGGTGAGTTTTGCATCATGGTCTAAATGTCGTGAGGCTTAGGCTTCCATACAATTCTTCTTGATCAAATTTCACAGAATGGAAAATGTTCTGCGTGGCACTGCGGTACCTGAGGCAGGTTCTCAAAGTGGTTGTCATATTAAGGCATCTGTCCGGTCTAGTTCACTTGATGAATAGTGGCTAATAACTGCTACCTAGAAGTGTGGAAGGAGACGATTTCAAGCCTGGAACATGGGTCTTATCTCCCTTGCTTTATTTAGATAGATTGCAGCTCTCATCACACTCGCTAGAGTTTCCAAATAGTCTTCAGGGCCATCAATCTTAGTAAATGAAACATCTGTGGGACTAAAGCATTATACAAAACTGTCTTAAAGACAGCTCTAGCCTGGTTTGCAACTTGAAGATGAGAATCTTACACAAGTGTTAGGGAGTTGCTTCCGTGCTAATTCAATCCCAAAGAGCAAGCATTCATTCCAGCAGCACAATCATCTGGTTTCCAGTTATATTCCCTCAAGGATCAGTACCTGTACAGTAATTCTTCTGTGCATGAAATGGCAACACTTGAAATTTAGATTGAACAGGCAACTCAACAAAATATTGTCGGGCAGAGGTTTTTTGCACTGGGTCAGATAGAGTATACAGACTTGGTATATCTTTCATTTCTTTGTTGTCTCTGATTCTGAGAGATCCAGTGCATCATAGAAAGCGTTGCTTTCAGATCCTTCAGCCTGTCCTTGGTAGCCATCCAACTTGTGTGTTTTGAGAGATCCTTCTTCATAATATTTACATTTAATATTCTGATTGGAATGGAGAAGACAGCATTTGTTTGTACATTACTGGGGTGAGAAACAGAGAGTTTTTAATCATACTGCAGAATAGCCTTTTTGCTAACAGGCTGTTTTCTAGTCTGGAAATTTTATAACCTACTTAAATAAAAATAAATATTTCTTGGCTGAGATTTAACAGCAGATGCATTTATGCTTCTGATTATTCAAGTATTGCTACTTAAGTAGGTGAAATATAATTAAGAATAATTGAAATTAATTTATTAATTTTGACTCATCTTTAGTTTTACTACTACCATAGTTGACAGCAGAATTTAACCAGGAAATGGCTTTTCCTTATCTGTGTCTTAGTTTCATCATCTGGCAGATAGAGGGATGATTTTGTTTCTTTGAAATTCTGTTTGATAAAAAAATAAAATCCTTTTTTTTGTGATCCAGTACTCCTTTCCTGCTTGTTGTGTTTATTTGCTTACTTGTTAATTCCCTTGTTTAGTAACTTTGCGATTGTAAAGACCCTTCCAGTATGTGCTTGCATGGACTGACTCACTAGAAGGCGTCCTCTGGTAGGTAATGGAACTATAAGTAAGAGGAAATAAGAGAAAGTAAAAAGTCAGACCATACTTGGTTCAGCATTCTGCTCACAGCCCAGCATGGTTGCGCTGGAATCCTGCTGATGGAATGTCCTGACATTATGGTGTTTATTTCCATCACAGCCCTGAAATGTAAACAGGACATCGTTGGATGCTAATCCAAGGGACCGGAAATGACTTGAGAATCCTGGACTCTTGGGCTATTGGTAGGACACAGGGAAGTGGATTTTACAGGAAGACTGGCATATAGTACTAGCAGTGCACTGGATCACACGTCAGAGGGGGTGTTTTCAGGAAGGGTATCTGACATATGTTTGTGGGAAGGAACAAAACATAGCATTAGTGTCAAAAGAAGTGCATCAAAGTATGCAGAAACTTGCAGGAAAATTGGCATGTTAGGATGCTCTGTGCATCCCGTACTAATGGGATGAAAGACAGAGAGCTTGCCTTGAGCTTTAAATATAGGCAGAGTAAGTGCCAGGTTATCGTTGTGGGAATTATTTTCCTCTGTGCCTTATAATGTAAAGGTGAATTCACCTGAGGAACATGAAAACAGAAGAGAGGTGACTATGTGGAATCTTTTGCACCAGCCCTAAAGCCTGGAGGGCATGGATGGGAAGTAGCACAGTCAGGGAAATGTTGGTTTAAGTGTTTTAATGCACTGGAAAGCTGCCTGTGCTTCTCTTAGGCAGCCCTAAATAAATGAATGGGTGTTGAACTTCCAGTCATAGTTCCCTCTCCCATGAAATGGAAATGGGCACATACAACTTGCATAGGTTGGTGCCTGTGCTGTGTTTGGGGAAGAGGGAGATGAGCCACGGCAAAGCTATCACCGTGTGCTGTGGGGCACTTGAGACCCACATTGTTGGAAAGAGGGTTGCACCCCACTTTTATCCTATTAGCAGACCTTGACTCTTGTGAGGACCAGCTGTTAGTGCCTCCTCTGTAGCACCCCCAGTAGCAGCAAAGACAGAACTGTGTTGTAGTGAATATAAAGGGAGTTCTTTATTGAAGTTGCTAAATGCATACAGACCCTGTAATTCATGTTGGCTCTCCAGCTTCCAGGCTGGCTGCCTGCTGCCTGATGTTGCCACACAAGGTCTCCCTAAGTCTTGCTCTGGCATCTGTAGCAACAAAAGGGCTGGCTAAAGAGAAAATTAATCAAGTTTTCTGTGCTGTGAGTATTGTTGACTTTTTTTTGCAATAACTCTTCACACACTCTGCTGGATGCATTTTGCAGCAAGGCATAATTTTGTGATAGGCATCTTCTGGCTGTTTTCACAAGCATCTTGCTGGCATGCTTGCCAGTGTTGATACCTTTTGAGCGAAGTGCTTTAAATTCAGCCTCTGCTATGCTGCTCAGGCTGGGCTTCCATCCGGATCTGAAATTTGAAATTTATTACTTGGAACTGGCTTTTAAATGTGCAACTGACACCAGTTTCTTATTACTTACCAAGTCCTGAGGGCAGAGTAACATTCCTGACTCTGCTGTAGGTGTTAATGATTTCATCAACTCAAGAAGCACAGAGCCCTGAACTTTGCTCTTGGCAGCTAGTAAAGAAAGGAAACTGACTTTCAAATATTTTGTTTTTAAAGTTGTTGTGGGGTTGGTTTTTTTTTTTTATTATGTTTACATTAGCAAACTGGAATTTGTTGGACACACTTTTTTTTTTGTTGACTACTTAGTTCTTAGAAATCAAATTGATAGTAAAGCCTTATTAGACTGCTGGAACTGGTCTTGCCAAGCACCTCTGAAATTGGAAAAGAATAAGAATCTGTGAGTGGGCCTGCTGTGGGTGCAGGCCTGAGAGTTTCATTTACTTGGTATGTTTTCTATGCCTCGAAATAATCAGAAAGGATGCTATTATGCAGATTTTTTTCTATATTGCTTTCAGTTGCATGCAAATAGCTCAAAAGCTTTATTCAAATCTGGAGAGATTCCAGGATGTGGTTTTTTGTTTTGTTTTTAGAATAGTTTCTGCCTTATATTGTGCAGGAAGATGGCATTGTGAGCAAAGATGAGGATTTTAAATCTGAATTAACTATCATTACTCTGGGTTCTGATGCTTACTTGCTGAATGATCTTAAGCAGATCATCATTCTCTTCATACCTGCATTGTGATATCCTTGTATCTTGCCAGGTTGCCATGAGACATAACTACTTCTGTTTTAAACTTGACTAACTCGTTTGATCCAAGAGTGAGCTGTTTTTGAAGTGACCATGGGAAAGGCTTCTGCAGAGGTCATAAATGGAACGTTACGGAATTTAACGTTGATTAATCCCAGGTATTGATGGATAAGACTCAAAAGCTTATCCTGTAATTATATATAGAGGTGCTTAAAAGGTGACTTGTTGATCACCATTTATAATTAGCTATACAGAGAACATTTGGCGATAGTGTTTTTCAGTCTAGAAAAAGTAAGTCCGAGCCAGGCTCTGGGAATTGAAACTTGGCAGATGAAACACAATATCTATAGTGAAAGGAAGTTTACTGAGAGTTGTGGTAGATTTTCTACTGCTGGAAATCTTTAAATCAAATGAGATGCCTATTGAAAAGTTATATTCTACTTCAGGCAGGAATTAATTTATGGCAATTTTGTGGCTTGTGCTATGCATGAGGTCAGACTAGCTGATTGGTACAACCCTTTCGACTTTATAGTTCATAAGAGTTTCTATCAGATTTGTGAGTGTAAGTCTCACTGAGGCCAGTGAAAGCCAAATAAACCTGAGGCCAGAGTTTTACATTGCCGCCTTTCACATCCTTCATGCTTCCAGCCTGTATTCACTTGTTGCCCAGCTAACACATGGAAATATCCTCCTGTGTTGCTTTTATCTTCTTATCAGTGCTTGGTTATCACTTAGCTTGCTACCAATCTGCAGTATTTTCCCCATATGTCTTAAAATTGTGGGATGTTTCTTTTTTTGTTTCGCTCGTTTTCTTGAAATGGGATTTGAAAAGCGAGAAAGTCTGAGCAGATCTAAAAGGCTCAGAACCCTTCAGGTTCTGGACACAGTTGGACATTCCTGCTCTGCTTCTCCTTTGGCAAGCATTGATACAGGGCATTCGTATGTATTTGTATTTATTTATGTTGTTTTAATTTTTCTCCCCAAGCGTTGTAGCATTCAAAATTGCTCAGCAAAAGAAAGGATCCCTGACTGCTGAGTTGCTCCCCATCCTATGTCGGATAGAGATTTGCTTTTAGTTTCCTCCCTCTGTGTTATGGCACAAGGCAATTAGCCCAGTGGGTCTTGTTTATTCTGTCTCCTACTATGTGCTATACTACCGGTTCAGAGTCGCTGATGCAACTCAGGGATAAAGTAGAACTTCCGTATTCTTGACCAAACTAGCTGCTAAATGATTGCTATTGCTGAAGGACTGCAGCTGGTAATAGCCTACAGGTGTTGAAGTTGGAGAGGACAATCACTTGGCTGTTTGAGTGACTATTTTCAGAAAACAGATTAGATCTTGGTAATTGTTCTTCTCCCTTACTCACAGTGGTGGTTAGACGTTCAAAAGAGCTCAGTATGTCTCATGTAAATTTTTCCATTAAGATTTTACCATTGAAAAGGTCTGTTCTCAGAATTGCCAAATTTTGAAGAAAACACAGATTTTCCCAAATGTTTCCACATTCTTATGAGTGCTGGATATTTCAAAATTTGTGATAAATCAAGCCAGAAACATGTATTTATTTGTAACTGTTCCTTTCTCTTTTTTTTTTATGCTGCTGAATGCTATGCAATCAATGGTGATAGATTTTTCTAAATTATTTTCTTTATTATATTTATTTCTCCTTTTTTTTGTTTTGTTGTTGTTTTTTTTGTTTGTTTTTTTTTTTTTGTTGTTTTGTTTGATTTTGTTTTTTCTTTTTTTTTTTGTTTTGTTCAGTAGGAAGGGAAAAATATTGGTGAAAAGGGAGATGTCTTTGGTTTTTTTCTTTTCTTAAAAAGAAATTTCAAAATACATTCCCAACACGAGAATAACTTGCCTTTTTTTTTCAAAATGACTTTTTTTTTCAAGACAGTTCTTTTAACCAGCTTTGATCAGTAAGCTGCACTCCTTTAGGATATTTGCTTCCTGTTTTTCATTGAAATGGAAACTGATTAGTTTTGTGTAATCTGCTCTTGATGGCAAGAGCAAAAGTGTCTTTAAAATCTTATTATTGAAATTCAAGTGCATGCATGGCAAGTGAAGTTTGCAGATTATGTATATAACACTCTTTTTGCAAGCAACAGTGGTGAAGAGTGCTAGGCTGCTGAGCAGACTGATAAGATCAGTGCATTTAGAGAAAGGATTTCCTGCATTTCCTCTAAATAGTAAAATGTTCCTTTAACGACCTGCAGTTGAATGGAAAAAGTATCAACTAATTGAGATGTTCTCTTCAATTAATCCCTGTTTGGAATGAATGCCTTGAAGGGCCATGTATGCCTTGGAGAGGTCAGGCTAGCTGTCTTTGCAGGCATCACTTCAGGTAAGCCTTTAGAACTGTTGTACCAAATTACCACTTGGACGTGGCTGAATAAGCTGAGCTACTGCATGAGATAGGCCTGGCCCCAAGGGATGTTGGGCAATTTTGCTGGAAGTAACCTTACTCACAGCATCTCCTGGGTATAGTCTAGCAGGTGAGTGTCCTGAAGAGATCAAGCAGCTGTATGGTAAAGATTGCCTGAAGAGAGAGAATACCTGGCTCGTGCTCCTTGGGGGCTATGTTGTTTTTCTGGCATAGGGTTGCAGGCAGTTCTATTTTAGGATAATCTAAAATGTTGCTTTTGGTTTTCCCCTGTTTTTTTATGTCTTTGGAGATAAAAATCAAGCTGTCTTGAGAGGAAGCCCTTCTGATTTTGAAAAGAGTGTAAAAAAGACATCATTACCCAAAGACTCTTTCAGAGGCTTATCTGATAGATAATATATGCAGTGCAGGAGAGTGGCAAGGCAGGGCCAAGTGTACCCTCATTTGGCACATGATATTTTGGTGAACAGGAGAGTGTGTTTGATTTAATGATTCCATGGGGAGTGGCTTTATGTG
Organism: Pipra filicauda; assembly: GCF_003945595.2. Classification (NCBI taxonomy): domain Eukaryota; kingdom Metazoa; phylum Chordata; class Aves; order Passeriformes; family Pipridae; genus Pipra; species Pipra filicauda. Next base: position 412,695 of record NW_024104538.1, read on the forward strand.
CAGCACTGGTACACTGCTGTGGGAGTTAATACCTTTCCTTCAGATCTGGCTAGGAGGAGGCATGCAGTAGCTGGTATGCTTTGGGAGAGCCACAGGCAAGAAAATGTAGTTAGAAAGTAGTACAGGATGGTGAGTGTGAAGGAGTGAAGATGAACTGCTTGCTACTGGATAACAGTCATTTTCAGCATTATGGTCTCTCTAGGCAGATTTCTGTGGAAATGATCCCTAGTACATAAACTGTCAAATGTTTGGGGAGCTGCATGCTGCTGAGCAGGAAATAATTCAAATTCCTTATCTTCCACACAACAGGCTCAGGAGAAATTCTGCCAAGACAGTTTGCACCCAGGCCTCAGGGAACAGAGCTTGACCTCTGAGAAAGGGGTTTTCTGGGGCTTTGCTTACAAAAAAATCAATTCAACTACTTTCTAAGCATTTGCCCTGAAAAGCTTCTGAAGGACAAATACTAGGTGGCAGTGGTTAGCAGTCCTGCTGTGGCTAAAATCCCATCTCATTCCAACGGAAATCAGTGGTTAAACTTCCGCTGACTTCAGTGCAAACAGCTGAAACATACAAAGGGAAAAATTCTGCAAAGCCCTTAACTTCTGGAGCATCCAAATCCAAACTCAAGGTGGTTTTTTGTTTTGCTTTGTTTGGATCATCACCAGTTACGAAGGCTTATTCTCAAGCAGAGAAGTAATGAAACTGTAGACTAGCATGTCTAGGGAATGTCTTGAAGCAAGCCAGTGTGATAGCAATGGTCTTACCTTACCTGGTATGGGAAAAACTAGGTGTACAAGTCCACTGGGTTTGTCACTGCCACTGCCTGTGTTAATGAGGAGGTGGTATCTATGTTGTGGATAGCACTAGAACTGGAAAACAATAGTTTGATAAGTGTTACCAGTCAAGAACTTTTCTGTAAGCCTGCCTCTATTTGTTAAATCCTCTGGGGAACCACAGATGTTAATGACATCTTTAAGGTGTGTGGTGTGTGTGTGTCTTGGCTTTTGATCATGTGAAAGTTTTCAGCATGTGGCTTCTGGGGTCAGGAAGTTGGGCCTTCCCTTGAAAAGATTCTGGGTAGTATACATTGCTTCTAAGTGTTGTCTTTAATCCCTCTTGCACATGGAAACTTTACCTTTTTCTTAAAGGGGATATTTTGATTCATTATTTCACACTTTCCTTTTCTTCCTCTCTTTTTTCTTCCTTTACCAGTTGCTCAGAACTCGTTTGTCAACTTCTGAATGAAAGGTGTGTCATGGCTCACCCCACTGCTACCCTGCTCCAAGAGTTGTTTGGCCTGCCTCTTTAAGAAAACCTGTCATCTTAAAGAAAACCTGTCAGATCTTTCTTGTTAATTTGAGAGTTGTTTGGTTTTAGAGTGTTTGCAAAGTAAGAAAACTCTCTTTATAAGTGTGTGAAAGAAGCACTGTTCCTTGAGAAAGGCACATAAATTTTCTTCAGTGAAGCTGAAGGCAATCTTTTAACTTTTTGTCTCATCTGCCGGCCCCCAATTCTTCCATGTATTTCATAGAGATTAGCCTCTACTGCCTGGTAAAAGTATGTGGACTTGTAAATTTTTCCACCATTCTGACATGGACAGAATAAAATGTGTGATTTGGGATTCTAATGTCCCCTTAATGGAAAAACATGGATTGAAGCATAAAATGGAGCACTGGAGCCTTCTGAGATGGGGCTCTTTGTGGGATGTAATACTTTGTCTCATCTGCCTCAGGCTTTGAGTGGACCAAGTTGCTCCAACTATTTTGCTGAACTTGTTTCAAAACTCTCAAGTTGCAATCCCACTAACTTTTGGATCTGATGAGCTAAAGCAGTTAGTCACCTTTGCAGCTTTGTACAGATCCACTCCTCACTTAGTACTTGGGACACAGCACTGATGAAGGACGGTGTGATGGACCACAGCCAAGCAGGAGAGAACTCAATCCAGGGGGATGTACATACACATCATTATTCTTTTCTGCACTGGATAAATTCTATTTTCTTTCAGGAATGTTGAGATGCAGGTAGTATGGAGAGAGAAAAAGAGGCCTGGATCTCTGAGTGGGACTTGTTTAAGGAAAATTTTAGTACTGTGACCCTACTGGGGCTGTGCGTCCAAAATGCTGGAGGGGAGCCATAAAACAAACCAGCATAAAATAAACTTGCTGTACATGTTTTCATATTTATGTCCTCAGCTACTTTTGGTTTATCAAAACGTTGTAGGCTTTTGAGTATGTCTGATGGTGGGAATGAGAACAAGGAAGGGAGATAAATATATACAGATATGTGGACCATAATAAACCTTTGTTTTAGGCTCTCTATCTTTAAGTGTCCTTACTGAAGTGCTTCCTTGACTGGAAGCAGATAGGAAAGAGGTGTTGCAAAAGCCTGTGCTCTCAATGTTCTAATAAAATTAGTGGAAGGGAATTCCTTATAGCAGAATATTTCTGAGATAAATTGCAAATCCTTTTGCTTTATACAGTGGGGACAGAGAGCTTGAACTAAGGTGGAGTACTAGCTACAGTAGCAGTCTATGAAGTTTGAAAGAGAGTGCAGAAGTCCGGATTGAGGCTGATTCATGATTTTCAGATAGCAAAGGAAGGAAGAATTGCATGGAAGTTTTGTGTTTTTCTCTTCTAGAACTGCATTGGGGGTGGTGTGTGTTTGGTTTTGAGATTCCAGAAACATTTACTGTGTAGAAACACCTTGTACTGAAAACCAAAGATATATTACCAAAGCGGGGGAAGAAGGTTAGAATTTTGACTCATATTTCGATAGTTGAAGTACATGTTCTACTGTCCAGAACATGTTTATTCACAAGCTGCTTGTGAGAGCTCAACCAACCATAAGAACAGGAGGACACTGTTTTACTATTCTCCAGCAGTCTAAAGTCCCTAGGGTTATGGATGGCTGCATGTTATTTGTGGATGGCTGGTGCTAAACAGCTTATATGGGGCTGTTGAATGGCTTCTGAATGGTAGTGTGCTGGCATAAGCTTCTTTCTGTGGGGTTGTGTCAGAAGTGATAGGCAGGTGAGTACCAAAGATCTAGCTACTGAAGAGAATCTGCAAATAGAAGGAAGAAAAGAACATAAAATGTCTCTTTGAAGCCAACTAAGAGGCATGCAGAACCGTAGCACATCCCCACAAGTCCTTCCATCAGTGTGGGGAAAAGGTCTGCTTTCTCCTATGTGTCTTGTGTTAGTTATCCCCTCCAGAGCCAGTACTGCTTATCTACTGCTGCTCTGTGATACACTGAAAATCTGTGGGTGAGCATGAACAGTGAGCAAACCACGTGTAGGTCTTTGCTGGTGGTGATGATGGGAGTGCAGAATGAAGAGAGCTGAAGGTTGTTGCAGAGCAGTCCATGATGCACAACTTTGAACTCTGGTACTGGCTGGTAGAGGTGCAGAGGCTCTGCCCAGGGCCTAGAGAGAAAGAAAAGTTTTGACTATGCACAGCTTGAGAGCAGCTTCTGCTTAGTGGTATCAGAAGTAGTGACAACTCTGCCCTCAATTTCTTTCTAATTTGAAGCAAACTGTTTGAGCTGTTATAAAGAGCATGGAAGAGTATACCTAGGCAAGGAAAATTTAAGAAGAAGCATGGAAGTGTAGCTGAAACATAAAAATACTAGACATGTAGCATATGTTGCTTTTCTGAATCTGTAGTCAAGAGACACAGAGTTAGGACTAAGGTTAAAATCCAAGCCTGTTTTGAGTACATCCAGGCTGCAAGAGCTCTATGCAGCACTGAACAAGTACATATATGCCTTCTTATTCCAGTGTGAGGTATTACCTTCAATTTAGACTTAGCTTTTTGTCTCACTGTTCTGTCTACCTCTTCAAGTAAAGAACACAGTTTTAAAGCCCAAATGAAAAGGTGTTTTATCTTCAATCTAACTATTAATTTTAAAAATCAATTATTAAAAGAAGAAAGTTTCTCTATCAATTCTGTTGCTAGCACCATCAAATTTTAATTGCAGGAGCGAATGCAGTTTTTCATTCTGGCCCCTACTGAAGTTTTTATATGACTTGAAATACATTCCACAGGAGTCAGGAAATCATGATTTGGATGCTCTGGATACTTTGGATTGACTTTGCTAAATTCAGCTCAAAAGACCTTTGGAGAAAATCAAATATTTGGGGAGGCTAAAAGAAAATAAATTGCAGGTGCCCACCTGGCACAATTTCAGTAAGGGCCATTTCACCAGAAATTAACTGTCTGAGTTCTGCTTGAAAAGTCAATCTCTTGCTCTACGAGGTTACGTGCTTCCATCAGAATTAATAGGGGTCTGTTACATCCATGGAGAGGAGACGATAGGGAATGTATGTTGTTCACTCATCTGAGGAATGAAAGGCTCTTGTAAAGTCTCCATGACTTAATTTGAATAGTATGTTCACCCTGAAATTACTGCCTTGATAAGATGAACAGAATTTTGAGTATACCTTCTAATATCCTTCTGAAAAGAAGGATAAAATGCTTCTCTTTTTTCTGTTTTTCTGTTTCTTTTATCCTTTTCTTTCTTTTACTGCTGACTTTGCCTACATAAATATGATTTTTGAGGGATTCCCTGGCAAAAAAAGGTCTGAAATACTTTGCTTTACAGAATATAAACCCCTTAGTATATGATAAGAAAGAGATTTCCTCTGGAGTAACCTCAGCCTAAATATTTGAAGAACTGAATATACAAAAACATATTTTTTTTTTTTGACTGAATTATTGGCTCATTGACCCACTGGCACTACCTCCTCACCAAGGTTCCTTCCACAGCATGCGACTTGCTGTGATACACCCACAGAATGCAGCATCCTTCCAGATAGAAAACTGATCTTTCCTCTTGCGTTTTGCTCTAGTTCCTGTGATAAGCGGTTTCCCTCTCTTCAGTTATTTAGTAACTCAAGCTCAAATTTTGATCCTTAGAGACACTGCTTCCAACTTCGAGAAATGCTTTCTTTGGTCCGGAGTACTTGGTTAGAAGGCACAGAGTGATCTCATTTCCAAGATACTGTAAATGTTGTTTTCTCTCTACCAAATGAACAAGACAAAACTGCTTCTCAAGGTGGATCCAGTCACAGCATTAAAGTGTTTTTTTGTGGGGGGTTGTTTTGCTTTTTTTTGGACATCCTCTTTTGCACAGCATTTTCTGAGGTGCTATGGAAATAACTCTCTTGAAGGGCATTTCTAACTGTGGACAGCTTTCTGGGAAATGGATGACCTGGTGATTGCAGTGCTGGGATTTGATGATTGTGAGCTGTTTGCTGTGTCGTCGTAATATTGCAATTTAAGTGGAGACCAACTCTTATTGTAGGAGTATTCCAGCAGATGCAGGAAATGTGTCCTGCAATATTGATATGGGTATGAAATGTGCTCTGGGAATCAAGGAGAGTTAGTGTTGCAATTAGTAGGCCCTATAGGAGATGAACTGTTTCCCTTATCATGCATGACCTCTTAAAAATGTAGAAAATTTTTGCCTGTGTTTGAAATCTCAGCATGAACAGGATAGTCTAAGACCTTGTGGACTCACTCTTGTCTAAAGAACTCTTTTTTTTTTTTTTTTCTTGGAAACCAAACAATGTTCCTTAACACTACTTCCCACATGAACTCCACTCTCCTAATGTGCATTTCTTAATTTGTTTAATTCTGGGGTTGTCCCAGTGGAGCTTTTTGTGATTAATAGCTGATAACACTGTAAACCCAACAGTAAGAAAGTTTCCTGGGCAATAGTCATACTTCTTTCAGGCTGTGTTTGACTGATGTTAGGGCATGGACAGAACAAGCACTAGGGAAGAGTTCACCCAGAAGAGTATCTCATTGGTATGGGGTCAGTGTTTACTTTATACATCTGCTAGTTTATCTTCTTTTCAGACATTTGGAGATGGATCCACTTCTCTGTACAATTTTATCTGTTTTACGCATTCGCTACTGTAGTGTGATAGACCCTCTGCTTGTAATATGAATGACTAGGGGGAGGAAGTAAAACATGAGGATTCCATAGTATTAGTGCTGTTTTCATCTCACATTTGTTGGTCCAACAGCCAATAGGAAAAATTTAGTGATAGGCTGGCAGCCAGTGTGCAAATTGTTGGGTTACATATAAAGTATTTTTTCTTGGATTTGCCATCCAGACCAAATACACAGTTGGTCTTGATGTTTCAGAGCTTCTGACATTTTGCAGCTCCCACTTATTTTGCTGGGAGGTAGGTGCAAAGGTTGTATGAAAATTGAGAGTGCTGCCTTGTTCAGATGGGTTTCTGGGCAGGGAGAGGGGCAAAGGCTACTACTTTTTGTTACTGGAAAGATTTTGGTTCTGATTGGCTATGTTTTCTCTTCAGCTAGTAGGAAATGGGGATAACATCAATTTCAACCTTTCTTGCAGTGAGAGATATTTTTGCATAATATGTATTTATCTGATAAATATCCCTGCCTGACCATGGCAGCAGGGCCAAGATCTCAACTTGTACAAGGCAATATATGACTCCTTACAGTCTCTATTTGTATGTATTCCATCCATAAATATAAGATTATAAAATAAACAAAAATTTATGATTTAAATAAGTTTTAAATATGCTTCCAAAAGGTGAGACAAAATAAACTGTAGCAGGTGATGATTTGGATAAAATCCTATACAACCTATCAAATAAGTCAGTGCTGTAGAAAAGGACAACAAGCAGTGAAATTGGTACATGTTCTGCAAAGGCATACATCACTGGATATAATAATAATGTTTGCAAACCTAAGGGGATAAACATGTTCCTTCTCTGATAGAGGATAGACTTCTGTTTGTATACAAAGGGCCTTCTTTCTGGATCATGTCTGAGGACTATGTATCCAAATCAAGTACCTGTTTAGAAGCAAGATTGTTTTTTTTAATTTTTTTTTTCCAGTTGTGTGCAGCTGTGGTGGGGAGCTGAGGGAATTTTATAGAGCAATCTGTTTTTCTGTGAAGTATGCTTCAGTCTTTGTCAACAAGCTACAAGTAGACTGAGCTCAAAGTTGAAAGAATTTGGTATGTCTTCAGGCAGGCTACTGACTTGCTGTAGATATTTAGAAGTCCGGAGATGACTACCCAAACATTTGCTGTATGCAGCTTCTCTGCAGTTTGCTTTGGGTATCTAAGCATACATTTAAAAATGACCTATCCTTGGGAGAGGACAGTGTGTTGGTCAGTTACAATTCTAGGAAATCTTCCCTAGATATACTTCAGTTCTTAAACTTTTCTTGATCATGAGCCTTAAGGGCCTTGATGTGGACGTGATCCCTTGCCATGAGGATCTGGGAGACTAGAACTACCAGCTATCAGCAGTCCAAAGAGTGCAGTAGATAGGGTTGGTAGCAATTGGCACAGGAACCACACCCTTGTGCACTATATGCTCTAGCCCACATGGATACGCAACACTTTGTAGAGAAGGTCCTCACATTTTGGTATTTACGGGGAGTCCTTCCTGTCCCTCCTTTTACTCCACTGCTTTGAACGTAATGCTGTTCGCCAAAAGCACCTGCTGACCATGCAAGGAAGGTGACTGGTTTTAGGCAGCACTTTCTTTTCAGATCCTCTAAACTAATCACTACCTGTGTCACTCAGAGTATCAGCTCTGTAGATTTTGACCTAAATATAGATGAGGCCTTATTCACTTTAATGCAATGAAACACTTACTGCTTTACGTTTTGGGACGGTTCAGTCATGGCTCTGAAAACAGCTTTCAGTCTTGGTGTAAAGTCTCCTCCTGTAAATATTACAGCAGCCAGAAAATATATTTTATCTGGATGCTACTTAAAAATACACACAGAAAACAACCCAAATTTTTTGAGCAAAACTCTTTCCAAATATCCATTCTTCATGAAGACACGTTAGGTTAAAAGTTCAACAGTTTCACCAAGCTGTTGGCTTGGAGTTCAAACCTACTTGCGTAATGTTGAGGTTTCAGGGCACTGAACCCAGAATATCCCTGGTCAGAATGTTGAACAAAAATAATGCTGGAATAAAATATGACCTTTTCTTAACTTGATTTTCTACAGTGAATTTATTTTTGGTGCCAGATTGACAACTCTGCAATCTAAGTAGTTTAAAAAATAAGTGTATAAAATCAGTCTGTGCCTTGACCTATGGAAACCATCTCCAAGATGGAGTGAGCACCAAAACCCCCCAACCCGTTCCCTTTGTGAATGGGTCTACTGACTGTTTCTTCCATTTAGTGAATCACTAAAGAAGGCTTTTAACTATCATCCCCACTGGCGGCTTTTCAGTATATGGAATCAAACTGAGAACAACCATTTTTATTATAGACAAGTTTGCAGTGACGTGTAAAAGTACACTGTACTTTGGCTGAGGGACTAAATAGGAAAGTGACAGATCTGGAGCCTGGAACCTGCTTTCCTAGGTGACCTTGATGAACATTAGTTTTGAAGTGATTTGGTACTATCCACAAAAAATACGTAGAAGTCCAAATGGTCTCAGTGTTGGGTTTTCCCCCAGTTATACCCATTTACTATAAAGACTGAGTTGCTTTTTCCAGTGAGGGAACTTCAGGAAAATTTTACTGGTGCAGGTAGTTGATTTACCTGTCAATAGTGAAGATAGCACTTGTACACCTACATCTGTGGTTAGTTTCCAGTGGTTATAACCAAGGCATATTTCCATAAGTTTTAACATCCCATAGTGGCCCTGATTAGAGTGTTAGAGTGGAAATCAATTTTTTTACGCTATGATAACATCAGACAACATATGAAATATTCTTCTACTGATTGTCTGAATAAGAAAACAGCATTTCACATGGAAATGAGCTGGAGTTTGGGAAGATGTAATTGGACCTTTACCATTTGTTTGTTTTTCTTGGAGCACACTGGCAGTTCTTACAGAGTATTTCTCTCTCAGTAGAGGCACTCTAATGCCCTCAGCTGCTTATTTTGTCTGGAAAATTCAGGCACCCAGGATAATGATGACAACAACGGCAACATTTTGACTCCCAAATCCCTTGGCAAAATAGTTACATCATGTCTGGAAATAATTGGGCAATGACAGAATGGAAAAATTACAATGACTCAAACAAGACAGGGACGCCCTTAGTAATGGGGTTTTGTGCGTTCATTCTTCTGACGTGGCAGTTATTAGTGCTACTGGGAAACTCTGGATTGACTTCCTTTGTAACTAAACCCCACTCCTCCCAATAGAAATATTGCAGAGATTTTAAGTTCCCAGACCAAGCTTTAGTACTAATCTAAAGTAGTAATCTGCTTTACTAGTATTCCTGATCTTTTGGCATAGAAGATTGAGTGGGACACCTCGTTCTCCATATCACTCAATCCCTTGGCTTCTTTCTTAAGATGATCAAAGACTTTGCTCTGGGGCGTGGATGTCTCATCCTTGGGAGTTGATCTTATGGATAGAACTGACAAACGTTACTTATTAGAGCCAGTTGCGTACCCATGACTGTAAAGATATTTCATACCACAGACTTGTAAAAGGCACAGGACTTCATCTTTCTCTAGAGAAAAATAATCTTCTGCTTTGAAACTGAAGGAGCAATGTGCTGGTTCTGGCTGTCAGTGTGAATGTCTGCTTGACTGATGTTATCATGATCAATTTAATCTTCATTCTATGATTTCTTATATTGAATAAAGGCTTCATCTCATACTCCAGCTTCCAAGGCACTTTTTTTTTCTGTAAAATTGCATCACAGTGTTGTACCCATCACCAAAAGAAAGTAAAGAAAATGGAGAGTCTAACTTAGGCTCTGCTGTCTAGATCTGTAGCTTCTAGAAAACACAGTTCAGACCCCCTCTGTTGAGTAGAACAGATACAAACTGGGATTATAGTATTTTCCTGAATTTATAGCCCTAGGATTACAGTTTATTCTTGACAAGCTTTAAAAATAACTTTTTTAGGATCTCAATTATCTCAAAAGTAAAATCTCGATGTTTTAGACAGTGTTTGAAAAGACTTGCTGCTGCGTGATCTTAGTCAGAATTGGGTCTTGGGGTGGCATCTGGGGGGTTTGTTGGATTCTTTTCCTGTTTACTTTTATGTAGTGTATTTCCCACTGGCTCTTACTGTCACAGCAATTTGATCAACAATGACATAACAAACCAACCCATCTAGTGTAGCTGTGGTATGGAAAATCATTGCATAAATTCCATTATTTCTTAAAGCATGAATTTATCCATGCTGGATTTGTGGACAATGCTAAACGCTGCCTCTACAGCAGCGTCATTACTGGGGTGTGAACCTGTTGTGTCCTGGCCAGATTCCAGCCAGGTGATTACCTTTTTGCTGGCCTACTGTATGGTACCTCAGTCTACTTGGCACTGTAAAATAACTGGTTTAAGCAGGTAATTAAGACCCTACACTGGAGCATCTATAGCCTCAGTGCCACAGCTAGGACCATAAAGTAAAATATAACAAAAGTAAAACATACTCAAAGTGTGGTGCCATCTTTACAGCTTGTGTCATGCAGTAGGTGTCTCTTTAGGATTGTTTTTCTTTTCAATATCTCCTTAAAAAAAAAAAAAAAAGAGTTCTGCAGTTTGAGGCAGAGTAAGTGGCTACAAGAAGCCTTTTCAAATGTAATGGTTGTCATGAAAGAAAAGGTAGATATTGCAATGAAACAGTGAAAAAAGTAGAGAATACAAATAAAACTGGTAGAAAAGATGGAAGGGAAGAACTAAGAGTGTGAAGGAGAAACTTTTTTTTTTTTATAGAAGAGAATTGGTAATCTTTAGACAAATGTGGTTCATGGTGAGGAAAACAGGAAAATTGATCTTGGTAGCAGTCGCTTTCTGATTGAGAAAGAAGTGGAGGTTATCAGTAGATGTTACTCAAACTGCAATGCTGCAACACTAGAGAACTTAGAAGTAGTATGGGAGGTGGAGCGTGTGGGCAAGGAAAGGACAGGACTCCAGACTTGCACTCAAACCAGAAAGGTTGATTACATTTAGGCAGTATGCAGTCCTGTTCGCTCCACCACCATGGTGGTTTGAACTGTTGGCAAGCATGCCTAAGTGTGGAATTGAAATTAGAATGTGAATCTGTGGTACAAATCACTGAGGAGATTAAGGACATATATATTCTCAATAAACACTTAGGTTGTGAATTTTACTTGTTTTGTTTGCAGTCTAAGATGTGGTAGTGATATTGCCATTCAGAAACATTAAAGATATGTAGATTTACTTGTATCTAATGAGTTGCAATATTATAACTAAGACTCAGAATTTGGTGTCTAGGAGGATAGATTAGTTTTGACCTTGCAAATGTCTGTGTGGAGTGATAGTTTTAGGAAACTAGTACATCTGCAAAAATAAAAAAAAACTTCTTAGCAGGTAAAGAGTGAATGGATTGTTTGGCCAGCTCGGTTAAATAGACAAAATTATTAATCTGTACTTGATTAAAGTGTGGAAAAAAAGGTGTAAAAAAATTAATAAATTATTACTAACCAGATTCATGGCACTGACTTTTACTGCTTTGTTGCTCACTTCACTTTGTATTTTGAATTTGACTGTTCTTTTTAAATTGTTTTCCTATGAACACAATTTGGATGGATTAATGGATTAGGAGGGACTCAAGGAACCTGCTGGTATCTTTTTTCTTTCTGTTGGCTTTTTTTTCTGTTTGATGGGTTTTGTTGTTTTGTTTGTTTTTTTGGTTTGGTTGGTTTTGGGTTTTTGATAGGTTTTTGGTTTCATTTGTTTTTTTCTGTAGCGTTTTTTAACTCTCATTCACAGAGAAAGTGTTGCAAAATAATCTTTCAGAAGGGAAAGGTCCCCTACACTCTAGCTTTTTTTGTTGTTGCTCTGTGTTGTTAAGTTGGTATCAGGTAAGACATATTGGATTTGTGGGCATTAACAGACTAACATTAGTGGTCATTAGTCATCCAGCACATCCTGAGCATCCTTAAAGTATTAAAAATAAAGAGATTTTTGACAGACACGTTGCATTAAGTAGGTTCATGGATATAGTTACACCTGACAGCCTTCAAATAGTCCTTGCCTTTTCTCTTACCTCAGGACATACTTCCGAGGTAAAGACATGAATAAAAATTAAATAAATATTAATAACATATAATATTATGTATATAACAGGAGACAATCTTTAGGTCTATGAAATGCTTTGAAATTATCAACCATCTCAGTTTTAATGGGAAGGTATGTAAAACAGACCAGAGCTGAGTGCCTGAACTGTCTTACAAAGTCCTTATAACAACTGAGAGACCTGCACTCTTGTTTTGATGTATTGTGGGAGGAAAAATCTGTGAACTGGCTTCAAAATGCAGTGTTTTGAGCTGCCCTCTCTCCTGTGGTGGAACTGTTGTAAGTGGGCTTGGCTCACTAGGACTGAGTGGCCATTGCTGCATAGGACCATGCTCATTTTCCAAGTTTTCCAGGGTCTTGTGCACAGGACCCTGCTTGTTTCCAGTGATCTCTTTTGGGTCCAGTGCCTTCCTGTCCAACATAGCAAACAGGTGTGATCTTCAGGAAGCATACCCTCCCTGAAAAAAAGATTTTAACTTCATGGGGTTTTGTTGCTGTTTTGTACCTTGGAGACCAGGAGGCTCCTTAGTCTGGCGACAAATCCAAGCCAGGGGAGTTGGGTTACTATTACAGATGCAACAAATGGATTGCCTGTCTGCTTCCTTTCCCCATCCCCCATGCTGCAATTGCCCTATAGTGCATCTGACATCTGTCACATCACATGTGACATACATGGAAAATTCCCATGGTAATTGGAACATGCTGCAAAGTTCATAGTTTCACCATCTGAAGAAGTACTGAAGAAGTAATATGGTCCAGAGAACTGAACATAGGATCAGTATGAAGCTTTTTAGCTTTATCCAGTGTGTATATTTGGACTGTTTTGAGCATGGTGCTTATTTTCTGGATTTCATTATCAATAAATGACAATAAAGGTAGCTGTTTTATTACCATGAATTTCTTGTTGTTTATTATTTAATAGTTGAATAGTATAGAGACTGAACTTGGATTTGGGGGTTGAGGGTGAGTTGGTTTATGTTCCAAACCAGTCTGAATTCAGGTTTCTGTCTACTTCTGTGATCACACATTACATTTATATGTTTTATCCTGCCATAAAGAAAGATAGATTTACAGGGAAACTGAAATTATTCACTTTGATTCCTTTCCTACTAGCATAAATCAGTGTGGGCAGTGATTCTTCGTCTTATATTTAGTCCCATGCTTCCCACTCAGGTGAGAGCTGTGGCTGCATCTACCAACCTTGTGTGTCTGTTGATGATAAGTGGAGATTCAGCTCTGGAACTGTTTTCCATTAATGTTTCCTTACATTGCATATGGGTTTTGCTGGACTGCGTGTGTTTAGTTAAACCACTGAGTTATCTTTCTTCCTTTTTTCCAAAGGTGGTGATGCAAAAGTAGTTTTCTCTGTTTTAGCTACCTTTGTGCTCTGGCTACTCACTGTATCGAAGGACGGAACAGTGAGGTAAAACTGTAATAATCAGCTCTCTCATATAGGACAGCTGCTGGCATAGCAGTTGTTTCAGGTGTCTTACTGTTTGTGGAACGTTGTTTAGTTAGCATATGTTGGCATGAAAATTATGATTTCTGAGATGAGAATGAAGAGTGAGACTGAGGCAGCAGTTTAGAAAGCAATTGAAAGAGGATCCTCGTGTAGTTAGCATGGATCCCATCCCATGTGGCTAAAACTTCTGATAAGACTTGGAAAAATTGCATTAACTTAATTATGTTTGGTCACTGGGCCAAATGGTTTAGAAATGAACACGTACGCTCTGTCAGAGGAAGAGGACGTTGTTATAATTAGACCTTGGGCAAAGTTCCAGGCTGTGACTCCTGACCTGAGCTGAACCACAGATGGGGCTGGGAAGCAGGAGAGGGATCGCTACGAGGAGCGGGTGTGTGGTTAGCTGTTGAAATGACAGCAACTTGTTTGTGTTGTGCAAAAGGGCAAAACAGTGGAACTGAGAAGAGCTGTGGGAGGGAGTTATGTGTAATAGTGGGATTCTCTCCAGAGAGAGATTTCCTCTTGATTCTCACTGGAGGTATACATAGAAATAGATAATTTCGCACATTTCATTTTTACTTGCAAGAAGTTGAAAGACAATAGAGCTTTCATTAGCATAAAAAACCACCACCTTTTGTTATTTTCATCAATTTTTATGTCACTTTGCTATCAATTACCACTCAGGAAAATGAAAGATGCTCTTTTCTTCATTTTCTTTGTTGCCTCTCGCCCCACCTGCCCCATTATTTGGAAGCACATTTGATTCTTGACAGAGGAAAGTCAAAAGAAGGAGAAAGAAAAGGAAAAGATAATTAACTTGGAGGTTATTGGAAAATATTTATTTTGTAAAAAACTATGGCTACCAACAAAAATCATAGAGTTGTAATTAATTCTTACATAGCACAAACAGTGCAACTTAAGTAGATGTCCTTCTGAGTCCTGTTACTGGTAGGCTTAACCTTTAGAGAGACAGTGGTCCCACTTAGAAATATCATTTATTCACTCAGTGATTCAATTCTAGAATGCCTGTGCTAGATTCCTCTCTAGCAGTCCTCAATTGTTCTTATTTTGAAGGCATCTAGACATCTTACCTATCTACAATTAGAGTGTTGTAGCAATACAGAAGTGGTGTTTTACCCCCCTGTGCCAGTATGAATTTCATACATGCTGCTTAGGGATGGACCTGGAAAATGCCAGTGTTCCGAGCATGAGTTGTGTGATGGAATGATGCTTTGTGAAAGCACACGAGGCAAGGTTACTGTTCACGTGAGCTCCGCACCTTTTTGCAGAGTAGTAAAAGTTGAGTAGCTGGGAGTTTGGATCCCAAGGAACTACTGATTCTGTAAAAACATCACAGTAACCAACACTAGCTTGTGTATTTCTCAGCATTATGGAAGAAGAAGGACTGGAGACTGTTCACTTCTTAGATGAACCTGCTTAAGATGAAAGCTAAGTGATGAAATGTCAGTACAGAACAACCTGTGGAGGCCTGAGCAGGGCAGTACTTACCCCATAGAAAATGCTGACCTCCACATCCATTCATGTAGTGCTCATTTCCTGGTAAGGTACCTCTTTTTGAGGATTTTATACCAAAGTCTTGACCTGAGCTCATAAAGGAAGATGGTCCTATCACTTCAATGTCTCAGCCAGTTTTTCCAAGGATGCTCCAGAGAATGCTAGTCCTTTGACGGTTGGTAGGGAAGCCTTTATACAGTGGGCCAGAGCTTGGGTACAGCTGAATTGATGCAAATGTTATTATATTTCATGTAAATCAGGTTTATCTCATTGATTTGAGTTCCTTCCAAACCAAAGTTTTGTCAAACTAATTGGTTCTGATCTCATTCATGACCAGATTGCCATAAAGGGCATTGCACTTGGAGTAATCCTTGAGAGGATGGTCTGTAGCGTACAAGTTTAACTTCTGAGGCTCTCTCGTGAAATCTTTTAACAACTGAATCTCTTACGTCTCCATTACTGATAGGAAACAGAAGTTGCCATGCACATTATTGTGATAGATTTGAGGGCATTTTGGTTTTACTGACTGAAGCTGTGTCAAAGACCGGTTCAAGTTGACCTTTGGCATCTCCTAGTGAGAACCAGTGTTCTTATGAATGGGCTTTTGAAGCCAGCAACATCCTGCCCTACTGAGTCCTGCTGAAACATACCACCCCTTGCAGAGTTGGCACAAAGAGCAAAGCAAAGTGGGCACACCAAAAGACTACTTAGTAGCAGCTCACTTTCCTTTCAGCTGCATGAGAGTTGCAGCTGATGCCCCTCCAGTGCATAAGAGAAGGTACTAGATAAATTAATCCCAGCGCAAAGTAGGGCAGGTGATTTCTGCTAAGCACACAGTGCCACAAGGGTGGAGGTTTGGGTGGTTTGGGCACTTTTTTTGTTGTTTGTTGCTTAGGTTTTTCTTGAGTGAGCATGCTGATTTCTGCACAAAAAGTCCCTGGAGAGCTTCTGGCCGTGCGCTCTATGTTAAGTCCCACTATGCAACTGCTTTCCCAAAGGTGCTTTTTCCTTGCACAGCTACTTAGTCTCTGTGAAAGCTCAAAGCAGCCTTGTTCTGGCAGGCAAACAGACCAGAGCATTGTGGGGCAGGTTAGGGCAGCAGCTGCTCTGATGACAAAACTCAGCTGTGTTGCTGCTGATACAGCATCCAGGATTCTGTGGTGTGGTTCACCTGCCACCTCTCTTCTGCTCCCCTGTTCCATGCCCAAGGAGATGGGCGTCACAAGCTTTAGTTATTTACTCTCTAAGGATATAGCTTATTCTGCAGATTAAGTGAAAAAGTGAAGTCCTTAAAAATATAACACAAATAAGCCCCTGAGCTGTCAAACAACAAGTCCCTTAAAAGGGCAAAATATGTGGCTCTCTGTGCACTGCACAGATCCCTCCTTTCAAACTGCTGGCAGGAGACTTCCTGTTTGGATGGGCTGCTCACAAACGGTGTTGTGTGGTAGTGAAATCTGTCGCTTCCCAGCTTCTCCTTCAGGCCTCCCTTTATACTCCTGATACCAAAGCCCCTCAAGCCTGGATCCTGTCAAGATGGGATCTGGCAGCTCAAATGTAAATTTGAAAGCATGCATTAGCACTGTTATGTTTCTTTCCTGAAAACATAAGGCAACCCAAACTACTTACATGCATTTGAAAATGGGATAGATGAAATGGTCCTACTGTGATAGTCCTGGTCATAAAGGGAAAAGTGAATGTTTGGTGGTCTGGCTCCAGAGTGATAGAAAGTTTGATTTCTACTTCGTTGTTTTGTTGTTCATTTTATATTGATCAAATGGGGTACCTTTGGAAGACTCTTCCATGTGTTCTGGGTAAATTCTCCAGCACATGCTTTTTTGCTTCAGATACTTTGCTTCCTTTATTATAGTAGTGAGAGAAAGGCCAATACCAGCATTCAGTGGTAGAATTCAACCTTGGCTACTGAGCATTGCTGATAAATCTGGGAAATCCCACACTGAGTTTGTAAAGCCTTTTCAGAAACATTGGGAGAAGTGATTTTACACTGTGTTAATACACCATAATAAAGCTTAGCTACCTTGTCTAGGTTGAGTGTTTATTTTGCTCTTTTGTGTGTCAGCTCCTTCTGTCGTCTTCCAGCTGTTACTCCAGTGACAGCCATTGTAACTGCAGAGAGCTGTGCAGATTCGACAGTCTTGTTAATCATCTAATGTCTGTTGGTTTTGTTTGTTTGTTTTTTTCTCCCTGCAGAACATGATCAGAAGATAGCATCATACACCATGATCATGGCCCCCCGGAAGCGGAATCGTCATGCCTTGGGATTTCTTTGTTGTTTTGGGGGTAGTGACCTCCCTGAAATCAACCTCAAGGACAATAATCCCCTCCAGTTCCTTGAGTTTTCTGTCCCAATCCCACCAGCAGAAGAGCTCAATGCCAGATTCTCCGAACTTGTGGTAAGTTTCTGCTGACAGATTGATATATTTAGTGGGTGGATGAACTCCTCCCTTCAAAAGAGGAGTAAAAGAACTTAAGGGATTTATTAGAGATAGGGAAAAAAAGCTTCTGTTGAAGTTTTGTTGTTGGTTTTTTGTTTTTTTTTTTTTTTTTTTTTTTTTTTTTTTTTTTTTTTTTTTTTTTTTTTTTTTCTTTTTTCATTCTTTTATGACAAGTTCCTTGGTGGGACAAAGGCAGCAAGTGACGGGACGGATGATAGTGGCACTGGATATAAGTACAACTAACTGCTTAAATATGCTTATTTATTTTCATAGCACTATGCAATTCTCCAGGTGTAGGATTGGGCATATTAGAAGGAACTAGAGAGAATGACAGTCAATTTCTTTTTAACAATTTTGGGATAAAATCTGCTGTATAATATATTATGCTGGAAAATCTTAAGGTTTGTGGATCTATAAAATAAGGATTATTCTGTTTTGTTGATCAGTAACATTCTGCTGGTGAGGTATAAGAATCAGATGACCATGCTAATTATGTTTCATCATCCAGCTGCCTTTGAACCATGAAACGGTGCTGTTGCAGCAAAAACCATAAACAGGAAGGGAAGGAACTATTTCAGATGAACTTTGTTGTTTGCTTTTGTGGTAAATGTTGCAGACTCCAGGAGCCAGACACTTGCTTTTCATGCCTGGCATCAAACGACTTCACTGTCTTTGCCTACTTGTTCAGCCTGCATGCAAAACACAGGCAGAGGTCATAGGGCTGGGTTGTTTTGCAATCTATGTTGTAAAGGTGATGCCCATTTGATGCAGTTTATTAGATATCTCATTGCCATTCTGAGATTGGAGGTTATGTAATGTGAGATATCTGTAAGGGTATATATGCCTGAGGTGAGGAATAGAACAGAAAATATTGGATCTCAGAATTAGAGGAATTTGCAAGTAGTCTTTCTACATTACACTATAACATTAGCCCATTAAATTCTTATCCATGACCATAGCTTCAAAGTGCTGTAGCAATGAAAATAACCATATAATTTGGGTATGCAAGTGGAAGTTAATATATGGGCAACTATAGTATGTCATACCAAATATGGGGACAGCTGTAGTTTGTCAGATCAGTGGTCTGACAACCTAGCCCAGGCTCTTGTTTCAAGATGGGGTCCAAAGCAGATGCCTAGTGAAGAATATAAGATGTGGCCATAGGGTGGTCTTTTCCAGGATACTCTCCAACCCTCTAAAAATTTTCAGCTCAAGGACTTCATCAGTCAAAAGTTGCTTTCTGTGTACATAGTAAATTGGTATGGATTTCTTTTCCATTAACTGTTTTCACCTTCCCTAGCACCCATTAGCATTTTCAGTATTCTATGGCAGGGGTGTAGAAAGGAGTCAATAGGATTTGCAGCTGTTTCAGGAAGAATAATATGTGCAGCAGAAGAGAGTCTACTTGCTTCAAACTAATTAGCAGATGAGGAATCTTCTCTTATGGAAATATTTCACAGAATTCTGGTCTATATTTAAGTCAGTTTGCCTTTTATGTTGAGACTACTTGAATTCCTCTCAGAAAATGCAGCTGTCTAACTGTGGAGAATTCTGCGTGGTGACGGATATCTCTCATGAGTAAGAGTGTAATCTGTAATCTGCTCTGCTGACAATTTATTTCTGGATGCTGCTTAAGTATTGGTTTTCACATGCAAAGCTTGAACTGCTGTATCAAAGTTCATGCCTCTCCAATACGAAGATCCGTTGAAACATTCAACCCAGCCTTCCTGAAGATGTCACCAACAGATGTGCTTTGCTCCTGAACCTGACTGGCTAAAACTGGAGCTTGTTTACCTTCGTGTCATAGTGAAAGACCTGTTTGAGTTGCTGCTGGGCTTTTGCTTACTGAGAAGGGTATCAGTTTTATGAGGAGTTTGAGAGTTTGCGGTGGTATTAATGGTGCTTTTAGTTTTATGTCTGGCAAATACTGGTGTTCCATGTGCTTGTGGCAAAACATCTCACAGCTGCCTTATGGAAGTCTATTAAACAGTATAATTTATAATGTTTCTGGTGCAAAATTTAATGACAAGTATACGTGATGATCTGTAAAAATTTTTGGCCCCAGTAGTTTGAGAGTTGTTGGTCTATGCTATAACTTATTAAATGTGCTGACAGCTTATAACTGGCATATGCATTTCAAACAAATGAAGCTATTGAAATGAAAACAGATCATATTCAGTTCTTATACTTAATGATAGTACCCTAGCCATCATTGCACGAGAAGGGAGCTGGGAAAGAAAAGTGCTGTTTTTCAGAAGGTTAATGGTGTACATTACACATTTTTATAAAGCAGTCAGATAGGATGGTAATGCACGTCCATAGGAGTTCCTGATTAGAAAGGTAACATAAGACCAGTTATGGGCTTTATAAGAGGAAAAAACCTGGGCTAGAAACTGGGCTGGCAGAATGCAGAATTTGCCTAGAAGGGCTCGTTTGTCCGTAGGTCCAGATTAATGCATGTTCTATGAGTCACTAAAATAAAACAGGCTACATCTGTATTGACAGCTCAGATGAGATTCTAATTGGATTAGAAAGATTCAGCCTGTAAATGCACCAGTGTAAATCAGCGACCTGGAAGTGCCTGAGAGAGCTCTGTGCTGTGTACTAGCTCCCTGCTGCTTATCCGTTAGGGCCTAGTCTGGGTGCACTTGTACTATATAAAACCCAGATTTGAGTGTAAAGCCTTTTGACCTAAATCCCCAAGTGAAATGATGACACCAACATCATCTGAGATCCAAAGTGAGAGAAGCATTTGTGTTGGCTCCCTGAAGCAGGCCCAGGGGGTATAGCCTCATCTTGCCATCTGCTCTACAAAGGGTATAATGAAACATTGATGTGCTTGAATGAATTTTTAAAAGCCTTATTTTTTCCCTCGTTGCAGTTAAAATCTGGGGCATTTTCCCATGTAAGAGTTAATGACAAGAAAAGCTAAGCCTAGCTGTGCTGGAGAAGCGTTCCTTGTGATGCATTTTCCATTCCAGTAAACAAATGTTTCTACCTGACTTTCTGAGGAAAACTGACATTTTGAGGACCAGAAGCATGTCTCTTCCTGTTCTCGTGGTACTTAAATTAGTACCATGAAAACTGAATTTGGAGATGTCCATTTTTCAAGAGGATGATTTAGGAATGTGTTGGGATCCCTTATTTGTGGTGGATTCACATGACCCATTCATAGCTTTCAAACTTGTGTAGTCTCCAGACTGAGGCAGGTATACATGTATGAGCTCAGGATGGTTTGGTCTGATTTTTTGGGGCTGAGACAGGAGAAGATGTAGTAGCTCTCTGCTGGCAGGGATTGACTTGGGATTAATGCAATGGTAACAGTACAGGTAAGTCCTTATCAGAAGTTTAGGTGCACATAACACAAAGCAAACAAAAATATTTGTGACCACAAACCTTGCCTCTCAAAGAGCCACTTTCGTGGCTTTAGTGTCTCTCCTTCAATGAACAGGCAAAAAAAAGAGGCTCTAGAAATTAAGGGGTGTGGACTGGTCCTGTACCTTGCAAATTGTAAAACTGGCCCTACCTGGCCATCAAGGCATCACAGCTTCACTTCTGCTTCCTTCCTCAGTCTCTCTTCTCAGCTGGCACTGTGTATACTACCATGTAGTATAGCGCTGTTGCAGTTGGTGGTCTATTGTCAGGCCCTAAACCAGTTTTGTGCCTGATGGCAAAAATGTCTGTGCTAAGCACACATGTTTTTCCTTGCACAGATTTATTGACTGAACAGGAACTATAGAAGAATTTGGAAGAACTATTCCAAGGCAAGGGAAAATAATTATTTTTCATGGAACAGCTTCTCCATCTCCTTGTTCATATTTGTTAGGAGCAGTGTGTTCTTGTCACAGTGAATTCCCTTTGCTCAGTATTAGAATCCTGGAATCTTCTTGTTGGTTAAAGGTGATACGCTGCTTGGCACTAAAGATTTTGCCATCTAGATCTCTCTTATACCACCAACATAATCCCAGATAGGAACTCAGACCATGCCAAGAAGGGTGATTTAAATGGTGGCAAATCAGGAAAAACAGAAAAATGTAAAGAATGCTAGCACAGAGGAAAGAGCAGTGTAAGAGCTTGTGCTTTTATTATTTCTCTTTGTTTCTTTTGTTACTGGCCATGAGATGGTAATGGTATTTGAGAAGGTGGAGTTCAAGACTGTCTATTCTAAGATGGAAGGTCCTTGGGGAAGAAGTGGAGTTGTCTTTTGAGCTGACATTTTTGAAGTTGATTGTATCATTATATGCTCCAGGCTTATACTGGGAAAGATTTGAGAAACGCTTACTGTTATACCTTTGTGGTCTTGTAAGAAGCATTCTGGTATTTAGCTCAGGTGGGACGTTGACTGGAATTTCCTGTCATGGTTTGTTTCTCTTATGTTCCATTTGAATCTCTTCAATTTTTAGTTTGGGTTTTTTTTCCTTCTTTTTTTTTCACCCCCTCAGAGTACCTAAAGAAGGAGTTTTGCTGACTTTACAGATTCACAAAAGCTTTTCAACCATAATACTATTTACCATCCTCAAAGGCTTTTTAGATCTCATGACACCACAAGTACCTATTAAGGTACATTATTTACTGTTGAGGAGCAACATAAGTACTTATGAACTGTCTATATTTGAAAAATGTAGAATTATCCAGCATCTGTTTTGGCCTGCCTTTAAGCTTCTTTTCCGTTGAAATGATAGTTCCATGTGAGGTCCTGTCATTCTTCAGTTTCTGAAAGAGGTAGGTTGCTGCTCATGTGAGGCAGCATACATTCTCTCTCTCGCTCTCTCTCTTGAAGAGATCTTACTGCAAAGCCTCAGCTTTTCTAGAGAAGATATATGGAACTACAATGTACTCCTGAACAATAAGGCCACTGGAAATCAAACCCATATTTTCTCTTGTAGTATTGCCTGAGTGCAATGAAATGAAGATGGAAGCAAGTGCTGAATCAAGATCTCTGTCCTTCCCTCAGCCCGTGCTGGGGAACCATGATTGAAACCTTAACTTTGGTTTCTGTCTGCAGTGCTCTATAACAGCCACCACAAAAACATGGAACTATGTCCCTTACTGAAACAACCCTAAGTTACACATAGTCTCTCCCCTTGTCACTTTTGATCCCATTATATTTATTAATGGCTGCCACAACATCAAAGTTGGCTTGATTTCTGAATTAAAGATGAGCTAGCTCAGTAATCTAGCTGGAAAGAATACCAGTGACTGTGCTAGTAAAGAGAAGAGAGAAAATATTCTTTCTCCTTCAGTCTTCTTGGAATAAGAGCTGTACAGAGAAACTCCCATGAAGATGATAAATATGAGAAGACGTGGCAGTGGAGTCCAAGCAGCAGAGGGAGCAACTTGGTAACCTCTGAGTAGTCTGATAATTTCTGTAACCATGACTAGAAATTTTCAATGCTTCTTACTTTCTCTCTTGGGTCACCTGAGGAAGGAGGATATCTAGAGCAAGATGCCAGATGCTTTACTGTACCTTTTGCTCTTGTCTTTTTCCTTTGTCCTCTCCTACCACATGGGTCTCAGTTTTTCTACACATTTCTGCTAATCTCTTTCTAAGTAAATCAGTGTCTTCATCTTGTCCTGATGGAATTAGTGTGATATTAGTGTGATATTTGCTGCTGTTTTATATTTTGTTGTACTCCCTCGATTTCTCAACACGCCAGAGTAGTAGTTGGTAGTATTTTAGCAACTACAGGCTAGTGCTTTAGTTACAAAATGCTGAGAAGAGTTGGTGTACTGTGTACACGAGCCACCCATGTGACTGGAATCTATGCTAGTTCTCTCAGGACAGAAACAAAGGAGCAGTGGTGTCACCATGGACATGTTTCTAGTAGCATCGGATGAAGTGTCCAATAACATAAAGTTTGGGAAAATTCTGCTCTTTGCTGTGAAATTTCTTTACATCTGTTCCTTCTTTACCTTAACAGAGAATAAAATTCAGTGATTACAGTCTCATTTCCCAGAGCAGAAAAAGTTGATGACAAAAGAAAGAAAGAGTTTTTTGTTGAAAGTAAGTAAGGTAAAGCATAGAAGTATCTGAGAATTCATTTATTTATTTCATCAAAGGAAGCAAAACAATTTCTGAGCTAGGCATCAGTTTGGCAAACACTAGATAACATACCTTCAAAAGCCACAGGGAGATGAGATCCAAACCTAAATAACTGTAGTAGTATTTCCCACTGAAAACAGCTGACTTGGAAGTAGCAAGTTCCCTTCATGCTTAGTTCTCCCTTGCAGACCATTTAATGTAATGGATACAACATAAACCTCAGATGAAAACTAAGCTTCACCACATTGAATAAGTACTCCCATATATCACCAGTCCCTCTCAAGCTTGCCAAGTCCTAGCTGTGGCAGTGTTCGTGAGGCCCCTTTTTGGCTCTGAAACTTGCAAGAGTATTTATGTGGTATAAAGTACAAGAAATGCTTCCATTGTGGTCTTTCATGTGATTATAGACAATATATGTCAATGTATGGAGGCACAAGAGGGCATCAGCTATGTTTCTCTGTGTTTGTTGATGAGCTTGGCGAACAAAATTCCCTATTTCCAGTTCCTGGGAAGCAGACATGCAGAATTGCCTATTCTGTCTCTTGGCTCCCAGTGTGGAGCACCGCATTCTCAGAAAAGTATCCTCCAGGTCTGAAGCTTATTTAAGTCCTTAGTTTCTCATTGAAACGTTGTGGCTTAGAAAGACATGCATTTTTAGGTCCTCGCTTCAACCCCCAAACATGTGTCGTGTGTATTGAAAACTGTATTAACTCACATTTAAATTCAGGCATGTTATCAAGATTTGAGTATTTCAGTTTCAAATGTTAAGTCTTTTGAGTCATTCTATCCTTTTGCTGGATTCTTTTGAATATAGGGATTTATTTTCTGTGTCACTTGCCCTGCATGTAAATCGTGGTTTCAGACTACACCTCTGACAGGCCTGTGGCTTAGAGTTGTTCATCATTGCAAATTTCTCTGCAACCATAATTTAAAAGTACCTCTATTCTGTTTTGCCCATAAGAGGAAGTTATTTAATTTCCTGTGCCCATCCTCATCCTCTCTGTGCTCTTTTGTAATGAATTAATCTACCTAATCAGTCAGGAAGTGTAGTGCCAAATGCAGTCAACATCTGGAGAGGTCCTTCATTTTTATTTGTATGTGATGAGCTCTGACTTGAGCAAACTAGGAGGCTTTGCTGGCCTTAGCTCAGTGGAGACTCCCCACCCCAGTTATTACTTCCTTTCTTGCACTTAATGAGAATAAAGAAGTGGAGTCTGTAAGAAAATGCTGATGATGAGACCAAGACAGAATTTTCATGACCAGAGGCTCGTATCCAGGAAGAAGCCTTAACATCACCCTCTAAGTAGAAGACACTGTCTCTAAAGGCAGAAAAAAAGCAAAGCTTTGAGGCAGAAAATCACTCTCCTCACTGATGGTGGCCAGGCCACAAAAAGTTTCTTTTCTCTCCGATTAGATTATAGTTGTCAGGTTAACATTTTTCATGCACTCAGATGCAGTTGTCTTCTATTATAATAATGGCAAAAGAACTAGGTGGTTTAAGATTTCTGAAGCACTTAGGGTACCGAGGCTTGGGAGGCAAAAGCTCTTCATGATATCATAATCTGTCTAGTTGTGTACAGAGTTCCTTTATGTCCAGCACAGTTCTTCAGTCCAAGACTGTACATACCCAGATACCTCTTTTCTTTTTAGTTTTCCACACAGAAGATACTTTTTTTCTTCCTGCTCTACAGAGAGAGACTTTTTCATAATGTTGGGTCTGCTTTGCATGTGTCCCATGTGCAGTACATGTGTACAAGTCCTTGATTTTAATGCACATATCACCAAAAGCAGTTTTCTGTAGTTATTCAAGTCGCAGTACATAAGAGGTGTTGCAGTTTAGGCTTCATTGCAGAGACAGCTTCTCCTTTTGGGTGCTCACCTACGTATGGAGTGCTATGATAGGGACAGGCTTATGGCACTGAGTGCAGAACCAGCGCTTTCTCACTCCAGGCTCCCTTCCAGCAGATGCAGCTGGTTGGCAGCTCTCAGCTCCCTGACCAGCTGTGTGAGAAGGAGCAGTCCCTGTGCTGCAAATGGGTGAGACACAGGTGCTGTGTAAGGAGCATAGGATGGCAGCCAGGTCTCACACTCCATGTCTGAGAATCAATAAGGTTGTGTAAACAAATGTAAATCCAGGCCTGGTCTTATGTGCAAGATTTTGCGTGTGAAGAAGCTGGGGGTGTTACCAAAGTACCTGTGTCGTTTTAATGCTTTTGTGCAGGAATACACTGTCTTTTTAAATCTTGTTGCTTTACTGTAAAACTTATGGATAGATAGTTACCCAATGAAAAGCAGTTGAGTTCCACTGAAGACAGTAGTGGAATTATATCATTCACCATTGACTGAAATTTGGCCTGTGTGATATTTTCTGTGTCTGTGGTGATTGTTGGCTTCTGAATATCCCAAGCAGAGCAGCATGCTGACTGTCTTTCTGAAAAGTGGGAAAGGTTGCAGTTGTGGTTGGAATACTTGAAGGGAATGTTGGAGTGTGTTCTTAGTATGATTTACTTACACTAGACGTGAAACACCTGAGAAAGAACTCACAGGACTACATCTTTTTACCAGAGTAATCCTGATGTTCCATGATTGAGGAAATGCATGTAGTCCATCTAGGGCAAAAGAGGAGAAGTACTGGATTTTGGGAGCATCACAGATATCTAGCTTGGGATGTAAAAGGAGGGGAAAGAACAGATCTGCCACTAGAGAATGGAAGTGCTAAGTTGCCAATCTTACATCTTCCCTCTATTGAATGCTTGGGAGCTATCATGATATCCTCTCCCTTAAGTCATGGATTAGGTGGGTATGTTTAGTTCAGAAATTTTGGGTCCATGTGTTCTAATACCTTATCAGATGATTTGATAATACTGTTGTGTTTTGGCATAACTACAAGTGTTAGGCAGCATGATATAAAAATAAAAAAATAACGTAAGGCTCTACTGTGGCCTTTTTCCTTAGTTAAATGTAATTAATATTTTAATGGTTTTTTTGTTCCATTATGACTATAACAAAGAGTCAGCAATTTTCTGGATTGAGCCTGAAGGCTGCTGAAGTGATAAAACACTGAGATGATATTGATAGTAGGAGTCATACTTGCTAGCTGGAAGGATCAAATTAATTTATCTTTATTTCAGCTTTCTGGAGCTTTTCCAGCTACACTTGGATACAGAGTAGACAATTTCCTACCCTCCTCTTAGAACTGAACCAGCATTCTCATATATTTCCTGCCACTTTGCCTGCTGACTTAGAGTAACAGAGTGGGCCCTCTCCAGTAGAAATAGTGTCAGCAGCAGTAGTACAGGGATGTCTTATTGCTCCAGCACTTTGGAATGGCTTCTCTGAGTATGATTTCTGCCCTTCTGCAATTTCTATCCTTCCTTTACTTCTCTGTATTAGTGTCTTATGTTTTTCAGAGCTGTATTTGATGGCTTAAAAAATCTATTAGGACCTCATTCCTCATCTTCTAGAGAGGGTATTCAAATCTAGATTTGGTCTGCTGAGGAGGGGTGGGAGACTATTATAAATCAGATAAGAAAAGTAATTTGGGATGAAAACATACCAGCTGGAGATACACCTGTGAAAAATGACAGAGGAAAGTACTACATCTTACAAAGACCGTATTGGCCAGATTGTAACTGGACAGAAGATTGTGATAAGGAGGAACAATGTTTTCCAAAGTGCTGAAGAAAAAGACACAACAAATGTGGTGCATTTGTTGCACCACAGCTGTGGTGCTGAAGGGACAGTGAAGATAGATGGCAAAGATGGATATGATATGGGACAAATGCTAGACCAAGATGATCTTTTGGCAGTGCTTTTGAAGAGAATGAGCTTGTGTGGTAATTGGGGGAGGTTGGATGACAGATAATTGTTTGTTCTGCAGCTCATAGAGGAAGGGCCAGATCTGAGATTTTGCAGGAGGTATGTTTTGATATTTAGCATGATGACAGCAAGAAAGGGAAAGCCAGGTCCATCTAGCTGATGAAGACCTTATAAAATTTATAGTAATTTATATAATTTATAATAATTTCCCACCCGAAGCTGGGGAAGCAGTGAAATTTTCCAGTGAAGAGAAAAGGCTGGGAAAGAGGATGGGACGTAAGTGTTTTGCAGGACAGGAGTTATCCCTAGGGAGGTAGAGTCTAGCAGGGGTTTAAGAGGAACTGTTAAAAAATTAAGATAATTGAATGGAGAAGAAGATAACAATTATGAAGTATCATCTGTTTAATATGTTGACTCAGATTATTTTCTGTAGTTGCTCACCTAGTAACAATTTATATCAGATATAATAATTGCTCAGATGGTGTATCATATAGGCTGAAGAAGAGTGTGGGGAAAGAGTGTATGACTATGTCATACCTCTGTGCCCTTCTATAGGTGGATTCTATCTTCAAACAGTACTCAAGGTTTGTTGTTTATTATTCAGGGGACCTGTTAAGGTAATTTGGGATTGCTCTTCCAGTATTGGAGAGAAATAGTCTTTTTTTTATCATTTGCCTGGTGTGCAAGGCTCCAAAGTGGGGAGCACAAGGTGCCACAGGGGAGGCTGGTTGGATGGAGTAGAACCTTTTTAGGGTACAAGGTTTTCAGATCAGCAGTTTCCTGGCATCTTGCTCCACACTACGTAAGGGGCAGATTTTGGTGTCATTTACAGGAGAGGTCCTTGTGTTCATCCTTCAGCATGAGGTGGGAGCAGCACATGGAAAGCAAGTGTCAGAAGGTGCTTTTTCTGTCACTCATCACACCAGATTGCCTCCACAGCTGCTCTAGCTTTGATGTTTTATCCTGAAGTAGTACAGATAGATGCCTTCCACCTGGCACAGGAACAACACTGATCCGAAGCTTTTAATGCTAGCTGCCTTGTTTTCTGTAAATGAAAAGTCTATAAGCTTTCTGGGAGGAAAACTTTTCAGGAACATCATCTTTTTCCTAGTTGTGTAAGCTTACAGGAATAGCTAAATTCATGCATTTGTGCATTTGTTTCCCTTGTGAGAAACAGTAATGCTTCTTAACCCAGTTTTAACACAGAATTGGAGCCACATTGAAAAGGTGCTGAAAAGATGCAGCACATGTAGGTTACAGGCAGTACAGGAGTCTTCCAGTGTCAAATGTGTTGTATTTGAAGAACTTGGGAGCAAATCTCTATTATTACCTCCTGCTTTTTTGTACTTGTTTTTTTTTTATTAGGGAGGATCTGATGCAAGACTCTACTACCTTCCTGGGCAGACTTCCCTTACTTTCACGTGTTGACCCAGTGGTGTATGCAAAAAGGCCCTAGTCAACATCTGTATATTCTGTGCACTTCTACATTAAAGGCACTTAAGGACGTCTATTAATTTTGCAGCTTCCCATCATTTTTTGACCACATAAAGGGAAAGGCTGTCCACAATAACCACCTTTTGAAAAGAGCAGCGTGCACAACAATATTATGCAATGGTTTGCTAGGTTTGAAGAATAATTTCTCCAAAGGAAATTACAAGGGGAAGGCAGATTGCAGTTTCCCAGTTTGGAAGGTGTCCAGGGAGATCCCTGAGTCATGGAAAATCCGTTGGGATTGCTTTAGTGGCTATGTTTCAGCATTACCTCTTGGATAAAGAGCAACAGCTGCATGAGTTAGTTGGTTGGTGTGAAGTTGTTGGCTTCTACATTAATGATGAGGGAGAGCTTTTGGACTGCAAATGCTTAACCAGATAGTAAATGCAATTATGATTTGTTGTTAGAAGATGATGCAAGGCACGTGCTCATTCTTCTCTTATTCTTTTTGCTGTATTTTGTGAAAGTTTCTGGTAATTTCTTTAGTAGAAACATTTAGAGAAAGACATCTTGGCTGGTGTTTTCTTAAGCCCAGTGATGTCAGTGGAGTAGTTTCTGTTCTGATTATCAGAATATTTGAGCAATGAGACAGGACAGGGTGTGAGTGAATAACCAAATATACTGTCATGCTTTCAATTCACTGTTTGACTATTTAAATACTCAGTTTGTACAAGGGAAGAGAATTGTGGAATTGCCCTCCACTTCAACCCAGAGGAGATAACAGAAGCCAGTATGTGGATGATGTTCTAGCTGGTCTGAACTGTAAATACAGATCATCTCCATTTATTGAAGTAGAAGTTAATAACTAGCAAAAAGGGGACTGATAGACTTCTCAATCTGTTCTATGTCTGAAATCTGTGCTGTAGATTGTAGAATGAGCCAGTGTTATTGGCAGTCTAGCTGACAATTTAAAAGGGACAATTTCATCAATATTTTACATTGGAGTAAATCCAGAGTAAGTCTACTCAGTTTAATGGAGTTAGGGGCATTCTGATTTCTGGTTTGCACTACCAAATTTGGAATACTAATTCAGAGAGCAAGAGAAGAACTAAAACTAGCTTCTGATTTCGCTTTTTTCTGTGTAAACCTGAACTTCCACCAGAAATTTTGTTGATTTTTTGGAGTTCCTTTGAGTTTACCCTATGTGTAAGCTTGAGCATGTGTGTCTTAGCTGCACAATCAAAGCTCAACAAGAAGTTAATTTTGCTCATTAAATTCTTAACCAACCTCCCAGTTCCTCCTGCCCTTTTACGTAATATTTTATCAGAGATTTAAAGGTCAGCCAAGCTCTGACTTACCCTTGTTTTCCTCCATAGGGGCATATGGCAAATAGGATGCACACAAGAGGATAAAACTGGGAGGAGAGGAGTAGGTAGCACCGATGCCCCTGGAAATTCAGCCTGCCTTTGGCACAGGGACGCAACAGCAATCCCCAAGCCACATTTTGAGGGTTGAGCCAGCAGGACTGTGTTTGGGCAGGAAGTGATCAGAGAGGTGTGTGCCTGTGTGCTTTGGCACAGTCCAAACTGTAAATTGCTCTAGCCTAGGAACCTTCTCTGAACTCATTAGTATTAAAACAGAACAGAGGACACTTTGTAGGGAGGGAGAGGGTGGAGAAGCCGGAAAGGTAGCAGTTTAGACGGCAGTTTCCTAACAACCTTTCCCACAACTACCTTCCCATACAGGGTCTCATCTAAAAGACCTTGGCATGAAAAGGAAACCCTGGCACAGGGAGGGGGAAGGGAGGAGGGAAATGAGGGGAGGGGAAGGAAAGGAAATGAGCGGCGGAAAATGGGCACTGTGCTGAAACAGCAGATTTTATTGTTATTTAGTGTTATATATACTGATAATAGAAGGTCTGTTTGAGAGAGGTATTTGATACAGTGTGTGTAATCAGAATGTGGAGGTAAATGCGGTATTTGTCCTAGAGGACTTGCGACCTGACCAGTGAAAAAATGTATCAAGCAGAAGTTTAACAACTTCAGTTCTGTTTGGTATTTTCATTTAATTGACTGCATGGTGAAATACAGAGCACACCTTTCAACTTTCCAGATCATAGAATCATAGAATGGTTTGTGTTGGAAGGACCTTAAAGATCAGCTAGTTCCAACCTTTCTACCATGAGCAGGGAACACCTTCCACTGTACCCGGTTGCTCAGAGCCCCATCCAACCTGGCCTCGAACCCTGCCAGGGGTGCAATATCCACAGCTTCACTGTGTAGCAGCGAAGTGTTCTAAAGCCTCACCATCCTCATAGTGAAGAGCTTTTTGTATAATCTAAACATACACTCTTTCAGTTTAAAGCCATTCCCCCTTATCCTATCACTCTATGCTCTTGTAAAAAGTCCCTCTTCAGCTCTTTTATAGCCCCTTTTAGGTACTAGAAGGTGCTGTAAGGTCTTCCTGGAGCCTCTTCTTCTCCAGGATGAACAATCCCAAATGTATCA
This sequence comes from Pipra filicauda, assembly GCF_003945595.2. Classification (NCBI taxonomy): domain Eukaryota; kingdom Metazoa; phylum Chordata; class Aves; order Passeriformes; family Pipridae; genus Pipra; species Pipra filicauda. The sequence continues at coordinate 443,945 of NW_024104538.1, forward strand.
ACCCTTCTTCATAATAGAGGTGCTGCAGCCTCTGATCATCTTCATGGTCCTCTTCTGGACTTGCCTTCTGGACTGCAGGCACACATTGTCAGATCATGTTGAGCTTCTTCTCAACGAACACCCCCAACCCTTCTCCTTGGGGCTGATCTCAATCCATTCTCCACCCAGCCCGTACTTTTGCTTGTGCTTCCCCCAGCCCACATGCAGGACACTGATCTTGGCCTTGTTGAACTTCTTGAGGTTCATACAGGCCCACCTTCCAAGCCTGTCCAGGTCCCTCTGGACAGCAGCTTTTCCCCTCCAGCGTATCAACCGCACCACACAGCTTGGCGTCACCAGCAAACTTGCTGAGGGTGCACTCACTGCCACTGTCCATGTCACCAACAAAGATATTAAACACTGCTGGTCCCAGTACTGACCCCTGAGGGACATCACTCACCACTGGTGTCTGCTTGGACATCAAACCATTGACCACAACTCTTTAAGTGTGACCATCTAGAGACTTCCTTATCCACCATGTGGTCAATCTGTCACATCCACATCTCTCCGTTTAGAGAAAAGGATGTCACGTGGGATAGTGTGAAATGCTTTACACAAGTCCGTGTAGATCAAGACATGCTCTCCCCTTATCCATCAGCACTGTAACCCCATCACAAGAAGGCCACCAAATTAGTCAGGCATGATTTGCCTTTAGTGAAACCACGTTGACTGTCACCAATCACCTACTTATTTTCCTTATTTTCCCTCTGTAGGTTTCCTTTTTGTGTTTGAGTTTGTCCAGGACATTCTTGTCCATCCATGTAGGCCTCCTTGACGTTCTCTTTGTTGGGATGCATTGTTCCTGAGCTCGGAGGAGGCAGTTTTCATATATTAACTACCTTTCTTGACTTCTCAGACTGCTGCTGTCTGTATCACTGATGCCCACATGAAACAACAGCAGTGGATAGAAGTCAGTGGACTGTACGAGGCTTGGTAGTTTCTCAGTGACATCCCAAATATGAGTCCTCCCCTGTAAACAGCACATCTCTCTAGAATGTGTCACTAGGCACATATCCATACTGTGGATATGTTTAAAGGTAAGCTTAAAATAAGATGGAGAAATTGTGTGAAAAAGGATCTGATTCAATTGGGACAGTTAAAACTCCTTTAAATAGCAAGTCTGGTAACTCAGGATGGAAAGGAGCCAGGTACACTTCTTCAGAGAAGAAACTAGGGATTATAGTGGATCAAGAGTGAACATAAGTCATTCAGGTTTTGAGGGTTTTTATTAAAAAAAAAAAAAAAGTAATTGACTACATGGAATATGTAACCAGAAATGCAGTCTGAAAGATGCATGAAATAATCTTTGCAGTCAGCATTGGTAAGGTCTCAGCTAGAACACTGTACCCACTTTTGAACAGTGCAAATCAAGAAAGATGTACTTTGACTGAGGAGAGGCCAGAAGTGCTGGACATGGCCTCTAAAAAGACTGAAAGAGCTGGATTTGTTTAGCCTCAAGAAAGAAGACTGAGGAGGGACATTAAAACAGCCTTTAATAGGCTGAAAAACTGTTGTCAAGAGGAAGGAAAAAATCTGCTCCCCATGTTACTAGTTGATAGGGCCGGAAGTAATAGGCTTAAATTGCAGCAGCAGGGATTTAGACTAGACATGAGCCTGACTATTCAGTTTTCATCCCTGTCCCTCTCACTGGACTCATTTCAATTCACTGACATGGACATGCAGCTCACCTTAACAGAAAAAGCAGTGCTAATAGTCAGCTGTTTGCATTATTGTCCTCATATGCCTACCCATATCCATGGAATGTCCCTCTCGCTCTACCTGTATTGTAGCTCTGCCTGGGAAAGTGCACATCTAAGCCTTGATCTCTTTCTCTCTCTAAACATCTGTGTGTATTATTGCATAAACAAGTACTGCTTTTCCTCAGTCTTTCTATTTGGCCCAGCAGATTGTTGTGTCATGCATGTGTTTTGCCTGTGAAGGACAGAAAGATGAACAGCAGATGCTGGTTCTAGTGGCCTGTGAGAGGGGATTGCCACAATATGTCTTGCTGGTTGTGTGTACTCGTGTGCTGCCAAGTCACAGACAGCTTTGAGGAGTAGGAGAGGGACAGGACTTAGCTGTTCTCCAGGAAACAAGGAAGCAATTAACCAATGATTAAAAAGCGAAAAAAGAAGCAGTATAATGAGTAGTGTGTTTGAGGGTAAGAGGGGGGGCCTATTAGTTGACTTTCTGTGAGATAAATTTCTCTATCAAAAAGCAGTGCCCTTGACGGATGAAAGTCTTACTCTGCTGCTAAGCCTTAAGAATGAGTAACTTCTGTGTTGGCAGGGTAGAGTAAAAACACATTTTCCAGTATGTAAACATCAGGTGCTTTCTGTCTTGTACTGTTATGACTGAGGATCAAGAGATTTGGGACCTTAGAACTGAAGGGGTTTTAAAGCTGCAACTTTTTGAAAAAGCAAGGAGGAAAAAAGAGTGTAATGGGAATTGCAGCCTTTTGTTTGTCTGCTTCTTTGCTTTACCGTCATATCTGTGGCAGTAGCTGGAATGTAAACATTACTTCCTATGCCAACAGGCTGTGTTAGCAACTCATGTGTGCATAGTGGTTTCATAGTGCACAAATGCAATGATAAAACACTGTGGTATGGGTAGATGCTACGTGATATGTCTTGTGTGTGTAAGGTGGGAGTGGCGTACACACATACCTGGAAACTCAACGATGTTTTGCTGTGACCCACCTAATTCTTATAAAATGTAAAACTGATCAAAATGTTACTCCCATGCTTCTCACTGTGTGCTGTTTCTATGTGCTTTACAAAGGCTGCTTTTAATTCCAAGGATTAGCACAAGATGAAAGACCTTGAGGAGCAGGACTGATTTGTTTTTGGGTTGTTTTGCCTTCTTTTCATGGGTTATCAGTAGACTCAGCACATGTATCAGGTGCCCAAGTGGAAACTTTTAACCAATGTCCATCCGGAGGTGTGCTTAGCTGTGTGGGTGGTAGTGCTGTTGACTGATTGAAGACTTTTGCACTTCTCATTGCTCCAGTTTGTACAATGGTGTAGGCAGTTTGTGCAGTCTAAGGAGTCTCATCCACTGACAATTCAGACAGGCAGTCTTTCGGAATGCCTCATCGACCTCCTCAGTATTGGAAATGCACTCTTCCAGCAGGCTGCCTCTTACATTTCAGGCTGGTGAGCTATGATGAACAAAGCAATGGAAAGAAAACTGTAGGGGAACAATCCAATACTGTCCCCTGGAGGTGGACACAGTGATTAAATAGAGAAGGTTTATCTCTTCTATCTGAAGTTCTTCACAAAGAGACTGAGATTTGAAGAAGATTATTTTGGGGTTTTCTGTTGGTTTTTGTTAGGTTTTTTTGGTTTCTTTATTCATTCACTGAAGTTATCTCTGAAGCAGCTTTTTGGACCACTGCCTCTGTACTTACAATGAGAGTGTCTCTGCTCCTTCCTGACTTCCCTCCCTGGTGGGCAGAGGCAAACTTGCACGTGAGCCACCAGACTAACTTGCTCATTATTTGGCAACAAGACCTGGCATAGGCATCAGGAACTGAAATATAAAGGTTCTTGGGGCTGTTGCTTATGTAAAAGCATAGCTTTCATGCAATATAAGCCATGTTTTAGCAATGTGGTCCTACTCAGTTCATTTTTTAAAGCTGTAATAGTTATGCTGGACAGGATTCTCCGTTGCAAAAGCTTGTAGTGCACTGCTGACAACATTCTCCCTGATGTCTTTCCACTGCTTCCTCTTCCTCTGAACTCCCAGGCATGTCAAGTGGCTTGAGTTGTACTTCAGCATTGGTTAACCCACTGCTTATTCCCTCTAAGTCATTACATATGAACACGAACCTTCTCTGGGGCCTTCCAGTGGCTGCTGGATGGGACCCCATAGTGTGTCATAGTCACTGTTTACTTGTACAAGATTTAAATAAATTCATCCAGAGCATAAGGCTGTCAGCTATGCTATGCCACTTGGGAGCATCGGTGGTAACTGGAATGTGGCCTTTTTGGGGATATGGTGACAGACATCTCTATAAACCACCTTGGGGAACCTGAAGCACAGGTATCATAATGTACAGGGAATTTATTATATTGGCAGCGGTGTACTTCATTTTGTAACTTGGGTGGATTTGAAGCTGTTTAGAGACTGAGAGAGAATGATTGATGAGGTGGATGAGGGAGAGTGCATTTGTACATGACAGGTGAAAAGGGTCAAGAGGAATGAGAAGATGATTAGTGAGGGGAAAAAGAAAAGGTGTGTGCAAGAAAAAGGAAAAAAGAAGGAATGGGAATATGAACAGGAATCAAGATAAGAGTGGTGCATTTAACTAAAATTCATACAATGCAAGGTATAACATAAAAATGATTGTACCCTTGGAACCTAAATTTTTGAGGTGAGTATGCAAGCAAGTTATTCAAATAAAAAGTCTTCAAATTTTGGAGCTTTTTCTAGAGTGTGTGAAGGCATCCAGATATAATTCCTGCCTTCTCAGTTTTCCCTATTGAATGACTCATGAAGAATCATTAAGATAATGCTGGTTTGATTGAGCAAAAGAAAAACTTCACAGCTGTGAAAAAAATTTTTGCAAATACCATTGCTATCTTGAAAGGGACATTAAGTCAGATCTATCACAGAATCAGCCTGTTTTTTGAGGCAGGGAACTTGGAAGTGTTTGACCATCTACGGGGTTTGGTCTGTGGTTTTGTACTTTTGCAGGGCTTTGCATAACCCTCTGAAACTTTTGGTGCTGGTCACAGGTCAGATAACTGCTGCTTTCATCTGTTCTGGAAATTCCCAAGTTTCCATTTTGAGTTTATCAAGGGAAAGTAGAGTTTAAACTTCCTGTGAAGCTTTACCATTCTGTGCCATCTGAAGATTTGGTTCTCATGGAGCCTGTTAATGCCAAGACCTGGCTGTCCTTTTGCTTGAGTACCCATCGCTGTTAAAGAACCAGTCAGTGCAACAGAGCTGTAATCAGACAGTCACAATAGACATCTCCAAACAGTAGAAGTGTTGAAGCCTATTTGCCTATGTATTATGTCTTAGTGTTGGATTCTGTGGTGAAAAATAAAGATTGATTTCATCCTTTGAGGATGGTAAATGCATTTCATGTTTTAATAATTCTTTATTAATTGCCTGAATATGTTTGTAGGCAGAAATAAACTTTTAAAAAGTCAGAATATGCTTCTATATGTTATTAGCATCTCTCAGTCATAAAAAAGCCATTAAATGTGAAAAACAGACCTGGGGTGAATGCTTACGGGAAGGATATGCTTTCAAGAGCATTTTAAGTAAGAGAGACTGTGACCTACAGGTAAAAATTAAAAGTGTAACTCAACTCTGTAGCTGAAATTATAAAAAAGTGATAAAACAAGACAGTTATCCATTTAAACATAAGAAAATAAGCAAAATCTCCTTTCTGGCAACATATTTGTTATGCCCGTATTAATCAAATTATTACCTGCAGTAAACATATCATGTCAGAATTCTGTGTTTCATAATGCTGGAAATGCTATGCATGATTCATTATATGTTTAGGAAAACAAAACAAAACAACAGCCACAAGAAAACCTCAACTCCCCAAAAAAACCAACCCCACCAGCTTGTGAGGGTTGATTTGTTGGTTTTTGCCTTTTACAAAACAAAGCAGCTGTCTAACCTTAAGTCAGTGTGAAACTCCCCGGTGACCAGTAAGTCCAGCAGCCCGTGGACCTGGGACAAGTAGAACAGAATCCTCCCATGAGTGTCCAAACATCCCTGGAGGGAGGACCAGATTTGGAGCTCTTGGTCTCCAACAGTGACTTGAAGTCAAGAGATGCTGGAGACCAGAAGCTGGGATTCTCTGTGTACTTAAGGCCTTGAGGTTTCTCCTTTAGAGAGGCAGCCATGTTGGTAGGTGTTAAAAGTTCTCCTTTAGTGGGTCTCTCTCCAAGTGAACCACTCTTCTACATCCCCAAAATCTTACTTTTTATTAATTTAATTTTGTGTCACTAAAAAGGTACTGCCCAGTCTAGGTGAGAAATGCCTTTCCATTCAGCTTTTCTAGAGCTTCAAGTAGTGTCATTATTGAGCTGATGGCTGCCCAGCATCAAATCCGGCTTTCATGCTTTGATAAACGTTCCCCCAAAAAAGGGACATAATGTGGTTTTAAATCCCACAAAGTACTGGTTTTATGTTTCCTACTCAGTCCTCCTTCTTGTTTCCTTTCTTTCTCTCTGTCTCTTATTTCTTTGGGTTGTAGCCATTTTGAATGAGGGCCATCTTCCCTTTTGGCCTAAGAACTGGACTGGAAGTATTTGAACCTCAAATCCAGCTCCAGTACATTTTAAATGTTTTATCATTGAAATTCAATCTGTGTACGTAAAAAAAAAAAGTTCACATAAAAGTGAAATTAACTGAATTAACTCTCAGTATATAAAATAAAATAGGAAATAGATAAAGGAGTGAAATGTAAGGAATATTAACTGGAGATACTTTACATCTCCCTCAGCCCAGCCTGGCAAATATCCTTTTAATCTGCGTTTCATGAGAACACTTCCACCTTCAAGTATTTTTAAGAGCCAGGAGGCTGAGCTCCATTGTGCAGGGTCACGCTGGCATGAATTAATGGAACTGAGCCACCTTTCCAAGGCATAGAAGAGTTACTACATTTCTGTTGAGAAACTGGAACAGGTGATGGAGGAGGGAGTTCTCCCTGCTTTGTTCTGTCCATATCTTTTTCTTGCCCTTTACATTTGCACCCAGGGCATTTGGTCATGTTGGCTTCCCTAGTCTGGCTCCAACCCCAGTCTTGATGGCTGCATTCAGAGTTTAGTTCTTCACCTTTCATGCCAAACTTGGCAATTGCTTTCTCCTTCAATAGCTGCTTGCTGTCACTGAACTAACTCTAAGGTCTAAATCTCTGTATACTGACAGATCTGCCTCTTGTTGGGTCAGAATGACCTGTTCATGGACCAGTCCTTCTGAAATTAATTCTTTCTGTTGTTCCTCCTACTTCTCTCCAAGGCAGTAAGTTTCCTTATGTGCCGTCTGTGTTAGGATCCTGAGTGAGAATAGAAAAATGGTCTGCCTAATCCAAGGTCTTCTTTCTTAGATCTCGAGTTTTCCTGTGCAGTCACAGTGGTCTTTTGTTCATCTTTTATAGGAAGAGCAAAGGGATGGGAGAAGTAAGATGATTTGGAGGGTTCCAGAAGAAGGCTTCATGTCTCCTGTATTTTGCAGGGTTTTCTTGGGGTTTTTTATAGGGTAGGATTTGATTGATGGTGATGGGGCATGTAGGCCTCTTCAGTTCTTCCCGCTCCTTTCTTCGTCTCAGTGAAGGAGCACACTTGCTGAAGACTAATTTCAGGAAAAGAAGTTGAAGAGTTTGACTGCTGCTTTGCCTTCTAGAGAAGATATTTCTTTCCCTGATGAATATTAATGCTTGCTACCTGTCCATCTGACCTGGAGGTTAGAACCCAGCATTTTACCTCTTAACAAACACTAACTTTCAAAATTAAGGGTAAGCTATCTTCCCTCCATGTGCTATTTTCCAGTCAGATATGTTTGGGTCTGCCTTTGGTAATATGCTTTTGCTTGCAATACCTGAGCAGTTTCCTTGTTACTATGTTACCTGATCTAATGTGATGGCTTCTAAACTTCTTTTGACCTAATCTACCCTCTTGAGTCACAATAAATTAGTGTGTGGATGCACTTTTTTTCCCCACTGGATCTTCCATCTTTTCAAACTAACTTTCTATGCCTCTGTCCCGAAGAGCGTGTCATGGTATCAGAATACTTAATTTCATGGCTGGAAATTGCATATTCTCATTGTTCCATTGAAGGCAGATTGCTCTTTATGCCCCTGATACTGCCAGTGTCCAAGGCAGTGTCTAGAAGCTGCAGTGTCAGAATCCTGCTCTCTGAGTGGTTTTAGTCAATAGGAGTATTCCTTTAATGAAATAGTTGTCTTGGACTATATTGTTTGGGTACATCATTCAGTTTTGTGCACAGCTTCTGTTTAGAGCTTCTGCTGCTTGTCTGACCTGCCACCAGAAGCAGAAAGAGCCCTCCAGAAAAGAGCTCAATGGATTAGACAACCAAGTTAGCTACCCTGTATTTAAAAAAAAAAAAAAAAAAAGAAAAGAGAGAGAGGAAAAAAAAAGTGTTAAGATCTTTAAGCAGTTCAATAAAATCATAATGTTTTCAAAGAATTTAGTTGAGCCCAGCTAGCTCATTTCAGATGTATTTCTGGCCTCTGGTGCTTCTTCTAAACCTGGCATTTCTGATTCCCTGTCTGCCCCTCCTTTTCCTCCCGCATGCTTGACCTCCAACAGCATTCCTTCGCTTGTCTTAAGGCCTTACATGTCGTTTCACTCTCCCTCTCCCCCCAAGAATGTGATCCTGGCCTGAGCTTGCTAATTGTGTATAGCAGGGATAAAACTCCTTGCCTTGCTTGGCTGCCCCCTTGTTTGGAAACTCACCCTAAACATTTCCACATGGTTTACGCTCTTTTTGCACAGCTACTTTTTTTTTCCCTTTAAACTTTTTCTTGTTTAAAATAACCCTCCAGCTTCTTCTACCTTGGGCTGCTGGCACTGACCTCGCCTTGTTACTGTTTGCATTTCTTTTGTACCTTTTTGCAGCTTAAATCTCTATGGGCTTTTAAATCTGTCAGCAGCCGCTACCAGGCTCAGTGTGCAATTTTGCTCACTGTTTTCACAAGTTTCCCAGCCCTGAATGCTTTCCAAATGAGCCATTGTTGGGTTGAGTTAAAGAGGTATTGTCTCTGCTTGGACAAGGTTAGTGTGGGTGCCAGAATCTGCATGTGCAGCGATTTTGTGCTACAATGTCATTTGATGTTGGACCCCTGGGCTCTTCCTTCTCCAAACATTTCAAATATATGGGGGGGGGACACCAAAGCCTTGCCAAAATCGATTTATTGAAATATTATTGGAAGATTTTCTTTATATTGATGAAACTCTGATTTATACCTCTTCATCCATCTCTACTCATGCAGACTGCTTGCTCTGAACACCGCTCTTTTTTGATCAATTCCGTTATAAGCACCTGAAACCAGTAGCTGTGATTGTAGCCCTGTTCTGGTCAGTGCTGCATAAACACAGAGGGAGTAGCAATATCTGCTTTCATGGTTTCTGAGAGATGTTGCATGGGAATAGAATCTATTTTTATCCACCTTTTACAGAGGAGAAATTGAAGCTGGGGAATTTGGTGGTGTATCCAGAGGGTGCTCTTGACAGAGTTGGGAGTCAGTTCCAGATCACAGCATTGTCTTTCGTTTCACTAATGTAAGGTTGGCTTGGCTCTAAGAGGGTATGTTCTACTGAACTTGCTATTCTTAACAGACACTGAATTTGCTGCTCTGATCAACCTAATGTGACATTGTGGGGAGAGATGTTCTTTATGTTGAAATGATGGTTGTCTTTTGATAGGGACTATGTGGTTCAGAGGACAAACATCTGGAAAAACATTTCAACCTGTAGGTAGCTGATGGCATTACTGTCACTAGACAACTGTCTCATGAACTTTGCTTAAAAGACGCAGTAATTTAAATGTTTTCCTGTTGAAGAGCAAATTAGTACTGCCAGCTAGGAATTTAGCATTTCTTTAAGTGTCATAATGAATGTCTGTGTCACATAATCCAGTGCTTTGAGTTTCTCACTTCATGACTTTAATGTGATCTTTCCCATTCTTGACTGATCATTAATAATGGAAGTTTGAAATGGGAGTTGTTCTGGCTGCCTCTCTTCATAGGTTCTGCTCTGACAGGGAGAACTCAAGGTTCCTAACAGTTACCAATGCAGCTGTTGACTGTTTTTTTTTTTTCTGTTTTTCTTTTTCACAATCTCCAGGATGAATTGGATCTCACAGACAAGAACAGAGAGGCTATGTTTGCACTCCCTCCAGAGAAGAAATGGCAGATTTACTGCAGCAAAAAGAAGGTACTACTGTTGTCCTGATTGGAGTAGCTCACCAATAAATTCTGTGTGCATGTCCATAATTGCATCTTGATTTGAGCTATGTGTTTATTTACCGTTTACTCAAGAACATGATTAAGTGATGTAAGGATTTTTATCAGCATGGATATGGCACAATTTTCTTATAAGTAGTGTATGCTTAAAAAAAGTTAATGTCCCATTTTGAATTTTTACATGTTTGGGGGTTTTATTTTGTTTTATTGTTTGTTTAGGGGTTGTTTGTTTTGTTGTTTGGTTTGGGGGTTTTTTTTGAGCTGAAAGAAAAGCTATCATGAAAATGTTTTAAGGAATTTTTTAAAACTTTTATAGACTGCTTAGAATAAAAAAAGTATTGCTGAATTCTTTCAGGATGTCTTCAAATATCTGAAAAGTACACTATAATAGTGATGTCTTAAAACTTGGTAGTTCAAGGTCTTCCAGAACTTGTAGGAAATGTTCCCCATTGCACTGGAAAGCGAAGATGACCTGCTCCTCTCAATTTCTATGAAATACTTCTCCATTCAAGATCTTCAAATTTCTGACAGACCAATAAAGGAACAGTAAATCAGAGGTTGATGTATCATACTGGCAATTTTGTCGCTGGCAGAATGATGGCCAAACGAATTGATAAGTTGTATCACTGTTGTGAAACTTCTAAAGGAGGAACTTCTGCAATAATGGTGTGGTGGAAAACAATTGTCTGCTCTAGGAAAACAGACAATTGGAAACAAAGATGGCCCCAATAGCATGTATTTATTAGCCATTAATGTTAGGGGAAAAAAGGTGTGGTGTGTTTGTTGGTTAATTTTATTTCCCGAGTGTGCAAGTCATGGTGTGAGAGCATCAGTCTTTATACATAGGTTTGCATAACAGAAGGTGAAAGAGGAAGTTTAGATTCTAATACTGAACATGGCAGATTAGAACTCTGCTCGTAGTCCTTCTGAGATTGTGTTTGCTGCCTTTTTTCCTTGAGGTGGGACAATGAGGTTTCTTACCATGTAATTAAAGAAAACCAGACCAGCCAGATGGATGTTTTGCATTTAGGGTTTTTATTTGGTTAGTTTTTAACTTCATACAGGGAAGTTAATGGAAATAAATTAATTAGCGCCTCTGAGCTAGCGATAACTCAGGATGTGCATAAGAGCAGTCTAGGCTCAGTTGTCTTTAGTGCTCTCTCCATTCTTTCTCCCTGCTGGTACACAGACCTTGCAAGTGGAGGGAAGTTGCAGGCTGCTGTGATTAATGTCTGCTTTACATTTTTGCTGGCCAGCTCAGCTGGATTTTTCAGCTCTGGTGGGAGAGGATCTATTTGTAGCTGTCTTAGAGAACCCCACATTCCACCTCCCAGACCAGTGTGCCTTGGCAGGAAGATTTGTGCTTTAATGTATTTAATATGTTAGTTGGATTCACTCATTACAGTGGGAGTGTTGTTGTTGTTGGTTTGGGTTTTTTTCCCCTCTTTCTAAAGCAGTGGATTTGATATAAGAATCTTAAAGACCTCCAGAGTTAAAGAAGCTGCGTACTGGAAAATCTTTATAATGCATTTATAGTGCAACCTCATTTAGCTGAACTCCAGCTATCCAAAATCATGTGCTAACTGGAACAGGATACCATTGCCAGATGCCTATTCATTACATTGTAGATACTTTCAATTACTTGAAACCTTAACTTTCCAATGTTATTCATTGTTTCCCTCACAGGCACTCAGATGATCGGTGTGACATCTCTCTCTAGCCTACTACTTAATCCACCTATCATCAGTGTTTTGCAGTGAAAGAGAAGCTCATTCTGGGCTTCGTTTTAAAGCAAGGCTGCCTTTTCCCTGAAGAATTTGTAATCTAATTTTAGCCACAAAGGGTCCAGTTTCTCACTTTGCAGAACACTACCAGCTATCCAGGACAAGACCTCAGAGAGCTCTATCTTGCTGATGTTGGGTTCTTTGAGTTTTCTGGGAAGCATGGGCTTTACGCTTTGTAAGGTGGCAACTGAAAACACTATGAACTAGAAGGTCAAGTGCAGATTGAGACAATTGTTCACAATCATTAATCTCAGGTGCCTTTCCTAGTTTAAAAGTAATGGAAAGTTGGAGCTTCCTGATTTGCTCTAAAGGTGGCGACATTAGTGGGCTGCCAAATGTCACTTGCAAAAATGAAGATCAGTCATTGCCTTAGACACACATTTATCTTGGCAGATAGACTTTAGATATCATCTCTTATGGTATCTGATCCAAATATCTTAGCAGAAAATCACTGTTGTATTAAAGAACTCGTTCCACCTGTTTCTGGTACCAAGGCTTTCTGAAGAAATGAGGGAAGACAGGTATGTCTGTGCATTGAAAGTTATATGCCAAGGGTACAACTTGCCAGTCAACAGTCCTCAGTACTTAAAGAAGGCTTAGTTCTGGACCGAGATTTCATAGTTGTGGGTGATATCTAGAGGAGCATTCACACTGTTATACAGCCATGTTTGCTTTGGTCGCTTCTGGCCATTCTGGATTCCTGTCTGAAACTCTAGTAGCTTTAACTACCAACTATAGTGAATGCTTTACTCTGATTTGTGGGGTAGCTACTTGCAAGGAATAAAGGCTACTCTGTTGGCAAACACTAGTGTGTTCTCAATCTCAGCTGTTCTCTACCTTACCATTAATCAGTATAGGGTGGACAATGAGAGATGCAGTTGTCTTAATTTGCATCAGAACAATCATTAGTCACCACTGGTGGACCCTGACATTCTACCCAAAATACCAGTACTACATATTTTAGATTGCCTCTTCCTCTGTAGTATGAATTTCCCCTGATATTGAGTACTAAGTAAAGCCATATGTAGACTATACCAATTATGACGTTCTCCCTTAGTTCAGGTACTTTATTCTGGTTTTGTTTAGAATAGTCTTCATGTCTCACCATAAGCTGAAATTTAGACTTTCATAAAACATAAATGCACTTGTGTAACTCTTTTCTGTAAAATTATCTCTAGATTTCCTACAAGATATAAGTTTTGCAGGAATTAGATCAAGCACTAGATTGAGCTTTCAGATGTATTTATTTCTTGATTTCAGATGTAAAAATTTAGAAAACCATTGTTCTTCAGTGTTGTTTTACCAGAAGCTGATGCTGATGTATATAATCTCATTAAATACTGATCAAATAATTATATGGAGAGAAAAAGTTGCGAGCTCAGTTACTTAATCCATAAGTGAGCTTCTACTGGGATCCTCAAGAGGGTAGAAAATGCAGGTATTCCACTGTTTCAGTACACATTGCTTTGGATGCAGTCTGTGTTTCTGAAAATGAGGCCTCATTGTATGGGCAATAGCTTATTGCCTTCTGAATAATCCTACAAGCTGTTAGACTTTTTGCTATTGGAACGCAAGTCAAGTTGTTTACTTTTTATGGCCTTTCCTGCCTCCAGAGACTAATTTGTAAGCCTTCAACTGAGCAGATTTTAGTAGTAAGCACACATATTTGCAGAGTTAAACAAGTTAGGTGTTTTTTTTTTTACTCCAGTCTTTCTTTGAGGAAAAAAATTGGTAGCAAATCTCTTTCCAAAGTACAGTCAGGCTAGACTAGCTGTATCCTCCAGTTTCTTTCCAATCGGACAAATAAACCCAACAAAAGTCTCAATCCTAATAACTGTGTTGACATCTCTTAGATATTTTAGTGTTATTTTGCATTCTTGGGATTTTAGTTGTACCATAGAATAGCTGCTTAGAGTTGACTGTGCTTTATCTACTCAAGTGAGATTATTCAAACTCAAGTACTGAAGTAATAACCAGCACACTGAAGCTTTCTGGAACTAGGCATTTACAGCATCTGAAAAAAGAGTACATGCTTATAATCCTTAAATTTATTCTCCTTTTTCTATTATGGGAAAGAGATCTAGAGAAAAGCTTCTCCACAATAGCAAAATAATATATAAAAATGCTGAGAAAAATTTATCTAAACCATAGTCTGTAGCAGTCAATAGGCAGAAAAGAAATTAATTTCCTTATGATGCCATCCCCTGCAATTGTTTTTTTGAATATCTGTCAATTATATTTTTCATCTACCTGATGAATAAAAGAACTAGGAAACTGAATATGCAAGTAGGAGTCAGGAAACTCCTTGTTTCCAAAAGTGTTTGATTTAAATTATTGTATAATTACAAAGACCTTGTCGTTCTTATGTTTATACATAAATGCATTTCTCTCTACCTGAATGAAAGAGTGTCAAAGTTAGGAAACTTTTTGGAAATGTTCTGGCCATGCCATCCTCTCATACATTTTCCCTGCACTGTTTACACATGCCTTGGCTGTATACAACATTCCTTTTCATTTTTGCCATTTCCCTTTCTTTTTTCCTTCCCCCTTCTTTTTTTTTCCCCTTTCCCACTTTTCCTGTTCATTTTTTTAAGATAGAGTCTTAAAGATCTGAATATATTTTCGGTTCAAATGCTGTTCATTCTTTTTCTTCACTGCACTTATCTGTCTTCTAAGATGTTCTTGTGGTGAAATCTCTGGGATTGGATGAGCTCACTGCAAGGAGCAGGAAGGATGGAGTAGGAGGCACTTTTGTGCACTACATGTTACATTACACAAAGAGTCCAAGCCCTTTCAACTGAGGTCACAGGCCAGTGCTGAAACCACTGAGGCTACAGTCCAGGTGAAGAGTGCCTCAGCCCCAGATACCCTTCTGGAGAAGATTTACATCTCTCCCACAAAGAAGCAGCATTACCTTTTATTCAGTTCCATTTTCTAAAATGAGGGCTTCATCCTCATAGGCTTCAGAATACTCTGGAGAATCCTAGGATTAGTCAGACTAACTTTTAGTAGTTTTACCACCATCTTTTTATACCATTTGCAGCTCATTTTCACAAACTCCCACTTTGGTCCCATGCTGGCTATCTAACATTACTGAAAATAATGTCTACATGCCCAGTTTTGTTTTTTTCTTTCTTTGAGAGTCTTGCTTTGAGTTTTGCCCTTGAGGTTTAAATCATCAGCAAAACGTCACCATAAAAAGTCCTCCATCCCCATCCCCCTGCCTGCCTTCAGATTCTTGCAGACTAAAATTTTCAATCGAAACCCAGGCTGTATTATGGCTATAAGCCCTGCTTGAAACTTGAAGCTGGGGTTCCAGCTTCCAGACAGTGCAATTTACCCTATGCTTTGTATTCATCCTCCTGTTAAAACTATAAATATAAAATTTAATAATGTTTATAATATAGATATATATATATTTATAATCTACTGGAGGGATCTAAGCTGCTTTTGTAGCTTTTGATGTATTTACCTTAGCCTACCAGGGATATTTAGATATTTTATTTAGATAGGAGTTAATTTCTTTAGGTTCCTGCTTTAAAGTAGGAGATATACATGGAAACCACAGAATCACAGAATTGGTAAGGGACTACTGGTGGGGTCATCTGCTGCAGCCTCCCTGCTCAAGCAGGGTCTTCCTAGAGCACATGGCGCAGGATTGCATCCAGACCATTCTTGAATATCTTGTGAGGGAGACTCCACTACCTCTCTGGGCAATCTGTTCCAGTTCCAGTGCATGGTCACCTGCACAGTAATGAATTTCTTCCTTGTATTCAGGCAGAACTTCATCTGCATCGGTTTCTCCCTTTTGCCTCTTGTCCTATTGTTTGGCACCACCAAGAAGAGCCTTGATCCATCCTCTTGGCACCCTTCCTTCAAATACTTATGGCTGAGAGGGGACTTCATCAATGTCTCTTGACCTGCTGACGATGCTCTTCCCGATGCACCCCAGGATCCCACTGGTTTCCTTGGCGCCAGTGCACACTGTTGGTTCATGGACAGCTTGTTGTCCACCAGGACTCCCAGGTCCTCTTCTACAGAGCTGTTTTCCAGCAGGTCATCTCCCAGCCTGTACTGGTGCAGGGGGTTATTCTCCCCCAGTTGCAGGACTCTGCATTTGCCTTGTTGGATTTCAAACAGTTCTTCTCTGTCCACCTGTCCAGCCTGTCAAGGTCCTTCTGAAGGGCTGTGCAGCCCTCTGGGGTATCAGCCACTCCTCCCAGCTTTGTATCATCAGCAAACTTGCTGAGGAGGCCTCTGCCCCTTCATCCAAGTCATCGATGAGTTAATGAGTTAAACGATACTGGACCCAATATTGAACCTTGGGGGGCACTATTAGTGACAGGCCTCCAACTAGACCCTGTGCCACTGATCATGACCCTCTGGGATCTGCCATTCAGCCAGTTCTGAGATATTCAGAGGAAGACAGATATTCCCTAAAGAAGAGAGAAAATGGATCTTCATCTGGTCTCATTTAGTGACACAATATGCCAGATGAAGATCACACCACTGTATTGTCTGAGTGTGGGTTTTTGGTTTTGTATTGTCTGATCTCAGCTATAAAAGCCTTTGGAGTTCATCCTTTCTGTATGAGGAGTGCCAAGCACGTGGTTGTCTCATAATAAATGAAGTGGGTGGTTTGAAGTTGTATTGTTTTCAATTCTATCTTCTTGCAGTATTTTTTCCTCTTTGAAATACTCTTAGAGTCTGTTATTGATTTGGAATATTAGACTGTTTTGGTTATGGAGTTGTAGCTTTAAGGAGCATTTAAAGCGTCTCTTATAAGTTCTCTTCTTTAGAGTTGTTATTTCATATGCTGTATTGGGGAGCAGACGGGAACACACCAGATTGTTTGCTGCAGTATTTGAGAATCCGTTTGTAATGAGTGCCAGTTTCATGAGGCTTGGATGTGACTTGATGGAAGTTTTTCTCCCAGCTTAGCATGAAGTATTGAGGGAGAGTGTGCATGGGTGTGGGGGTAGGTGCTTCTACTTTCTCTTTACTGTGAAGTCTGGAAAACACACAGTAACCCTCACAGCACGTGTAAGAGCCTAAAAGTAAAAGCAGTTGGAGGCTGAGTGCCCATGAGAGAATGGGCAGTATGTGAGGGTATTACTGGCTAAGCGATGAGTATGTCTGATGACCACAGGGCAAAGGCCAGCAAAGCCACACTGGAGATGTAGAATTAGACTTTATCTGAAGTCTTTGGTGCATCAGAAAGTTGTTTCTTTTCCTACTGATACTTTAGAAGTTTGTGGCAGAGGTTCAGCTCTTTAGTCAACATTTTAATTTGACTCAATATTCAAACCTTGAAAATGACCTGAACAACTTGATCTAACTTTGAAATTAGCTCTGAGGCAGTCCCTTCTTCCCAAGCACCCTTCCATCCTAAATTGTTTTGTGGTTCCCTGAACTGACATTAATTTAAATTAGGAAAGCAGCTGATTGGCCCTGTAAAGAAAAGGGGCAACACTAAGGCTCTATGCACTCTGCTGTACACTGTCCTATATTACTGCTATGAGACCAACTCCTTGAAATAGGCTGTAGCAGATGTTATTTGGTTCCCTCCCAGTGCCTGGGATCCATGGTTCCTTTTTGTCTGAAAGACTGCGTGACTTCCTTAGCTCAGAAGGCTGCTGGTGAAACAATCTGAAATGTGGAATTTCTCAAATGAATTCTCTGAAAATAGACTTGCTTTCAGTTAGCCTAGGGCTCACTGGAAATCTCATAACACTGGTAAGTCACAGTGGGAGGATGTTGCCCTTTGCAAACCACGACATTCCTTCAGCTGGATGTTTGGAAAATGCCAGCAACTGTGGAGTTAACTTGCTTTTTTCCCACCAGCATCTGTTCCTTTTTCTGTTAACAAAATTACTTCATGCTCAGATGTTTGGGATGATTTGTTAGCTTGATGTTGACATTGGGTCATTTCAGTATCTTTAGTCTAGGTATGGCAGACAGGCACATGGCTTCAAAAATTACTTTGTTATAAATGCAGGTAGGCTTTAGAGCAGTAAATTGAGAAACTCTGGCCTATGACAACTACAGGACAAGCACTGTAATGGAAAACAACAAAATGCAGCAAGTGTCACTAATGCAACTAATACACTCATTTCCTCATTAGTGGTGTACTTGGGTGTTTCACTGTGAAAAAGCAGTTTGATTGATGGTACTTGTTAATCTGTGTCATAGACTGAAGCAAGAGCTCCCAGATTTGGGCAACATCATTAATACAGTGTAAAGTAAAGCCTAAAATGATATACATTTCCTTCTACACCATTTAATGCAGAGAGTGTGTTCTCACTGGGAGAATAAAACTTGAGATTCATGTAAGACACCATCTCATTCTTTTAGAGTTCCGTATAATGAATTTAGGTTTTTTTTCTCATCTCATATAAGTATAAATTTGTTGATGTTGCCCTATTATTTCTCATGTAGGTCAGCATACTTGAGAAGAATCATTGCCCATTTTTTATGGCTTATCATTAAGTTCTTGTATTTCTTTCTTTGTGTTTTTCCCTTGACATTTTCCCTTCTATAGCAAGTACCTCAAAGTATGTATTTGAAGAAACAATACTGTAGGCTTAATAATGTGATAGACTCCTCTTAATTATTTTTTTTCTTAAGGTCATACTTTTAATGGTTTAAAGTATAAGTTTAATGTCAAGGAGGTAAAAATGCATGCACAATTCAGATTATATACCATTATTACAGTTTGGAATCGTGATATCTAGAAGACCACATTTTAACAGGCATAAGAGGAGATAAGTTTTTCAAATTGTCTGCCTTACATGGTTTGTGTTTTCCATGTTGCCATGCTAACAATTACAGATTCATTTATTTATCCTGGTATAAGAGGTTACCTTGGGTCAGGGTCTTGAAATTATATATTTATTTATGTATAATTGAAAAGAATTTTCTTCCACGCCCTCCCCCCTCCATGGGAACAGCATGGAATATTTTTAGTTTCTTCCTCCCACTCCTCTCTCTCTCCAACAAGAAGGGTTAGTTGTTGCTTAGAAAATGTCTTCCCAGCTCATTAATTCAAACTGCTGAAGACATAAATGCCAAAACTTGTCATGTTATCTGCTATAGATGTTCTGAGTATGTAGAATTTGTGTGTCCATCTTGCAGTTCTGCATTTTTCAGGTGAGCTACTAGTGCTTCAGTTGAAGTTAGAACTCAATACATACCAAAAATCAGGTCCAAAATAGTCCTGAGTTTATACAGTAATATTTGGAAAATTATCATCATGCCTAATGCTGTGTTTTGCATTTGGCTTGCATTCAGTGGGAGTTTGGGAAAGCTCAGTGGGCACAGATTTGACCTAACCACGGGAAAAAAAGAAGGAACCAAAAAAAAGGGGAGGGGGGCAAAAAAAAAGAAAACATTTATCCAGCTGTCATCCTACTAACATGGTGTAATTTACTGTACTTAAGAACAAAATAATGGTGAGCAATCCCATTCTGATATATGGGAAGTACATGTAAATGCTGATTGCGTGATTTAGTTGCTGCCACTGGATTATGTGCTGTCCGTCCTCTTGCAAAAGTTCTGTGTCTCCACAACCCAAATATGAGTCAGTCCTGCTGACGGTGTGCAGAAATAATAGTAATATATATTCCATACAATGCAGTTTTCATTGTTCAAAATAGTCTTGCATGGATAAGCAAGAGCAAAGAATATATAAGTAACTTACCTGTTTCTCTGGTATGTGAGAAGCAAGTTTGGTACAGACCAGGGCTCACTCTTCTCCATATTCTGAATTTCACTGAGTGTCCACCACCCTTAAAAAAACCAGTGAATACTGAGCAGGAAGAATTGCTGAATTCCTCTCTTTTCAGTGAATAGTTAAGAAATGAGCACGGTAAAGAATTGTTGCCAGGATATAGTGACAATCATGAATAAAAAGAAAGAAATTTTCTTCTACAGTTCTGGAAAGTTGTTTAGTTTTCATTGCAGTCACATGTGACAGTTTCAGCTACGCACCTTAGCTGAGGTGAAAATCACATTGTTTTCCATGATATTCAGTCATCTGTTGAAAGGCACCTGGCATCCCAAACATTTTGCAGATGTAATAGGAGAGAGAAATGAAGGCTCACTGAAACAGTTTTACCTGAGTTTGTAGAATGGGCAGAGGTAGACAAAGGAACTGAGTGATACACTCAAATATTGAGCTAGCAGCTTAAAAGCTGTGTGCCTGTCAGACTGTATTTATTTCCTTTGTTCACCTGTCCAACAACTCCTAATTTTGCTGTTTTTTCAATAGTGATGGGTTAAATGATGAAGAAAAATGGAAAATATGTGGCTGCTGTGACCATCTGTCATCACACTTGGTAAAGGGCCCAGAGCAGAAGTGAACTAAAGCAAGAAGCAGTGTGCATCACTGATAAAACAGACAATGTACATGTTATGAACAACAAAGAGACACCTTCTAGAGTTTGGTGTTAACAAATTCTCCATGTGCTCCCAGAAGGACTTGTCCTAAATATCTCTGCTGGCTCTAGATAGGTGTGTCCTAGGTAGTTCCATTTGTATTTGAGCACAAATAGTGACGTTGCATTCCCATCATCAAGCAACGTGCAGGGTGTTTGCCATGAATGGTAGGTGACTTCATTTTATTTACAAAAGTTCGTAAGTGATTGCTTGCTGGAGATAAACAGTAGGAGAAAAAGATAAACTTGCAGCGCAGGCATGTGGGAGACAAGAGGCTCAGTTACACAGTCTGGGCTCTTCTGTGGCTTTTCACATCACCTAAAGAATGCCCAGAGGAGGAGGAGGAAAGGAAGTGAGGAGGGAGACAGTCCAAGTGGCAACATTGTAATGTGGGGGGGATACAGCTGAAAATAGTGCTGTTGGAAAGGGGACAAGGTAAAGCGGATGGGTAAGGAAAAAGTTCCTTTCTGTCCCTGCTGTATCCACAGCATGTTGATTGTAAGCTGAACAGGGTTAATGCTAGCATGGAAACGTACACACACTACTATATATAACACAGACTGAAAAGTAGTAGGGACAATGCAGAGCTTGGATGTTAGTGAAACAATAGAGTATGTCTTACTGCTGCTCCTTAGGATTTGTTGGGATAGTGACAGATTGTTGGCTTCACCTGCCACAGGAATGACTGCAGAACCTTGACCCTGACCTCAGGCTTGCTGCAGGTTTGTGGGGACAGAGCTGTGATTCAGGAATACAGTCTAAGTCCACAACCACACACTTGGAGAGCCAGCCATGTCCATGAGAAATGTTTTGTCTTCTGAAGACCCCCTGAGTAGAAAGATTATGAATCAATCTTCTGACTGGTAGGATCCTCCATAGTGGGGATTTCCCTTCACCTTCCAAAGAAGCATACAGAATGGGCTGAAGACAGCTGGGCTTCTGAGAACTTGTTCATTGGAAGTGCAGGGAATTCATGGATCACCTTATTTGGCAGCTTATTATTTAGATTACACACTTATCAACTGCAAAATATTGGTTGATTTGGGACTTGTGAAAAGTAGAGCACATAAAAGGTATTACACATGAGTATGAACTTCAGTTAATATGACAGAATGATCTTTATGCAGCAACAGGGTCAGGAGAACTTACCCAACAAGAGACCAACTACCATGACAGAAGTTAAACATTCAGCAGAGGAACAATGTGTAATAATGGTAGACTTCAATTTGGCAAGTAAGCTTTGTCCTGAGGGCTAAAATCACTGGATAATTCAGTGTGGTCTCAGCTGTACAATTAAGTAGTCCTGTAAATATAGGGACAAGTTTTCCTCTTGGTCACTGCACACACTATACTCCTAAATTAATGCCTGCTGATGGTGTGATTCCCATCCTATAGCAGGGCTAAATATATTTGAAGAGGGACAAACAGACTTGTATGATCTGAAAATGTAAGAAGAGGCTGCTGCAGTCAGTGCTGGCAACAAGTTTACAAGTGTCTATATTAAGGAAAACGATAAAAAGCCAAAAAAAGAGAAGACAGGATCTTAAAACCAAAAGTGTGCAATGCAATCCTGCTAAAATAGAAAGTTCCTTAAAATGGGACTCTCTTCATCAGTAATCTATTGTAAGTCTTGTACCAGACATATTTATTATAAAAGTTAGTCTTGGTTTAAACACTACAGTTATACATTGAAATCAGTGATTTGAGACTTCTGAGATTTCAGAAAACATTAATTCTTTGGCTCATAATGCTGTACTGGCAACCTTTTTGTCTGCCAGTTATGTCATTCCAGTCTATTTTCTGTGAGAAACTATCTCTGTATGTATATGCAATGGATCTCACATGTTTTCTGGAGGATAAGAAATAAAAGCATGGTCTTCATCTCCTTTAGAATGATACTAATTAGAAATAATTAATTTGAAGTGATTTTGAGTGTTAGAGGAGATTGGAAATGACACCCAGTGTGTGTATACAATGTACAGTTTCTGGAGATTCTATATCTATGGGTGCTTGGTAAGCAAAAAAAGTGAGAGATGGCATAATCAATTCAAAACAAAGCATAAGTTTAACTTGACTGGAAAGTTTTTCAGCTGTGGTAGAGCCAACCATCTTTCAAAAATGACTGATAGTCCATTTTAATTTCTAAAGGCTAAGGATTTCAGCATCACTGAAGCTTCTCTCAGTATTAGGAAATTATTTCTAAGAGAGAATCCTCATTTATCATAAATGTTTCCCTTTTTCACTTTTGTGCTTTTAAACTTTATTATATTTTTGACACTGAGTTCCACAGTTCAACATTATAAGGCATTTTGTAATATAAATAATAATATGAACCCTTTGGTTCTTCTTCTGAAAGGCTGGTTAGTAACCAGCATCAGAGGTCATTATTAGGTCTGTCAACTTACTTGGCAGCAGGACAGAGCTGAGGCAAAAAAATTAAAAAAAGAAAACACCCTGTGGTCTGTTAGGTAAAATATCCCTGTGTCATAATGCAGTGAACTGGAAGCATGTATGGCTATACCTGACCATTGTGAGAGGCAATTAGAAACTACTTAGTTGCATGCTCCAGCTGGTAATTAATGAATATTCTCTTTTAATAAGTTATACAGTAGACTGCTTTTGTGGCATAAGGATTATTATCTGCACATCAATAGCTTAATTCAAGGGAGAGAAGTAATGTTTGTTTTTCTCAATATGGGTAAATTGTGCTCAAAAGGCTTGGATATAGCATCCTTCCCCAAACTGAGAATATTTGTGTAAACGCTAGTCATGGAGTCTGAGAAATGGAACAGTGACCACATCTGTCTAGTGAATGGTTCAGTCCTTTGGTCTGTCCTGTTTCAAAATTAGCATCTCTTGGGACATGGTTGACTTTTTGGAGGCATAAACTGTCTGAAAAGCTTAGATGTATTTTAGCTCCACTTCTGGATTAACATTTCATCCCACAGCAGATCAAACACGTTTTGTGTCTTTTAATAAAACTACTTTTTATTTGCAAAACTTTGGCTGCTCAGAACTGAGATATAGCCAGTAGAATGGACAGTGTGTTAATGAACAAGTAAATGTTTCTTTGAAAGCTGAACTCCTTAAAGTGAAAAAAAGTCAGTAGGTCAGTCATGAAAAAAAGGGAAAATGGTGATTTGGATGGGAGTGCAGTACAATTTCAGTGTGGATTGATTCTGGGCTGTGCTACAGATTTCCTGTGTAACTGGGAACTGTGTAATTGTCTGCATCCCATTTTCCCTGTTTCTGCTGATCTTGCTGAAAAAACACAATACATTAATTTCTTTAAGGACCTTTGTCAGTGCATAGTGCCAGGTGTTACAAGATCGTATTGTATTTGGCATTAATAACAGATGATGCTAGGAGTTGAGTTTTTAAGTCTCTAAAGGGAAAAGAGTAGCACTTGTGGGAAATCAAGCACCAGTGATAACCATCTTCCAGCCTTCAAGCAAACAAAAACTCCACCTTATTTTTAGTGGACAGAATATTCGTGTGAAGAGAAAGGGTCATGCATGTCATTTTGAAACGGAACACAAGTCTGAATCCTGAACATCTCAGATGAACCTTTTACCAGCTAAGCTGTTGTTGTGAAGAGTATGGGAGGGCTTCAACCAGAAACAGAGAATCTTTATCCAGCAAGGCTTTCATCTCATTTGATGAAAGTCATGTTAAAGTTTAAGTGAACTGGCATTAAAAAAAGCCAAATCAAACCAAACCAAACAAACCAAAGCAAAACAAAACAAAAAAACTGAAAAATGCTCAGCTATTTATAATCAGGATTTCCATTACTATTGCTTTTTAATGGGAAATATGAAAAAAATAACTACAGGGGTTTACTCAGTATGATAAATGACATATTTTACTTTTTCTTAAATCATATATATTTCTTGTAATGACTTGAACTCTATGATTTGTATTTTCTGAACTGTATGTGATGATGCTGACCCTTCAGACCAGGGAAAATAACCTTTCTTTCAGTTCTGTGATGTACTAGAATGATGCATGAGGGATTTTGATAGGAGGAGTCACGCTAACCTTAATGTAGCTTTTGCAAGAAAATGCAATTCTTTATGACCTAAGTATGAACTTGAGCATGCAGTGTCTGGACACGATGCAGTGAACAAGCTTGAACAGGAATTTATATTACCGTAGCCTCATTTCCTATTCTTCATCTGTATTTGCACACTGTTTTTATTGATATAGAGAGGAGTCTAATGAACAATATCATGGCTTCTTGTCCAAGAAAGGTTTTAAAACCGCATTTCCCAGCATCAGGTGTGTGACTTGTTCCCATTCTGTTCTAAACAGTGTAAAACAGCTGTTGGCTGTTCTGAAGAGACAGATTCGAGAAGGAAGTCATGTTGCCAATGAACAGATGTCATCACAATAGTACCCATGCTTTTCCTATGACATCCATAACACATGATGCATTTCTTGATGCATCTGTTCAGGGAGGAAGTGTTATTTTATAGTATACACGTTAGAAGGGCTTCTTGAGTCATCATCCCTGGCAATTTATCACATGGGCGTGTGTGCAGGTAGTGGCAAAGTCCGTGTAGTGGTTGGACACCCAGGGATGGCAAGCATCTGCTGATCTCAGGGAGTTGGTAGTTGTCTCCATTGAATAAAAGCACCCTGGTGTGAATGAGGGTGGAAATGAGAGAGTGCTGGATTCAGTGTTAGAGCAGTGTTCTTAACTCTGACAATATGTTTTCCTGGATGAGTTTTAATTGCCATGTCAGCATATATGCCTCTTTGTCTCCACCTGTAGGAAGGAAGACTTGTAAAGTCTTGCTAATTTTGTTAATGTATTCATTAATGCTTTGATGTGCTCAGATTTTCAGGACATGCTCTAGAGAACTTCTCAGCATTTTTGCAGTCATTTTGCTGCAGAGTAAAACAGCAATGTGTCATCACTGGAAACTGAAACCCAGTGCTCACCTCAGAAGAGCTTCAATGCAGGCAGTTACCGTACAGGCTTTTCCTGTGCTGTTTCTTTCAAGACTGAAACCATCTTGAAAGAAACACTCACCATATGAACAGTGTCTTTCATTTTTCTGATCCACTCAGCCATGAATATCTGGCATTTCCACATGATTTTTGTAACACTAGTGTTTGGTACTTCTTGTTAAAATGTTTTGCAACAAAGGCAGTGGTCCACAATGCTTGCTTAAGTCTCTTACTGCAAATGCTTGTCCCACTGACATGGCATCCACTAGAAGTCTCTGCTTTCTAGAAACAGCTTGCCTGATGGATCAGGTCTCCCAGGATTTGCAAAAAGGTTTTTGGGATCAGCTGAGCTGTGCACACAATTCTTTGCTTTATTTTCTTTCATTTTGATTGGTTCAGATGGTCCAAATATTTGCAGAACTCCATTAAGTCCTATTTGGGATGAAGTCATAAGTTCCACTTTCCACCAAGTCATGGAGCCTGTCCAAATTAGTGTCAAAGCCTGTATAATACCTTGGCTATATTGCAGGCTTGTATAGTATCAAGATCCTGTTTTCACAGCAGTTACATAGTTGTTACTCCAGTGAAGAATGATATGGCCCCTTATAAAGTCTACAAGCTGACGCCTGTTTTTTAATGTAATATTTACACTATTCAAGGAGCTAAAAGAAGGCTTTGCTTTAATAGATTCCTTCAGCTAATGTTTTCCCTTATACAGATGGGTTATTGTTTCCAGCTTTTGATACCTATATGGTTTTATATATTAGAGCCTCATTATTTTTCCTTTGGTTGGGTTTTTTCCTTCTCTGTGTCTCCTGCAGCAAGAGAAGGGTTTTGCCATTATCATCATTTTGCTTTGCAGTTTTCTCTGAGATTTTATTTGAGGGTCAAACCTCTGAATATATTAGAAACAAAACACAAAAACCCCAGCATCCTGTTGTTGCACCCCACACTACACCCTGAATTGCTTTCTATTTTCGACTTATCTTTCCCTCTCTGAGAGAAAGCCTAGTACAGCAATTTCTTAGCAAGGGCAAAACTCACATTATTTAGGCAGTTAAATGTGGGTTATTGGTTTGTTTTTTTGGGTTTTTTTTTTGGGTTTTTTTGGGTTTTTTTCCCAACTACTCTGATGCTACATGTGTGAACTTGACTCTCTTTTCAAAATGTTGCCCAGATGACTGCTATAAATAACACTTTGCCACCTAAGGACTTCATGGGGCTGATTAAAAATCTCTATGTTCATCCTGAGTATAAGGAGCTTTCTGGGATTTCATATTTGAAATAGAATGCCAGATTGTAAGTACATAATCATTTATTCTAGTGAAGTAAAACACACATTAACAGCCACAGAATTCTAGTGTGAGCAGGGGGTGTAGAATACCACTGAGATTGAATGGACTCTTCTGCTTAATGTGCTTCTAGACCAAAACAACCTCAGAAAGTGAGGAATTGCATTGTGAAGTATCTGCTAAAACTTTTTTAACCTCAGGAATCTGCAGTACATCTTCAGTCTGGGCTTTAATTCAGGAAAAAATCTTACTTACTGTGTTCCACTGAAACAAATTTTCTCCCAGTTTTAATTAAATCCTGACCATAGGGCTTGCAGACTCAAGAGTTCAGACCAGTTTGTACTGGGTGGAGAATGGTCAAAAATGGGATATACCAAGGACCATACCTTAATTGTCAAGCTAACTGGATAAACAGGTATACTTTAGGAGATAAGAGTTGTCTTGTCCTTGGTTCTAATTGTGAGATTTCTAGTGGTTTGGGTTCAGGTAGAAAATTAGTCAGAATTCTGATTTTTTTGTTCTATCTATCCTGATGCTTTTTGGCCTGTATATCTAACACAGACATCTAGAAATGTTAACTGTACCATTCCAGCATTTATACATTTTTCTCCCTAACAAATTTTAAGGAGAAAAAGTATTGTAGCTTATTTTGGAATACAAAAGACGAATTCAGGTATTCTTTGATTTATGTATGTTTGTTTCTTTACTTGGAATTCAGAATGGAGACAGAAGTATAGATAATACATGTATTCCGTGTTCTGACAATGTTCTTGTCACATGTAGTCTACAAACAATTATAGCTGTCACCAGGACTTTTATAATTGTCTGCAGAGAAAAATTTCAGAAGGGCACACGAGCACTCCTTGCCCTTCAGATCAGTGGCTCACCCTGGTTCCCTGTGGAGTGACCTTACTTCACTACTTTTAGATTGGCTCCTCATCTCTATTGTTCTCTTTGAGGGTGATAAGAATATCATATAAAAATGACGCTGTATTTATTTATTGTATGGTTTTTATTTATTTTTCCATCATCAAGGTCATATATTGATTTTTGCATGGAAGGTTAAGGTCTGCCAAGTGTGAAACCGTTGTCAGGGTTATGGTTGCCACTAGATATTATTCTGCACAGAAAAGGGTAGCAAAAGGCAGTCTACCAATAACATGTAGTGTGGCAATTCCAACTGGCTGTTGGCAGGGGGTTGCATATTTCTAAAATGTGGTATTTGATATAGATTTGGGTCCACCAGATTCCTGCTCATTGTGGTCAGGAAAGGGAAAAAAAGTAAGGAAAATCAGCAGAACTTCTCACTTAATTTGAGAAATGTCACCTTGTTCTTAATTTATTATCATGAGGTGGTGGGGGCATAATAACTGTGGATGTAGTTGGTATCTCTTACCACTTTGCCAGCATTTCATACTTTTTATACAGAGATATTCTACTGTATGATGCTTGGTTTCAATCTTCTGCTCTTCTTAATTGTTCAGTTAGATACAAGGGTTTGAAAAAGAGTTATATGACCTGTCTTGATGTGTCTGTTCTGCAGTCATTTTCTAGATGAGAACAAAGTTGCTTTTCAGTATGGTGAATGGAGATGCTTCTTTAGTTTACATATTAAAAAACCAGTGGAAGAAAGAGAGGAAAAGATGAAAATCTCAGTCATGACTTTATTTTTAGTTCTAAATATGAAGATTTTGAGTTGTGCAGAACTGCTGCCATGTGTTTGGTGTGTAGCCTGGCAGGAAATTGTCAGGTAGCAACGTGTTTTCTGAACGTGGCTTAATAGCACATAGAGCAGTTTCTCATCTTTAAATTAAATATTCTGGAATAGCTGAGGTGATCTGATAGACCTACACTTTTAGTATTGTTATGCATATCTTCCAGAGTACCTTTTCTAGCATTCATGCATAGACAGCATTGGTGAGATCCACATGGTCTTCATACGTCTTTGGACACCTTTAGGATGAGTTAAGTAGTTCGATCTCTTATCATATGCTAGGAGGCTTAATATTGGTTATTATGATGGCAGTTTAGAATGGGAGATTAGAATCCTAGAAACCAATCCTTATATTACCCGTGACTGTTACACCTATCTACAAATAAATAGACTTAGTAGAAGGAAATCTCATTTCCATTGAGCAGGCAAGGAATGAGAAAGAGCTGGTTCCTGTCCTTCTTTTAGAAGATTGATTGAGATTAGTCTAGTGAAGAGGATTTAAAGTGGATTATTTGTGAGGTAGGGAGGGAAGGATTAATATTGACTCTACTGTAATTGAGGGGATGTTGGTTTTTTCCTTTGGATGTTCTGACATTTTGCTTAACTTGATAGGATAGGATAGAATAGACTTATTTTGGTTGGAAGACACCTAAAATGTTCATCTAGTCCAACTGCCTGACCAATTCAGGGCTGACCAAGTTAAAGCACATTGTTAAGGGCATTGTCCAAATGCCTTTTAAATACCAACAGGCATCAACCACCTCTCTAGGGTGCCTGTTCAATGTTTGACCACACACTTGGTAAAGAAATGCTTCCCAATGTCCAGTCTGGACCTGTTTTTGTTTATCGCATCAAAACAATGCAGTCTTTTGGCTTCTTTTCAGGTTCCATGACTTGATTTTTTTCTCCATAGCAGATGTTAAACCCCTTTGTTGGTGAATTCCATCACCCTAGCAGTAAAGAAGCCAAATAATTTATAAGATCTGTCAGTATAAAGCTAAAAAATATAAACCTGCTATCTGTAAATGGGCTATCCTTCTACTGGGAAACATAATATGTTTAAGGGACTGAGGTTTGTTGCTTAGATGCCAAAGATAACTTTTTCTCCTTCAAACTTTATTGTTCTGTGTTTAATGATTTTAGCTGAAGGAGATTCCTTTTATCTGACACACCATGGTGACAGTGCTAACTTTACACTCTCAGAAATGTTTGTAATAAATGCCACACATCTATGTGCATTATACAAGAATATGGGGGAGATAACATAGTAGAGAGCAGAGCAGTGAAGAATCCCAGGTGGTTCTAGAGTAGCATTTCATCCTGTAGAGGCTACTTGTGTAACCTTGCTTAACTTTCTTTTCAGGAACAAGAAGATCCTAATAAGCTTGCTACCAGCTGGCCAGACTACTACATTGACCGCATCAATTCCATGGCAGCAGTAAGTTACCTCCCCTGCAAAGCAGGGAAGATTTCCTACCACAGAGATGTGTTTCTTTAGGAAGAAATCCCAAGAGGAGAAGAATTTTGTTCCAAATGTGTAACTGATTTAAAATAGGACTTCAAAAGAAGATGAGTATGTGGATTCAGAAACAGCCCTGCTCTAGCAGAACAGTAGATTAGAAAGAACCATAAATATTTCCAGTTTTTGTTTCTCCAATACTGAGCTCTGAAGGCAATCAAATTAGAGTCTGGAATGAAAATTCAAGAGATTATTTGATAAATCAGAAAAGCAACTATTTGAAAATTAGGTAAAGTTTTGTTGTATGGTTTCAAATTGATTTGTAACTAGTCTATGAAATAACACTTGGGCTATTAGTTTAGTAGAAGAATTCAAGAAAAGGTAGTTGTTTATCCACTTATATAAGAGCATATAAATAGAGGAACATAGGGCTGTAACACCTCAGACATTAGATACAAACCAGCAAGGTATTTGAAGTAAACTTTGTTTATTTGTCCTTGTTCAATAGCTGCATAGAATGTCTCTTCCTCTGAAGCATCCAGTAGAATCAGAACACCTGCATACACCATTATCCTTTGATATGGTAGATTTTGCATTTTTAAATTTGATCTTTTTATTGATTTTTGGTAGTCAAATTTTGCCTCCAGTTGCTTATGCACAGAGTCTACTCAGCTTTAGTTGGCAGTTGTGCAGAAATGATAATGGGATTCTGTTCCTAGCATCCTGGATAGCACATCTTGCTTGTTAACTTATGCTTTTATTTTTGATTTCTAAAGGTTTCTTTGCACCTTCTGTATTGTGGTTCTGAGCTATAAAATAATTCAATTAAAATAATGTCTTAACGGATGCTGAATGTGTCAATAATGATGCATTTTTCTTGGTGAAATATGTCTTGCTCAGTAAAACAACTTAAGGTTTACAAGTTATAATGACTCACTGTAACAGGATAAAAGAAACACTGCTTTCTACTGAGAGTCACAAATAAACAAAACTATAACCTTACCTTCATGCCGTATTTTCATGGGACAGAGTAATGGAATAGAAAGAACATGGACTTGTTTTGAGAAAAGACATTGAGCTTTACTGACTGGCTTGACACTGTGCTTTGACTTCCTGACTGAACAAATTTACTCTACAAGGGCCATTAAGGTGAAAAAGTTAGTCTGAAACCTTGCAATGTCACTGAGCCAAATACTTCTGGTAGGACTTGATCCAAGGCCTCTCGAATCTACTGAAGTTTTTCCATTGATTTCAGTGACTTTTGGATTAGTCTTTAAATGATCTTGATGTAAACCTGGAGTGAATATGTATACACACCACTGTTGTAAATCTGGAGCAGTTCCATGGAATGAGTCTATATTTTGGCCTATGTTTCTAATTTTAAACATGTTTTAAGAGCACCAATAAACACCAGCCCTGGTAATGTTGTTTGCATGCCTGAATGCCAATGCTGAATTATTGATAACCTTTTATTTGGCTTCAAGACTCACATTTTACTCTTATGCTTGAAGTCTTGAGAAGACACACTGAGGTTATGACCCTTACTTCTGATTTACTACTTAGTTGCTTCACTTTTAGGCAGGTGAAACTTAGTTGACTTTCACAGAAATTGTATCAGCGGAAAACTGGAGTAATACAGCTGAGAACCAGCTCCAACACACTTTAAAAGACATGTTCTGTTCATTATTATTTAGACCTCTGAGATTTTTAACTTTCAAACAGTTATTTTTGGGTCCCATATAATTTCAGTTCTAAATTTAGTGGTGGGTTTTTTTGAACTTATTATTTTTAAACTGCATCCAAGTGGAGTTGACTTTGAAGTGGTGAAAGAAAATTATGTTTCATGTTGCTTCCTGACACTGTCTAGTCTATTGCAGTTTGTATCTCTTGGGCACTATCAGGTATTGCAATATTTTAATTAGAAATATTACGAGAAGTATTATTGTTGAAATGGTAGTAATAATCACAGAAGTGTTAGTTTCAAATGCCTTAAATCCTGCTTTTAATAAAATTGAATTCTTTCATCTCCTGTGAATTCATTGCATAAGAATCTTTTTATATGCAGCTTTCACATCTTTTTCTTTATCCTTTTGTTTAATTACGAAGTTCTTTTTTTATATATTAGCTTGGCAAAAATGTTCTTCCTACTCGCTGATAGTGTGGAAATGGCTCCTTTATCCTGCTGGTATCATTAGGTATCTTTCTGTGGATTTCAGCAGGCCAAGGCTCCTGTGCTCGAGAATTATTTTCTTGGAAGACCCACTGCAGTGTTACCGTCATATCTGCCCCTCATAGATTATGTCTGAGAGCGTGTGGTGATTCCTGAAGTGTTTGACGTTCCCTACTTGTAACCTTAGACCACTGTGTTAGGAAGCACTTTAGGTCACAGAGTCCTGATCCAGTTCAAAAAGCCATGCATTTTAGGCACAGTTCTGTTCCCACAATTGTTTCTCTTACTATGACTTTTCAGATTTTAATAGTTTTTAAACTCAATTTTCACAAGAGAGTATGACAGCAAAACTGTATCTTTTTACTAGTCCGTAGTGTGAAATTCCTGTGGAGGCACTGTCCCATCCTCCAGACTGAAAGGAAGGGGCTGAGTACCACTTGGTAGATTGTCTTCTAGACCAGTCCTTAAGAGAAAGAGGCAGCTGCTAATGATGTCTAATTTAGAAAGAGGACCCTCCAAATTTGTCTAGTCCTCTGATGTCAACATTCTATAAATACTACTGGTGATGTGCACAGGTTGCACACCCACAATTAAGACTGTTTCCATTATCAATGTCATTGTCATCTTCTGCTGATTCATGAACATGCAAAATTTTTTTTCTTGAAAATAGAGCAACTGCCCTGTTAATATCCTCCCTGTGCTCCTCCTGCCCTCCTCACCCCATGTAACTGTCTGCTTGGCAGCACAAATAAACATAGCTCTCACTTTACTGGGGAGGAAAAGCTCTGACAGCGTTGTGTTGCTTTTATGATCTTGGCTGTCTATGCATTTCCACAGAGAGACTTTCAGGTGAACAGTAGTTGAAGATCCAGCTCTTCTGGAGAGATGGCTCGGTCAAGACTGTGAGACAGGGGTCAAGATTAATAAATACAGCTGAAACCAGGCCCTTTTCTTTGACTCAGAAAGCATTTGTTCAAAGCAGAGCAGCTTCACAGGAGGTTAAAAGTATATATCTTTCAGCAGAATTTGGCAGGTGGATGATAACAGTCTCTTCCATCTGAGTTAGATGACATCTGTGTTACTTTAAACTTACTTGCTTAAAAGTTTTTTTAAATTACATCTATATATAGTTTCTGATTTATAGATATTCTTTTAGTTCAGCCTTAATGTAGTTAGAAATGTGCTGCACCTTGAATTTCAACTGATTATAATGAGAAATCAGAACATCCAGGTTGCCTTTTCACTATTTATTTTATTTGTTTCTTACCTTTGTATTTTAACAGGTGTGAGAGTATTAAGTAGAACTAGGTCTGTCATACAGTGTATTGCTGATGCTAGTTTATGCCCTTTTTGTTTCCTTTTTTTCCTCTCTTTCTCCAACATACTGTCGTTATGGTCCTTGTATTTTCCTTTCCAGCAGTTTTGGGGAATGGTTAACCATTATGATAAGGTGTGGAAATGAATATGTGCTTTAAAAAAAAAAATTAAGTGTTTCATTTTAAATGCAGCCAAAATTTCAAAATAATTCCTGAAGTTTTACACCTAAAATTCCACATGAATTATTGTTTTCACGAATTCTTGGATCCTTTTAGTTGGCAAATCAAGTAACTAGATGCTATACTTTCCCAGGTGATACACTTAATCCGGAAAACTTTAAATATACAAAATGTGCTTGTAAAAAAAAAAGCCTTATGTATACCACTTTTTAGGGACCAGATAAGGACCTGGCACTAATTTGCTTCCTCTTCCTGATAGGTTTGGTTAACTGATGGTACCTAGCTGCATCCTGAGCCCAGAAGACATTAGTCCTTGAGTGCAGTTTGTACTTTAGGAAAGCAATTTGTCAGTCAGCCACATTAACGAAATCCAGCATCACATAACGACAGTTCCCTCCCTTTTGTCTCCCAGGGATAGTTATGTTTTCTATAACTCTTGCTGCAAAAGCTATTTCACAATGCAAATGCATGACCAGTCTGCCTTCAGAGAGGGCATGAAGATTGATTTGAGTTCCTGGCCATACACAGGAGTGAAAAATGAAGGGCCCTTGGCTGCCTGCAGCTTTAGAAAAGGGGTTTTCCATAATCACCCTGTGTTGTAAAGGCAGGATTATTTGTATTTGTTTCATTTGGAAATGGGCCTTTTTCACTCTGAATGAAATACTGTTGAGCACCCTCCTACTATCCATTTACTTTTCCCCCACTATGGCTCAGAGGAGAAATTAAGCCATTGGAGGAATGGGAGCTTTTCAAAGGAGCATTTATGGGCCAAAGGAAAGATGACCAGATGGGCTGTCACCCAAGAAAATACAAATCAAGCCCCAGATCACACCCGAGAACTCTGCCATTGAGATTCCATAAGGCCTGTTCAGGATTTGTTTATTTTTCGAAGAGGGGGATCATATATGGCTTGGCTTAAGCATTTCAATTTATGTTTCTGGCTGTCGGGGGATGCTGGCAAAAGATAAAACATCATCAGCTCATTTTCCATCAGTAGCGCTCTGTCATTCCATTAGGGCAGGAAATAGCTTGCTCTGTTACTGAGTGAATTTGACTTTAGCATGGATCAGAGAGAGGACCCCTAGAGTTAAACACATCTCCCTATGCCAGCTGTTCAGCATAAGACAGCAACGGCATGTAGCCAAATGACCACCCTCAGGATCTGACATGTGTTGGCATCACATGACTTGCAAAAGCAAGCAAAGTGGGAGCGCTTCCAAGAGCAGTGAGGTGTTGGGCTGGTGGCTGGGGCAGGGAAGGTTAAAGGAAGTTCCAGTGAGAGGAAGGTTTTCTTTGGTGCTTGCTAAACAGTAAAATAAAGACTGAAATATTTTGCTGTAATGAGCCATAATTGTAGCTACTCAGATTCCACCACAGAGAGGTATAATATTAGATCCCTGATAGATGATACTAGTTTAATTGGGTTATTCATTTGAGAAGGGATTCAGAGCTGCTTTCCAGATACCACTGAATGATATCCAGAAGAAGTCCTGCCAAAAAGAGTCTTTATCCTCTCATTTTACAGTTCAAGTGACTAAGAAGATATAGCTATAGGCTAAGAATTTTGACCATTAAGTCTTGACTTTTTAAAAAGCCACACATGGGACTTGTGAGTCTGAATGATGTATGTAAGGGAAGGGGTGCTGAAGAGTTTTGCTTCACATGACAAGGTTGTAGTAGGTAGTAGTGCTGAGTGTAGATCTGGAACCCTAATTTTTTGATATACCACTTTTTTAATGGCTTTGTATGACTTTGAGAATCATATTTTCTGTGTATATTCCACTCATTGTCTCCCAGCTTAATTTACAGTGACCACAGCAACTTCAGTTCCGGTTGACAGCAAGCTCTAGTTATCTCAAGATGCATACTGGGGGAAAATCTAGTCTTTGTGTGCTTCAGTTAACTTGTTAAAAAACAGGGTCAGGGATTTTATGATGTTCCACTTTTTGAAGTAAATGTTCCTCATTATCAAGGGCAAAGTCTGTAGGGAACATCGCTATCTTAAAACAGGTGATATACTTACATGGGGAAGAAAAGCCAAACTTGTATGTACACAAAATGTAATTCAAGGTCCTTGCAGACTGTGTAGTCACTTGAAGAAAAAGATTTTATGCTTTGAAACCTGACACATAAGTCTGTTTTGCTGTGTTTCTTTTTTCTTTTTTCTCCCCCAAATCCCTCCAGTCATGTCAGTCTAATAAAAGATATTGCCTCTCCCTACAAACTTTGCTTCACACATCCGTAGATCACCACAGCAGATTGCTGTTCCAAATTAGGTACAGTTTTCTGCGGGCATGCTGGCAACTGTGATTTTTTGGGGTAATCCGAGAAGCCTAGTTTAGCTAGTGTGGCAAAGTGGTATACACTGCTGCCAGTCCACATGAACAGCCACATCTGGATTCAGTTTTGTAGCTGAGGCATTGCTTTCCTGGTGAGAGGTCGGCAGACACCTCTGTGTTGACGGGCGAGTTCTTTTTCATAATTCTTGGCCTATCTCTTACCTTTCAGGCTGCTCGAGCTTTCCTAATTGTCATCTTATTTTCTGAACAGATGCAGACTTTGTATGCTTTTGACGAAGAAGAAACAGAAATGAAAAATAAAATAGTCGAAGACTTGAAGACAGCTCTGCGGACTCAGCCCATGAGGTAATGTTGTTCGTCTTTCGTCGCAATTCACTGCGTCTGTACGGTCAGATGTGACATGGGTAAGAGTGGTAAGGACAGAAACCTCATTGTCTCACCTCACACAAGCTTCTCTGATATTTTGGACAATCCTCAGAGAGCCCTACAGTCCCTGGTCTGAACCTGCCTAGCTGGGAGGGCACACCAATGCTGAAGCATGTAGCTTCAGGAAAATAAAAGACAAAGTCTACTGTGAAAAATCTGTGGCAGATATTCGCAAACACTGGTAATGACTATGAAGATCCGATTTTAGTCTTCGCAGCCCTCTGAACGTCCCATGTAATTTGATTCATGTTGGGCAAAATCTCAGCCTCTACTCTGAACTTTGAATTTAAGCTTCCTCTTATCTTTAGTAATGTGAACTGTTTGGTTCAAAGCAGCTAATCCATCTGACATCACCTGGTTTGGCATTCTTCCTGTTTTATGTGTAACTGTGGCATAGAAAAATATTAAGAGACTTTATTGTGTACTTGTCTTTGAAGGTAAAGTCATCTTTCTTCTTCTGGGAACAAAACTCTGGACAATAGCAAACTAACTAGCGCAGAAACCTTTTCAATTTAGCACTTAGAAGAGCATTGTGCAGAAGCAGTAACTGTAGTTGATATGATCTCAGGAAGCACTACATGAAAAAATTTCTGAATCTCTTTTATCCTGGCCAAATACTTTTGCATCCACCCCACGCTGAAGTTATAGTTTCAGAGAGCTTTGGTAATGCCTAGCAAAACAGGGTTCTTTTTGAGAGGAACCCTAACCAAACCAAACCAATGAAATAAATAAGTAAATAAATAAAAACAATCCAGAAAGTTATCTCAAAGAATTTGCATTGCAGTTACTTTGATGTGAAGATATTTCTGGGAATTCTTGCAGAACTAAGTGCTGATTGTGCTTCTTCCTTTCACGATATTTAAAAAATTGACTGTGTGAAACTTCTCACCTCACAGCACATGTGAGGTAGAACACATTAGCTTAAACCTAATTTTTTTTACCTCTTGTTTACCTCCTGTTGTGACGGGCTGTAAGAGGGCACAAAATCAGCTTCTGGTGCTCCTCAGGCATAAAGATTTATCAGGCCTTGATAACTTTACATGTGGGTAGGGTGAGTGCTTTTAACATGGCAGTGGAGAAATCATAGCCTATATTGAGACCTCACCGAAGGGGATAAGTGGCCGATCCTGCCTATCACTGTCCTAAAGCAGAGAACACAGTAAAATGCAGCTGCCTTAGCTTCATGTTAAAAAGGAAGCTAAGGCAACTACCAACCTCCCAACTCTCACAAGGCTTTTACACTAAAAAACTAAAGTCCTGTGCTGTTGAGACTTGATGTAGCAACTCTAGTACATTAATATGGAGCTGATTTGATGCTTACTTTGTGAAAGTGGTAGTTTTCATTCAGCGTTGCCTCAACAGCGAGGCCTCTTTGCTTTGTCCAGCTGAAACACTTTGCTGGCCACTGTTGGTTGTTCTGCTCTGTCATTTTGAATAGGACAGCCCAGCCTCCAGGACAAAGCAATAGAGATGAAGAAAAAGAAATGTCTCTTGCTCAAAGCCTTGCAAGGTTTTCCTTCTCCAACCTGTATTGCATCTGCTGGATCCCCTTGACAACAGGCTGCTGCTTCATCTGTTTATAATAACCGTAACAGGCTTCAGTACAAGCATCTATGGGCTGCCCTATAAAGTGTTCTCTTCTAAATCACTGGCGATGGTTGTGGGGCTTTTTTTAAAAAAACAGTTAAGCCGAGCCAAATTTTGACTTAAGTCCTGTGTCTCAACTAATTTCCAGCGACTCAATTCGTTAGCTGCCAAATGGGCTGCATGCCAATACCTGATCAACAAGCCAATTTCTTCTTGATGGAAAGGTTGCAGGAGAGAGGCCCTCCACTCCATCAAATCCCTCTCATCGGCAGTATGATACCCAAGCCTTCAAAATACTAGTCTTTCTAGTTTAATTTGGATATCAAATCCTATTTTCTTTGCCACTTCTGTTCATCAGCCCTCTGAAGAAAAGAGAAACCTAAATTCGCACAGGATGAACTGTCTGGAATCTATTTGTGATGATAGGGTACACAGGGGCTCTGACAGCTTACCAATAGGCTCTTCTGTTTGAATTCTCTGATCTAGAGGAATCAAAAGAAGAAAAATGCAAGTCTTTGGCTGTCTGTTTTATTTTACTGTAGGACTGTGCCTCTTCTAGTAGATAATGCACAGCAGTGTTACTAATCTGTGTCTCTATTCCAACCCACCAGTTCTAACAATAAAAAGTAAAGTAGACCTACCCAAACTTAAGTTCCTTTCCTCTTTGCAAGGAAGATGATGGAAGCATCCCTGGGGCAGCTAGTTGGCCCCCTTTGAGCAAGTGCATTTTGTTCTTGTATTTAGGAACTGTCCTGAAATAATAAAGCCAGGTTATGTCCTAGCACAGAGGAACAATCCCAGCC
This sequence comes from Pipra filicauda, assembly GCF_003945595.2. Taxonomy (NCBI): domain Eukaryota; kingdom Metazoa; phylum Chordata; class Aves; order Passeriformes; family Pipridae; genus Pipra; species Pipra filicauda. The sequence goes on from NW_024104538.1 coordinate 482,356, forward strand.
TCAGAGAACAAAACCCCCACATCTGCATCTTGTCAAGAAACACATTTTCTGTCAGGTTTGTAAAAGCTTATGACTATAAACAAGTGTGATGACAAACTGTTGGACAGAAGCTGTAAGAGAAGAGCTTTTATTTTAGTGCCCCAAAATGGAGATTCAAAAGTGCAACAAAAGTAAAAACTTACAGGGGATTGGGAAAAAAATAACTTTTTGGAACCCTAGAAAAATAATTCCTTTCGTCTGAATCATCGCTAATCCCCTTTACTGTCTGCTTTTCTCCTTTTGTTTTATTCAGATTTACCTCCTGCTAATTTTGTTTGATTTAGCAGTGTTGCATCCAGGTGCATACTGAAGATGATAATTTATGCATCCAGCAAGCAAAATCCATTATGCTGAGTTTTTCAGCAGTTCAGTAGTTGTCAGGATTATGCGTGCCCCCTGGTTCAAAAACTGATGCTGCAGGGAAGTGTAGCCTTGCCTGTTAACAGGGTGGGAACATCCTGCTCTCTGCACACCCACAGCATATGATTTTTCTGTCCTTCCTGACTTGGATTGAGTCTCACAGGGCGGCTGTACCCCCTACACTTGGAATCCATCAGTGAGTCAGTACCTATTAGGCCAACTCACCTGTGTTTGGATGAAAGGTTTATTATTAGAGCTAGATAATTCATTCTGATCAGCAGTCTCTAAACCTTGAAAGGCGAAGAGGTGCCCTGCCTTTTAAAGTGTGCTAAACTGGTCAAGTGAGAGTCTGAGGTTTTAATTTGCTTGTTTAGCACCTATTAAAACACAACTTTATTTACACTTGAGTATTTGAATGTGTTAGCCAGAATGCATTGGCAAATATGTTTAACTTTACACCTTCCAGTCTAGAACAAGACCTTACTTTGCAGCATGGAGGCTGAATAAGATGGAAGTGAGTTACACATGTGCATACTGTGAGGAAGTAGGCAATTTACTTGTATAAGTTGAGTTTGTTTTTGCACATACACACATACCCACGCATACACACCCCCACATACCCACCTACTTAGAGGCTCAAACACCAAACAGTGTGAGGATTATGTCTTTCAGCCTGTCAGTTAAACTCGCATTTCTTCTCTCCTCTACAGACATTTACACACACACCTCCCCACACTGAGCAAATCCTCATACTGAGAGTATCTGTTGGCCCAGAAACTGCTTTTGCCATTTCTTTACCTCTCCCAGCATGATTTCTGGTGTTTCCAGAGAATAGGGAACTAAGTGTTTAGAAAAAGGAAGATGAAAATCCTAATTTGATTCCTTCTTCTGATTGCAGCTGAAATGGAAGGGAACTTGGCTTTGCTTGCTATTGAGTAATGCTCACTGTTTGCTCTCTGGGCTAGGAAAAGTATAGGAAAGTCCCAACATTGTTTTAAATTATGTCATTAATCAAGTTTTGTGACACACACCACTTTTCAGCGCATGCCTCCTTTTTGGAATGACCTCATCCTAACAGTCCTAGAAAAATTGCTCTGCCAGTGAATTTAGTGGGAGTTTGTGCTTAATCGGGACAATGTGACTTTTGTGCCTTTACCATTTTTTTCATGTGGTCATCAGAGCAGGCTTAAATATGTGAAGGTTGTAGTGCCTTGTTTGTCTTCTCATAAGACTGTGGGTTCTATATAAAAGTACATTTAAGGGATCCCTTGTTCTGCTGTTTCTTCAGAATGTTTCTGTCAGTATTGCTCCATATCTTCAGAACTGCATCAACCTTAAGTCTTCCCTCAGCCCTGGAACTGAAAAACAGGGGGGGAAAAAGTCTTTTTTTCTCTTCCCCTAAAAGACAGAGGGAATAGCTAAGGTATAGAATAGAACTTTGAAGGTAAGGAGAAGAAGGAGAATTTAGACAATGCCTCTGTAAGTAGAGACAAAGAGCAACTCCACTTTTTTTAGGCTCAGGGAATTGATCAGAATTCATTGGCATCATATTATTTGGTAACGGGTTGAGTTTGTTCTTATTTTCTTTCCAAACACATCCCTAGCAGCAACTCTTTTTGCCATGAATGCTCTAGTTTCAGTCTTTTTTGTCATGGTAGCAGCTAAATGTGTTACAGAAACTGAACTAAGTCTTAATCTGTCTATAATCAGATAACCAAACTGCTTTGGGTAACTTACCAAATTCCTGGTGCACAATGTTGATTCTGCTCTCTGGTCCAGAGAAAGAGAAGCTTTTGCTCCTATGATTTGTTAGGGTAGACAAGATGATGCATCCAAAGAATGTGCAATCAGACCTGTGTGAAACTTGGCAAATTGTCATAGGAGGGTTCAACTAAACCTTGTTTTCATTTTTGATGTGCGTGTGTTCCTGTGGGTGCTTGCCCTCACTCTGATATTCACTTTGAAACCCAATTTTAAACTAAACCCAAACCTCAGACCAAAATTTTGAAAGCACCAGGCTTTTCCATATTTTTGGTCAAATTGCTGGCCCAAATAAGCTGAAAGTTGGCAAATCTACCAGCATAGTGAGTGTAACTTTCAGGTAGACCCTGAAAATTCCTGTGTGGCATGGAGTGTAGCCACCAAAAGATGATACATATGTCAAATCCATATTATCTAGAGAAATATAAGTATGGCTCAGATTTGTCTTAGTGGTACAGACACATGAACAGTGACCAGTGAAATTCAGTCTTTCAGCATGGTGCTTTTATTACTAATGAATTTAGTAGCAGCATCTCACTTATGGACAGAAAAAGAAAGATGGTACATTAGGAAGTATCTAACATTTCTGAGTTTGAGAACTTTGAATGCAAATGGGAAAGAATCCATTCACCGTTGAAAATGCAGCCAATATTGAGGTGAACCACAGCAGTGTTTGGTGGTAACTGCAACAGAGAGCACAGAGACCAAACCATAGCATTGTAAGGTGACACAGTGTAATTACCCTAAACTATGTTACACATCATTATTAGCTAGTCTGTTTTCTCTCTTCCCCCCCCTTTTTTTGTTGTTTTTTTGTTTGTTTTGTTTTGATTTGATTTTCTTAAATACCTGGGAATTATTCTGTGAATTTTAGGCTAAAAGCTAGCCAGCTTTTAAAGATGCAGGGCTGAATAATATGCTATCATTTGAATAAATTGCCTTTGATCTGCTCTCCTTATTTTTTCTACCTTTTTTTTTTTGGTTGATTTTTTTTCTTTTCAGGTTTGTGACCAGGTTTATTGAGCTGGATGGCCTGAGCTGTTTGCTGAACTTCCTAAAGAGCATGGACTATGAGACCTCAGAGAGCCGTATACACACATCCGTTATAGGGTGTATCAAGGCACTGATGAACAACTCCCAAGGACGGGCTCATGTTCTGGCCCATCCAGAAAGCATCAACATCATCTCCCAGAGCTTACGGACTGAGAACATTAAGACCAAGATTGCTGTGCTGGAGATCCTAGGGGCTGTCTGCTTGGTACCAGATGGTCACAAAAAAGTCTTGCAAGCCATGCTTCACTACCAAGTCTATGCTGCAGAAAGGACAAGATTCCAGGTAAAAGGAGGATACCTTGACATAAATACCCAGTATGATGAATATCTGCAGGGAGTGATTTTTATAGTGCATATACTGCAAACTTGCTAAGTATTAAAAAGGCAATATTTCTCATTTTGTTTTAAGAAGGGAACTTCCTCAAATAGGTTATCAGCATATATATATATATTTCAAGACCTGTTGCTTGTCATTAATGCTAACTTAAAATCTCCTATATTTTACTTGAAAATGGAAGTTTGCCATGTTAAGGGAAAGCTGCTAATCTATTCATACTCTAACTTGATGGCATTTCTGGAGTGGTAATAATTTGTTCTGCCCTAGAAACTGAAACCACTAAATTCCAGGAGCCTCTGTCCCTACTTTAAATCCTTAATTTAGTAATAAAAGAGTTATGGATTAAGTAATGGAGACAATGACTTAATGTATAGTGGAGGCAGTTCACTTGCCACTTAGCAATCAACTTGTGAATTGTTGCAACTTAGCAATTGTTGGCTCAAATAACTCCCATTCAGATCATAGAAGGGAAACGCCGTCTCAGAGACTTTGAAGTAGGTCAGTACATCATTGACAAGTTTTATTGTGGATACTACTAGCGGCTATTATAATGTCCCTCTTCCTAGTGAACTGATCATCTTTAGAAAAAGATATTAAAGAATCTGTTGCTTTGTGTGAAGCTGTGGCTTCTAAACTTTGGGATAATCTCGCCCATTTACTATTCTTTCTTAGGTGAAATGATTAGAGTGGTGTTGAGCCAACAGGCCCTGGATCCAGATGCCTGACAGTCATTATCTCCTACCTCCTTCTCACCTAATGCACCAGTGGATTTTAGGCTACAGTGAGCTTATTACTGTAAAAGTGAATGGGGAAACAGTCTGTGCTGGTGGACAGTAGCTGCCAATGTTTGTCTTAGAACTAAAGGCACTATGGGATTCACTGACCATGACTCAGACCTGAGACAGGGATGCAGGAGATCTTGGTTTGTTGTTAACGTATATTTGGCATTGTCAGGTCCATACCTCTATGGGCATTGCCCCATTTGCATTTCTTGCCTATTCAAACTTGATGCATGTCTTCAGTACTCAGGTATGACATGTATGATGTGTGACTCCAGAAGTGGGGGCCTTTCGGTCTCTGTTGAAAGCTCTTGAGGCTATTTCAATGGAGAAAACAGTAATTACAGTAAAACTTGGAAGATTATGAGATTGCAGCTACAGTCATAAGGATATGTCGTCATTCTTTAGTAGAGGAGCAGGATGCAGATGAAGAAAAGTAAGCCATGTACATGAGTTATGATGTGCAGTTTATTGTGGACTGCCTGTGGAAGAGAGAAGGAAAAACTTTAAAACCAGCTTGTTCTCTAGTAATTAGCTGAAGTAAAGAATCCTTCCTGAATTAATGTGACATTGTTATATACCTGGGAGACGTGGGGATAACTTTAGATGCTTACCAATAAACAGTGGTAACTTAGAGCCCTGACAGCACTTGCAGTCCTGTGTTAACTTGCCCTTACTTGACCAATTGACTCTGCTCTAATAAACCCATATGGGAGATAGATGCTGCGTTTACTCAGTGTCTCTTTTTTGGTTGTTCTCTGTCTCTCTTTTTTAATATTGGTTTAAAAGTCATCAAATTACTGAGATAGAAGTCATTGCTGGGTGAAGTGTGGTAGCACAGGTCTTGTACAGCTGAGTTTTTGAGGAATCTGGTTGACTGATTTGCAGGTGGTTACCAACTCTTACATTCATGAAAAGTACTTTGCATGAAAACTTGCTCTTGTCAAAATACTTTTCCATTGGGGGAAAAAAATGAAAGATAAATGGATACTTGTTCTTTTTTCTTTCTTAAACAAACAAACAAAAGCCCCACACAAACCTCAAAATGATTTAGCAGAAGGGATGTGTTCTTGTTTGCATTTTCTAATACTTGTGTTTAGAGACTGGTGTAGAATAGAGATCATGTATTTAACATGGTAACATAAAACATGGCATGTTTTATTGAATATAAGAAGTTCTTGCTGGTCAGCCTTCTAAGCACAATTAGCCAAAAGTTGTCAGAGGACTCAGCAACGGGTGGATTAGTGGAGAAGGAAAGCTGTGACTTAAGATATGGTTCTTACTAAACTTGCATTGGCTCTCTCCTGCAATAACTCCTATTATTTGAATAAGAAACATACAGTTTTATACTAGTGTAGCTAAAGTCAACATTCAAATTACGGTGAGATCCCTGAGCATTATAAACACTTGCAATCTCAATTTAACCAAATTGCATCAAATTTAATCAAATTGCTTCACCAAGTGAAGACCACTAATCAAACTAAAATATTTTGGAAAGGAGGTCCTTGCTTCTTGATATTTTTTATTTTTTTTTTTTAGTTGGAGTTAATGGAAAATATAGATAGAACTTCTATGAATATGAAGTAGTCTTTCCTTAACATAATAACCATATTTTGCTCTGAATGGAAACTTTGATGTGAAATATTGCTTATTTCTAAATTACCAGCATTTCATCTACTGACTGCAATTATCAGTCCTTAACTTCAGTTAGGGTTCACTTTAAAGCCATGGAGAGATTCTCCAGAACTTACTCTTCTTTGTTGAGACTTCAGTCTTTACTCAAGTGCCTTTTCGTACTGTAACTTCACCCTGTATCTTTGATGTTCAGTGTGTTTATAGGTCTATTAGGATCATCTTTGTCTTGGCACTTGCAACAAGATTCTATACTTCATGTTTGTGTCTCAATTTACATAGTTGCTATTCCTATTGTCTCACATTTGCCGCATCTTCTTGCCTGAGCTTATCCCTTTGCTTGCTTTAATTGTTGAGCCTTCTTTTGTAATGTCCTTCTTCCTAGAATAATTCTCCCTTTAATGTCCAACACGCAGCCTGTAGTTCCTCTTAAGATATTCTTTGAAAACTGTCCTCTTCAGAGGAATGTCCTCTTCAGAGTAGCATTCTATCTTTACTCAAATACCACAATGGTATAAAGGCATGCCTTCCTGAAGCAATCTGGAAAAGCTCTGTCTTCATCCAAGTGTTTGAAATAGACTTCTTTGCTTAAAAATCCCACTCTACCCCTTAAAGAAGAGAGATGAAAGAAAACAGACAATAAACCCTCAAAGCAGAAATGTGGAATTAGGAAGATGAGTCCTTGGTGTCCTTGCCGGGATTTTTTTCCATGTAATGTATTGAAAATCAGTGTAATTCTGTCACTGGCTCACTGTGTGACCATGAAAATGTTACTTTTGCTTGAATTTTTAGGGATTTTTGTTGTGAAGATGCAGGTTTATAGAATGCTATGAAAACTGAGAAAGAAGAGTCTCTGATTTCGTAGACTTTCATGTCTCATTATCCTATTTATGACTGGTTTCCCTTGTTAAAGGGGCACAGTCTTACTCTTCCCTAAGCCATTGCATTTCTGATTATTGTTATGCTTGTTGCTTCCCTTCATTTTTCCTGTGGAGTCAATGCATTATGTTATGACATTTTAATATGTAATGCTCTTTAACATGCTATATTTTGAGTCAAACTAACATTGCAAAGTCATAATTCTCTATTGGCCCGGAAAAGTTTCTCAGGATGTTCCAGTGCTCTTCCAGCCTAGCCTGCTATTTAAAATATTCATCCAGTTGTGGATCCCTGTGGAGAGAAAGAATTTTCCTTTTAGTCTTGAGAGAACCTAGGTATTAGATACTGTCTGAAAGGAGCTGATTTCACTTTCAGGTGGTAAGTTATCTAGTCTGCTTTGGGCAGAACACTCTTGTTTCCCTCCTTAATGCTGCTAGTAATTTTGAAGCTTGAGGCGAAGGAATAAAGGAAGTTTGATATTGTCAGTTGAAAAGGTGGAGATTAGGAGCATGCCTTCCAGAGCCCCCTTGCCTGGTTTGTGTTAAACACTGTCAGTACAGACCATAATTTGTAGGGAGAAATCTGATCAATTTGGAATTATAGTAGAGGAGCTAAAAAGGAACAAATTAAAATCCAGTATTCCCTCTTGATTTGCTTCTTCCCTTTAGGGCTCAACCAAAGCCTTTTGAGGTTTCCGGCAGACTGAATGAAACCCTACTGTATGTCAGTGATGAGGAATAATGGGATTAAGTGAGGAAAGTTTTGCTAAAATAGTAGGAAAAACCTTTATAACCATAAGATCAATTGGGCCACAGAACTGTCTGCCAAGAGGTGTGGTGAAATCTTTTTTACAGGAAATTTTCAAGTGAAGACTTGAACCCCAGCCATTTGCAAAGGATTGGAGATATTGGAGTTTGGCCATGGTATGCGGGTGTAGAGTCTGATGTTTAGGAATCGAGTGAACTTACAGTGTTTCCTTCTCAAGCTGAACAATTGCATGAAGATGTGCTACTTTTCAGTTTGCTTCGTGCAACACAGAGTTTTGTTTGCTCTTGCCCTGAATTTGGCTTGGCCCTCACTGCATTCTGCTCCTAGTTCAGCATTCTAAAATGCTGGGTAGAAAACTTTTGTTGACATCCTTCAACCTGTCTGGATGCAGTATCTGATATGCTATTGCATAGATTCTAGCATGTTCCTAAAAGTCTATGAGAAAATATGGTAGGAATGAAGGCTCTGAAGAAAACCAGCAAAACCATTCCTGGTTTTGATGCTTCTGTAGTGATGGCTGCTTAAATTATTCCAAGAAGACGCATGTGCATTGGATTTCAGTGTCAAATCTGACAGTAACAGAACTGAATTATCTCATTTATTTCACTTCTGCTTATTTGTCAAGTTGGATAGTTGTTTTTGTTGGTGAATTTAAAGACTTCTTAAATAGTCTCCTATTGTCACTGTTAGAGATAGGGTGCTGGATTGAACTGACTGCCAGTCTGCCTCAGTAGGGCATTTCATGTATTTTTGTGTAAGACTCATTCCCATTTCTAACAAAATATTATTTGGTCATAACACAACTGTTGGGAAGTTGGATGTGACCAAAGTTCAAATGCCAGGACTAGGGATATTTGCAAATTCCAGCTGGGAAATTAAGAAGTACCAAGAAAAAGGAGTTTATGAAATCAAGCTTGTTTGATAGTGAACATACTATACTCAGATGTAAAAACAGCTTTCAGTAGCAGTGTATGATAGGTCAAAGTATTTTTACACAAAACCAAGCATGAAGCCAGGTTATTCTTTCCCCCAAATAGCGCATAGGAGGATATTCCTCTTGTTTCTTGAGATATATCTCCATGGATTTCTACAGGAAACAAGATAGACCTATGAAACTGATGACTACCAGAGGAAAGATTTTGCTATGAATTAACACTTTCAGTAGCCACGGACAAAAGACTGACTAAAAGAAAATGGACTTCCTTACTCAGCATCATAGCTTCAAAATGTTATTTAGATAGTCTGCTGAGCTGAACACTAAAAAGTTATTTTTGTCTTCATTATCCCTTTATAGTCAAAACTTCTTGGGAAGAGTAAAAGAATTCTCTCTTTTTTAGTGCAACAGCAAAACAAATATATGAGTGTGAGGCATTTATTATTAATGCTGGAGTGAGTCTTATACAGTTGAACTGCCAGATCTCAAGCAGAATTTGTTACTCTTCCAGTAAGGAAAATCATCCTTGGAATTATGAACTGATCAAAGAAGATCCTGGAGAGAAGATTAATGGTGATCAACAGAAAGCTAAAAGTAGAGTTGCTTTCATGGCTAATCAGTTTCTGCATATAACCTCTTTGGTAAATATTCAAGTGAAATTCATCCTAAATAAGACAAAGGCTACTAATGCTATTTGTCTAGTCCTTTTCTCTTCTGCCTCCTGATGTTCACAAGATTGTAGTGAAATATCTATATGTATGTAGAAATTAGACCAAAAGCATTCCTGTGCTACATACCCCCTGAATGCTAAATACCCACCCTATTTGGTTAGTAGGAGAACATACAGCCTCTGGGGAGAACTTACAGCAGCCTTGCAATATATAAAAGGAGCTTATAAGAAAGACAGAGAAAGACTTTTTACCAGGACCTGTAGTGACAAGACAAGGGCTAATGGGTTTAAAGTATAAGAGGCTACATTTAGATTTGATAAAAGGAAGAGGGTTTTTTATGTTGAGGGTGGTGAAACACTGGAACATGTTGCCCAGAGAAGTTGTAGATGCCTCGTCCCTGGAATAATTCAAGGCCAGGCTGAATGAGCAACCTGGTCTAGTGGAAAGATGTCCCTGCCCATGGCAAGAGAGTTGGACTACATGAACTTTAAAGGTCATTTTCAACCAAAACCATTCTGTAAGTCTGTAACAAGGAAACTGGAGCTTAACTGCGTTTCCGATGAGGATGTGTAACTCACCTTTGAGCTTTGGAGCTGTATGAACAGGGGGTATTCCTGTTATTAGCAAATCCCCAAAAGGAGCTTACCAAGAGGTAATAATTGTCTGTTTCATGCTAAATGGTTGTAAGTGAAAAACAAGGAGAAATCTTTCACGGTTTGGGTATAGGCTTTATTTCTCAAAAGACAGCTTCTTTTTAAAATTATCTTCCCCTGTATACATAAGTGCAATCTATCCTGCTGAGATCCAAAAAAATAATGAAAATTACTTGAGTGATGTGAGTAGAAACGATGTATGGATCCGATACTGGTTTTCTGTGTGTATAAACTCCCTGTCATACAGTGGCCTTCCAGTACCTGAAGGGAGCCTACAAGGAAGATGGAGAGGGAGTCTTTACAAGATCATGTAATGACATGACAAGGAAGAATGGCTTTAAACTGAAAGAGAAAAGGTTTAGATTACATATTAGGAAAAAATTCTGCACTGAGAGAATGGTAAGGCACTGGAACAGGTTGCTCAGAGAAGTTTTGGGTGCCCCATTCCTGGAAGTGTTTAAAGGCAAGTTGAATGGGGCTCTGAGCAACCTGGTCTAGTTGAAGGTTCCCTGCTTGTGGCAGGGGAGTTGTAACTAGATGATCTTTAAGGTCCCTTCCAACCTAAAACATTCTATGATTCTATGAATCTGTGATATTCACCATACAGAGTGAAGGAAGGTCATCATTCTGCTGCTTTCTTAGATCATGTTGGCAAGTACTGTAAAGGGCATCTGCTTTTTCTCAGATAATAGGTTGTTTAAAAAAAAAACACAAAAACTTTTATTAGGATCAGGTGGGCATTTTATTCCAATTACTATTCTTCATTTGTTTATTGTGAATGTCCAAAATTTCTAACAACATTGTCTGAAAAAATAAATATTTCTTTAAACAGATATATAGCAAATTGAAAGAAGACTAAGTGCATATCCTTTCAACAGTATGCACAGTGGTGCAAGAAATTAGATTATGTCCTCTAACTCAGCTTGCTTTTCTGTTTCAGTCATTGTTAAATGAGCTAGACCGAAGCATGGGGCGATACAGAGATGAAGTAAACCTCAAAACAGCCATCATGTCCTTTATCAATGCTGTTCTGAATGCAGGTGCTGGTGAGGTGAGTCACTGTCCTGGAAATTCCTTCTAAAATGTTATGCTTGAATTAATTAACCTTGGAAATGGTTAGTAGATTAAGTCACAAATCTTGTCATACTGAGTGGATATAGTTTGTGGGAAATAACGCTTAATTGTTAAGATCAGTCTTACAATGTCTTCCATATTATTTCGTTCCCAGCTTCTTCAGTATAACATTGACTATTTACACTCAAGTGATTACTTTGGGTTGTTCCTTTTTTAGTTAGTTGGTTTGGGGTTTGGTTTGGTTTTGGGGTTTTTTTTTAAGAAGTGCAAAGCATTTACCTCCTTATTTCAGCCTTTTAGAAAACATTTTGGTTTACCTTCATAAATGTTTTGAAATGTTAAGTTGTTTTGACTCAAAGCCAAACTCAAAGCATTTTAATTTAAAAATATCAAATGGAGACATTTCAGAAAAAAAACCCAGATGTTTTTCTTTTATTAACAAGACTTCCTTTTGAGTCTGGAAGATAGTTAAATCTGATTTATTTCATTAAAAGTGTTACTTTTGTTACATTGAGTTTTGTTCTGTGGGTTTTTTTTATTAAACCACAACAGACAACAAGCTCATGAGAGCTGTCTGACAATATATTTGTCTTTATCTCTGGGATTCCTGTAACATCCCACTGAATAGATGTCAGAAAATTTGTCAAGAGTGTGTAGTGGTTATATGATAAGTAAATGTAAAAACTAGGAGGAAGACTGCAGTTAATGGTCATCTGTAAGCAGGAGATGAACCTGTAATGGACTAGCAGGAAAAACGCTATTAACTTCTGTTCTTTACGGAACAACATGGAGTGTGCTGTCTTTATGACTGCATGTACAGAACTCATAGTAGGTAAGCGAGGGCTGTAGTTTAAGTGAAAGAGAGACAAAAGCATTAATTTCTCTTTTACTTACTTTACTGGAATTGATCATCCTGTGAATTTGGTGTCAGGATAGAGGATATTAAAAAGGGAACAACTGAGGTTTTAAGTAAATGTTTTAAAAATGTGAATGACAGCTTTTGAAACCAAATAACTTGGTTTTCCCCCACTTTTTAAGGACAATTTGGAGTTCCGACTACACCTACGATATGAGTTTCTAATGCTGGGAATTCAACCTGTCATTGACAAGCTAAGAGGACACGAGAATGCCACACTGGACAGGTAAAATATATTTTCTGAGAACAGCTACTGATGAACAGAAAGAGTTCTTAGAAACTCTACTCTATTTGAGACAGCTGTCTCTGTGTCTTCCTGAAACTGCCGCCCTTTAAAAAAAATAATTTAGATTTATCCTTAAAATTAACATCAGTAGATGAAGTTGGAAACATACATACTAAGTTAGCAGAGGCCGTGGCAAGGAGTTCCTCAACTGCTTTTCTTCTGAGGATGTCAATCAAAATGAAAAATATAAAAAAGGTTCTAATTCTTTTCTCTTGTAGCAAAAGTGGAACAAAAGCCTGTCCTGGTAGGAGGGAGGGAAGTCAGTAGTTCACTGACTTCATTGAGACTGAGTATGTGTGGTCTAAGTGCAGGTTCTGAGTTTCCAAGGGTTTTTTCCAGTCTTTTTTTATGATCTATCCTGTATCACAACCTCTCAAAAAGTGGCACTGGCACAACTATGAGAAGAGACACCTGCGATGGGGTAGAGATGCCAAGGGGACATGAGAGAAGAATGAGAAGTATTTTCAAACAGCCTTGCTACTGCACAAAATGCAACACTGAATGGCACGTTCAAATTACTGTGTTAAAAATTATACAGGTAATAAATGCTTTCTCCACAAGCAATTCTTTAGTTTTGCCACAGTAATTGAAGCTGCTAGTGACCTTAAATTAAACCTTTACAATACCCCCTGCTGAAAAAGACTTGAAGTAAATGATTGGAATAATTTGACCAAGACACTTCAAGAAGCTAAAAGACTGATGAACCAATGAGAACCCTCATAAAATCCATTTGCCTAACACAATGAAACATTTTAAAGTGTAAGAGCAGGCAGCTGTGGGAGTCTCTTCTCCTGTTACCACATTAAGCTTGGCACTTGTACAGAGGCACTGACCTGCTGATATGCTGCTATCCCTTAGCATCCCCTTCCTACAGAGCAGGGCTGGTTTGTAGCTATCTGATATCTGGGATTTCCTAGATAGAAGTGTCAAGTCTGTCAAAGCACATGGTGAAAAATCTGTGGATCAGGCCTACGCCTGCAGCTTTCAAGGCACCATTTTCTCAGACTTCCAATCAGAACTGCTGTGGGGTGATAGAACTATCCCTGGGGGCATATGTGATGTGCCTGAGACTCTGCATAAACACCAGTTAGCACCAGCTGCTGTCATACACACTGGCCTCACACCTTTGAGCAGGTGGAGGCATATATATGGGTATTCATGTCACAGGGAAAGAGTGCATATAGTCGTATGTCTGTGCTTTGCTGCAGAGCTGGGACCATGAATGTTACTTTTGATCTAAAACTTTATAAGCAAGAAGAGAATCTGTCGTATAGGTAATCTGTGTTCCTTTGGACAGTTAACCAGGAGTGTTTAGAAGGGGCTTAGGGGCACTTTTAGATTTACAGGTTGACCATGAGAATGATAACAAAAGTTTGGGAAGATCTCAGATGCCTGGATTACATAGACCGTATAACAGATCTGTACAGGGGAATGTACCACAGCCTTTTTCCACTTAATCTAGGACATTTAGGACATCATTTAGAACAAGAGGGCATGGTCTTATGCTGTGCCAGGGGAGGTTTAGGTTGGATATTAGGAAGAAATTTTTTACAGAGAGAGTAATCAGACACTGAAATGGGCTGCCCAGGGTGGATTCACCATCCCTGGAGGTTTTTAAGATGAGACTGGATGTGGCACTTAGTGCCATGGTCTGGTAACCACGGTGGTGTTGGATCAAGGGTCAGACTTGATGATCTCGGAAGTCTTTTCCAACCCAGTTGATTCTATGATTCTATGATGTACTGTGCTCTGGTCTCTGTGTGAGAGAAGTCCAGATGGTCAAATGTGTCACCAGGCCCCCAGATCCAAACAGGCATGCTGCTGTGCTTATCAATAGGCATATATAGAGATAGTTATGAGCTCTGCTGTTTAACTGATCCACTGAGTGCGTCTCTGCTTCACTGTTTGAAGGAAACAACTTGTTAATGGTCTATCATCTGGTTAACAAGTGTGGTGTGGACTTCTTAGGAATGTATTATCACTGCAGGCATTGCATTCATCACAAATAGAATATCCCTTTTCTATCTTATGTTTATTTTTAGCACCTTACCTCAATACAGTGACTTAGCATAGGAGTTACACAGCACGTATACCTGTGCCAGCCATTTCTTTTGGCCTGTCTCTGACCCCCTTGCCTTGCATACCTATGCAAGCACTTCATATATGAAAGGCTTGCCAATGTCCAAGTGTTCCAGCTGAAAATGAGGTCTTGCTGCTTCTGTAGTGACACATTTAGTTTAAGTCTGAATTATGCAATGAACATTGGCAAATTTTTTGTTGTTCTGTTTTCTCCTAGACATTTAGATTTCTTTGAGATGGTCAGAAATGAAGATGACCTGGAACTTGCCAAGCGGTTTGACCTGGTAAGTTTTTCTTTGGAGCACCTGAAATCAACAAAGCTGAATTTACATCCAATTTGGATGTTTGGTGCAACTTCCCTTTGTGCTCTCTGAAAATAATGTTTCACTTTGTTGCTGAGAGTGGCTGATGCTCTTGTTTTCACTCTCAGTTAGCAGGGAGGAGGTTTGTGATGTGTGAACAATGAAAACAGTGATCACACACAGGACTTCTGCCAAGTAGCTTTGATAAAAACTTCTTTCTTCTGTTTGGCTGAAAGTTCAGGAGTGAAGGAGGTTCTCAAGCCTGCACTCAGGTTCTCAGTCCTGATGATCCAGCTGCATTCTAGTCTCAGATATCCCCTTTACAGGGGTATGGGTGAGGGTTGGGCTGTTTTCCCAAGATTGCAGGAAACTAAGAGCCTGTGGAGAGGAATGTTATTTTATAATGGGCAGATTTTAAAGATGAGCATAAAACAAGGACAGTTTCCACAACCTTTAGCATCAGTAAGAAGCTGTAGGGTCCAGAATAGTTATAGTCTCCTCTTTCTTTATGAACAGCTCTTGCTGCATACTGATACAGAACAACTATCCCTTTCTTGATTAGCTTATACTGTTTGTGCCAGCACTTTCTAGGACCCAAATGTTTTGCTTGCTCCAGAGCAGCTCTTGGTGGCTTTGCATGCCTCCTACCTTTCTAGCCCTTTACTTCGGGGACTTTCTTCATATTGGAGTAGGGATGACAATGGTGGTCTCCAAGATCCATGTATATGCTCCTCACTGGAACCTGCAGCTGGACATGGCAGGAGACTTTGCATGTCTTTGTGTTGATTGGATCTTTCACAGTTAATCAGGCTTTCACTGTGGAAGGTTTTTCTCTCCTCTCACTTCAGATCCACATTGATACAAAAAGTGCCTCTCAGATGTTTGAGTTGATCAAGAAGAGATTGAAGCACACAGATGCCTATCCCTATTTGTTATCCATCCTCCAGCACTGTTTGCAGATGCCATGTGAGTACCTTTATAAAT
The DNA here is from genome assembly GCF_003945595.2 of Pipra filicauda. Classification (NCBI taxonomy): domain Eukaryota; kingdom Metazoa; phylum Chordata; class Aves; order Passeriformes; family Pipridae; genus Pipra; species Pipra filicauda. The sequence continues at coordinate 497,863 of NW_024104538.1, forward strand.
TTCCAGAGGCGGGGGTATTGGAGAACTAGGTGAAGCTTTGGGGTAGGTACCAGCTCACAGATAGCAGGGCACACAGTGCCCTTGTCTTCTATTCAGAACTTCGCTGTGGCTAATGACCTTGGTATCTTACACTGACTGCATCCAGCAGATTTTTGTCGCAATATTTAAGGCAGCAGCTTGACCCCTCTGTACTTGCAAATAAAATTAAGTAGCTGAGACATTCCAGTTAGTCACTGACAGAGCTTTCAATGATTTTAAATTAGAAGTTTTAAAAAAGAGTCCTTGTGCTCTAGATGGGGAAATTCCCAGAAATAGATAGCATTTTGAATACTAAAAAAATGCACTGAGGAATTTTTCTGATGAACAATACGGTACTGAAAGCTGTTCTGTAACTAGGAAATTCCACAGTAAGTCTTCAGGCTCCTATCTCATGGCAATGCATCAGTGGAGAGCTCCTGAACTCAAAGTGAAAAATAATATTGGCACTTTTTTCCAAAAGAAGTGATAGGAATCTTCTTGTTAACTGTAATAAAAAAATTCAGTTATGCTTCCAGAGTGTAGCAGAGTGAGCAAATGCATCGTCATCATGGCTAGGCTTTGCGAATGAAGATTTGAGAAGGATTCTATCCATGCTTGCTACAAGCACACTGGTGGCTAAAAAGGCCAATGCGAGATAGACAAGTCCGATTGCATAAGGCACAGTGGAATGTCTCCTTAGGCGGTATTGGCAAGACACAGTTCTTTCTGTGTTGTCTTTTCTCCTCAAGGGTGATCCTGCGTGCGTTCTCAAAAGAAGCAGCAGCGTTATAGATGGTGTGTCTCCATGTTTCCCGATTGGAGGCCAGAGTAGACCAATGATGATGATCAATATGGCCAAAGTTGAGATATTGTTTCAAGAGTCCTTGTATCTCCTCTTTGGGGCTCCTCTCTTGTGGCAGCCAGTGGCAAGTTCGCCATAGAGCACAATCTTAGGGAGGCGGTGGTCCTTCATCCTTGAGACGTGTCCTGCCCAGCGCAGCTGTGTTCTCAGCAACATGGCCTCAATACTCGTTAACTGCTGCCTGTTCAAGAACAGATGCATTAGTCATGTAATCAGTCCAGTGGATGTTTACGATTGTACGGAGCAAATGCATAGCAATATCACTAAAGAACTGCCTGCCTTGATCCTGTGCTGGTCTTCCACTACTTTTCTCCATATTTGAGCAGTCAAACTGAGAAGGGAACATAAGGGAGATGTACTGTTGTGTGCTTTTAAGAAAGTAAAGTGGTATGTTCTCAGGCTCTCATTAGATTCAGGTACTGCCATGCACAAATTCAAGCAGTTCTTTGTCTCAGTAGTCTCTTTAGTAATTACTCCTTAAGACAGCACTTGAGCTTTACATGTTGATGGGATTTTTTGGTGGCAGAAGGGCTAAATCCTACTAGGCCAGGCTGGTGCAGTTTTAAAGAGTCTAAATATCTAGGTTATGTAACTTAGCAAGCTGAGGTAAACTCTATGTTGCTCTGGCTCTTCTGTTTTGATATCCATGGGATCAGTCCCTTGAGTTCAATTTCTGTTCTTTATCTCCACACTATTTGGTCATGTTTGTATGAATTTTTTATGCTATTTGAGTTTTGCTGACCTGTAGATAACCAAGCATGCAGATAGAACATCTGATTGTTTTTTACAGTGCCTGATCGTGATGTTACCTAGTTACCAAAGAAAAAAAATAGCATCAAGCCCCAGAAAATACCGAGTAATGGCTATCACAAAGAAATCACTTTCCTAGAGGTTTAAAGTGCAAGTTAGAGCTAACCTGTCAAAAGGGTTGCACAGCCTGAATGTGCAAATCAGGCACCGAGTCGCCCATGCCTGTTATGTGCTGTTACAATATGCCAGGTGTTTGTAAATAATCTGCTAGCGACAGTTCAGAGTTAGGCTTTGTGTTCTGTTATTTATTACATACAGGATTGAGATGGAAGGTGGAAAGGAAAGAATGCCAGTTTCTTGGCAGGTCTGTGCACTTTGGCATGGAATTGGAAGTTCTCATGGGTTGGTCTATTTCCGTACAGATAAGAGGAATGGAGGAAACTTCCAGCAGTGGCAGCTGTTGGACAGAATACTCCAACAAATTGTTCTTCAGGATGAACGAGGCGATGATCCAGACATAGCTCCATTGGAAAACTTCAATGTCAAAAATATCATTAAAATGTAAGCTGCATTATTGTTTATTTCTGTTATGCAGGTAGAAGTATATGATAAGTATGCAGATTCTTAATAAATAGAATATTATACGTGGGGAGTTTTTTATTTTAACTTACAGCTTCTCATTGTCTCATTAGCCTTCTAGATAATTCCCTTCTAATGACATCTTAACTTGGCAGTATTTTCTAGCAAAGTCCTTACCTTTGACTTCTAATTTCTATTAAATATTAAGCTGGTTAGAAGAGCAATAAAAAATACAATTTCATAACAAGGCTTCCTCATGTGCCTTTTTTCATTCCAAATATTCTCATGCCCGATCCTCCCATTCTACTTTCATAGCTACTCCTCATTCTGCATATCTAATCAATCCCCAGCATGCCCTGCATATTTTCTGTCAGTAATAGGAAATAGTTGTACCAGTATGAGATATGAGAATTGCCTTGTTACTGATATATTACCCAATAGATAAGCATCCTCCCTCCTTGGAAGAAAGAAAAAAATAGAACCAGAGAAAGTAGAAAAAACAATGGCAATGTGGTCTCATATTAAGGTTGTGGTAATTTGTGACCCATAGCAGCTATGATTATTTTAGTGATGACTTCTCTCTTTAAAAATAAGTAGACTTGGCACTTTGAAGGTATTACCTGAAGACAGGAATGTATTGGGATTTTCCCTCAGGCATTCTTTTATCCCCTTTAATGACTTGGAGTAACAAGCCATCACATTTATATTAGCTGTTGGCTAAGGATCAAAATCTGAATCCAGGCTGACCACTGGCATGATCCTGCCTAAACATGTACATTCTCCAGGTTGCTTTTTGCTGATCACTACACATAATGGTCACTTGCCTTTCATCTTAGGTAGCTCAGAACAAGTTTAAATTATCTGATTTCATCTTTCAGGCTAGTGAACGAAAATGAAGTCAAGCAGTGGAGGGATCAGGCAGAGAAGTTCCGGAAAGGTGAGTGCATCCTCTGTGCTTGGGTAGGAAAAAAAGGAGGCAAGACTGATCCCAATCCATATACAGAACAGCAAGCAGCAGAGCTGGGCACATCTTTTCCTTTTGCAGACAAACCCTGCTTTTTCCCTCATGTACATTTTGTCTTATGGTGATCAGTTTATGTGTTTCATAGGATGGGAGTTCCTCTAGTCCTCACATGTATTGGTTTTACAGTCTAACTGAAACTTGAACATTGCTGTCTTGATCACTGAAGGTCATTGTCAAGGCAATCAGATTCTATTTTCTTTTTCCTGCTTTCATTATACATCCCAGTTGAACTGACAGATTTGTCAGCTTTATTTCATCATAACCAGCATATCTTCAGGGACTGTTCATGAGCTTATTTCATCAGTCCCACTTGTGTGTTCCCCCTAGACCATGCTGAGCTGATGAGCAGGCTAGAGAAGAAGGAGCGGGAATGTGAAACAAAGACCCAGGAGAAAGATGAAATGATGAAGACACTGAACAAAATGAAGGACAAGCTGCAGAAGGAATCCTTGGAGCTGCGCCAGACCCGAGACCAGATGAATGACCTGGTGGCTCAGCTTAATGAGTTCTCGGTATGATACTGGGAGTCTTCCCCACCCTTGTTTAAAGCCTGCTAACTAGTGAATGATGAACAAAAGCATATTGTGGCTGAGACACTTCCACGGTCACTGTAGAGAATACTTAGAAGCTGCTCAGCTTTTAGCTAAGACCAGTATCCCTGAGCTGGTGGTATAGAATGGTTAATGCATGGGCTGCTCCACTCCTTCTCCTCAGCCACCTTCCTTGTAGGAGCTTCTGAGGCACACGTGTCCTCCTCCAGCCATAATTTTTACTGCTGAGTGGGGTGGCCCTGGTTTTATTTCAGTAGAATAGAGAGAAACCTCCCAGATATGAAAGTATATTTAGTGAAGAAACAGGACTCCTATCATGGTACAAGAGCCATCTGTACTGCCCTGAAGCTCTGTGAAAGTGACATTTGCAATTGTTCCCTCCTGCTTGCTGCTCCTTCTATCCCAGCAGTGTGCCTGAGCCACAACTTACCAGAACAGAGCCCTGAGAAGTTAGACGCTGCAGAAAGCAGATTCATTCCCTCCTCCCCTCTCCCACTTTCCATTAGTGGGGCCTAATGACAGGTATTCAGTATTTCAAACCCTTAGCTTTTAAACCCAGGAGTTCATAAGTTCATAAGATTGAACTTTTCTCTTTTTCATACACAAGGAGAAAATAATACATTTTGGCTTCTTTTTCTAGCTTTCTGTTTTTCTGAGCCATTTATGGTTCCTTTTTTCAAGCTCTTCTCCACAACTTCAAGGGCTTGAAACTTTCTCTTAAATGAAAGCTGAGATTCTTCCCTTTATTGCATGGCTTTGAGTGCAGGAGGCTTTAAAGAAAACATCAAATATTTTGAGACTCGTAATAAAATCACATCAGCTGGCAACATGGAGTTATTGTGCCTTTTAAACTGCTTTCTTTTTCTCTGTTTTTTTTATTTTCCAGCAAGGGGGCAGCATTTCCTTCCCACCCCCACCACCCCCTCCTCCAGGCGGCCCATTAGCTTTGTCCTCTTCTCACATGTCTGAGAATTTGCCACCACTGCCACCTCCTTTGCCTTTCTCCAGCTGTCCGCCTCCTCCTGCTCCACCACCTCCTCCAGGAGGACCTCCTCCTCCACCAGGAGCACCACCTTTCTTCAGCATGGGAGTGCCACCCCCTTCAACAACCACTTTCAGCACCAGTGGCATCAGTCTGAAGAAGAAATCTATCCCACAGCCTTCACACCCACTGAAATCCTTCAACTGGGCTAAGCTGAGTGAGGTAAGAAACTGCAGTACCCTCGGCAATTAACTGACTTTCTAATTAAACCTCAGTGTTGATTAATGCCATGAATGCAAGTCATAGAAACAAGTTATATTGTGGCTTTCTGTGGGCTGAGGTCAGTAGGTGTCATTAATTGTCTTGAGGAAGTCTGCCCAGTTCTCCAGCAGTGCATTGTATCTCCTGTGGTGACCAAGGTGCTGGTTAGATTGAGCTGCAGTGGATCTGGCCGTGCTATTGGTTAAGCAAAGCTGGAGTGGGGCTGAATACATAAGCTAGAGCTGGACATCTCCAGGACTGTTGTGCCAGAGCTGCCCTCACTTGTACACCAGGGAAGAGGATGATCAGAGCCAATGCGGGCAAAACATGGTGAGAACCAGCTGCAAAACCAACTGCCTCTACTCTGGCAGAAGCCATCACCAAGGAGAGAAAGGCGGCCTGATTCACTTCACCATCTGTTCATGCCCATGAGGGAAGCTGCCTTTCTCCTTGCATGGATAGAACTCTGTCTCTTGGGGATAAAACCCTGAATTGACAAAAACCAAACAGAGGACTTTGATTCTTTCTGTTGCACTCATTTGCTTCTACCTTGATTGTGTCTCCTTCCCCTTCACTTCTCTCTCTTCTTTCTCTCTCTCTGTCTCCTTTTTTTTTTTCCCTTCCCCTTCTCTTTAGGTCTTAATTTTTTTAACTGATTTAGAAAGAAAAAAAGTGTCTGTGTTGAGTTTGGATAGCTGCCTAGAAACCCAGGTTCTCTTTTAGACTGAAACTCACCCAGGGCCCAACTCTGGCATTCGGAATGAGTGTCCAGGGACCTCTGGAATGCCACAAGTATTCTCTCTCCCCCTCTCTCCTTTTCTTTAAAATAAAGTGAAGTGAAATATTTGCTGCACCGTCTGTGCTTGTCTATCAAGGCCACGTGGGGGGTGTGGGAGAGAATGTAAGGACAAGGATTTATTTTCCTTTGCAGAACATGGGACTTAGTGCTCTGAAGAAAAGAAATAATAACTAATATATGTATATGAATGTATATGAAAAAGAGAGAGTCACAGGTGTTTCTGTTTAGTGTACAGTAACTGTAGGCTTATCCTGCCCTCTGGATAAGAGTGAAGGCAGCTGTGCTAATAAAATTGAAGACCTGGGTGGTGAGTGGCTAAAAGACACTATTTTGAGGAAGGCAAAATAGTTGGAAAATGGGGCATAAGAGGGTGGGGCCTTAGTTTTGGGGTGTCTACCGGTGTTATGTTTTGACCTAGTAAGGTTTCTGCAAACAGCAGAGGCTATGATGCCAACACAGGTGGCTCACCTTGTTACTTGGGTTACACATTGTTATGGGATCATTTAATCTGACTGACTGCTGGAGAAGCACATACATTTTGGTCATCTTCATCAGTTATCCTAGATTTCCTACTTCCCTATCAGGCACTTACTTTCTGTTCACAGGGATATGAATCCTCTGAACCATGTCCATGGGTAGGTTGGATGCCCTCATCATCCCTTTTTTTACCTTTGCAGCCCTTTTGTGGTGGTCTCCTGAACTGTCAGAGTAGCCAGACCTTAAAGAATGGATACATTAACACTACGTTTACATTTCTATATTTTAAAAGACCCCTCTAGTTAGCAAAGAGCGCAGGCACCATGGAACACAGCAAAGTGAGGGGACACAGTGTTGGAAAGAGCTGTACACAAATGTAGGGGTGCAACAAGGTCAAATATGTTATTCAGCTCTTAGGTATCTCTGCATACTGTTTAGACCACCCTTCTCAAAGTAGGTTGTACAGAGTCTCTCTCCTGAGGTTTCTCAAGTAAGTGTGAAAATGATGCCAGGATTAAGGCAGCCCACATGAGAGCAAACTCCTCTCTATCCATGCAGCCTGCCTCAAGGGAGCGAGGGAAAGCCAACAGAGGCCAAGAGCAATGTGGACAGGACTGGCTGAGAGAGATTTGTCTGTAATATACTTTCTCAGTAGCAGAATCAAGGCAGTTCTCCAGGGCAAGTCATATGACACCTTTTTTCCCAATGCTGATTTTGTCTTTGGAAGGAAAGAACTGAGCTGTTGGGTGTTAAGAGAAAGATCAAATATAGCCAAATTCTTAGCAGTTGACAATAACAGATTGTCCACAGTTCCCATGGGCACCACGAGAAAAGGTTTGACTGGAAAGTATCCGTGCTTCTAACAAGGAAACTTCACCAACCCCCTAATTTCCATTGAGAATTAAGGATTTTTTACTAGCTTTGATGTGAGCTGATGATCAGTGGCAAAGCCATTTAGATGAGTGGATTGGCTGAATTCCGATGAAGCTCTTCCACACCACAGCTCCATTCATACACCACTGTAGCATCGTCTGTGAATTCCATTCATACAGCACTACAATAGTGCTAGTGCCAAGGATCTCAGTTTTTTAAGAAAAAGATATTGCAATGTAACCACTGTAATATCCTGGAAAGATTCCTTTCTTTGTTTCTGGGGCAGCCATGCTCTCTCTCTCTGAATTTTACACAACACCCAAGGTCAATCAGGGACCAGACATTTATGATTTATCCAAATGATGGACTGGTTTCAAGCCCACTGGAAGTATGGATTAATTATTCCCTATTTATTAAATATAAACATATAGATTTGAAGTTTTCAGAGCAAACCAAGTCAACCTTCAACTGCTTTGTTTGTTATCTCGTGGCTGGAGAAGCAGCTTCCCATTAAGAGTAAGGCTGGTGATGACTCCTGTCAGTGATCTCAGGGAGACTTTCTTTAGCCACCTCTAAATAGACCTGACTACAATAGTCTCGGGAGAAAGATATTTGTTCTACATAGCATATAGGACTTTTTTAAAAACTTTTTTAAAAACCCACAAACCCCTAAAAACCCAAAACAACCAATCACAGAAACAGAAATGTTCATTTTGACACTACTTTTTTTTTCTTTAAAATGTTTCTGTAGTGTTATTGATGATTCTAATTTCTGGAACTTTCTTCCTAAAAGCAGCCTAAAAGTATCACAGCAAACAGTGATGCAGGCCTGCTGCCATAGATTCAAAATTAATGGAAAGAGTTCTACAAAATCTCAGTGTGAAGCTACTCATAATAGCTGTGGTGGTGCCTAGTCCTACAATGAGATAAAGCAGCTTTTTAATTAACAGACAAACCAGAAATACAGTTTTTGCTCAAAGTGGATTTTTCTTACGCTGAAGAAAGGATGTGATATCAAGAGAGAAGTTTGGAAAATGTGCTGTGTTCATATCACCTTTTCAAATTCCTAATGGACTTCTGAATTAAAATTTTAAGTTACTTCCACTTTTCTGGTTAATATTCTCCAAATATTAACCTATTAATAAGCAGGATTGCCTACTCCAGTATTCACAAGACACTCATCATTTCCATGGCTTCTCTGAACCTGCAGGTCAAACAAAACTACTGTAAATTTTCACTCATGCTGTGAGGTTATTGAGGCATGATGGTCTTTGATGGCTTCCAGAATATCATTATTTATATCTTTCGGGGTAAATAAAATCATCTGTTAGATGTAGTAGAGGACAACTTGATATGACTTGTAGCTCCATGAAATGCTGTCATTCTCTAATCTTGGTTGGTCTCAGCAAACTGGGATTCATTATAAGGGTGGAATGATGTAACTGTTGCAGCTACAGTGAGTGAATTGTTAAATGCAACATACCAAAAAGTTAGCTTGATGGAACAAATGCCTTGTCAATACTTGTTCTGATAATAAGATGTTTCCTGCCTTAATATGTACAACCATTTTGCTAGAGGATGTTGGGAAGTGTGCTTCATAGGATTTGCTTCTCAAAGCAGGCCAAGACTTTCCAAAGCAGAGGAACCACAGATCTTAGAAGACTTTTAGAGTGAATAAATGAATGAATGAATAAATAAATAAGTAAAGATGGAAAGAAAAGCATGTTACAGATGAAGTGTCTGCTTTCTTTTTTAATTTCTATTTTTTCTCTTTAAGGACAGAGGAAAAAAAAAGAAAGAATAAAGAATTTATTTTTCAATTGTTATTTAGGGACCATAAGTATTTTTCATGGTGCTGAAGGAATCATTTATCATAGTAACCGCATGATGCAGGTCTGTTTCTCTTAAAATGCTCAGTCTTCTCTGACTGATGACAATGAACTATCAGCCAGTTAATCCGTAACTGCGTATCAAGAGCACAGTGTAGGAAATTATCTGGCAGCAATATGAAAGTTTTCAAGGACAGAGCTGATGGCAGAAATAGAAGGGATGCCCCCATTGCAAGTGTTTTGTGTAACAAAGGTTATTTATACCTCTGCTTGCCTTGATTTTTCTTTGGGTTAACATTAAAATTGTGTTGCTTTGGTCCAAGTTCTGTTTGTGCACACCATTGCAATGTGTGCTGCTTTGGAATCTCTCTTTCTGCTACAAGTAGCATACATACCATCCTGTAGAGGACCAGATTGAACCTGGGTCCTAAAATGAATCTGAATCAAATTAGGATAATTTTCACTGGGTTGTTTTCCTCAGAAAGTATGGACAAGAACTACTCTCTGCAATCCCTTTCTGAGTCTCAGAACTTCCTGTTCTGGCACCTCTGCAGTTCATTCAGACTAGACTGTTCTGTAGCACATTTTCACTGTTCTTGCCATTAGTGAGGAAACTTCACTCCCATGAGAGTTTTGCAGCTGGACAGGTAGATGTGCAAAACTCTAATGAGTAGCTGTCTCTAGAGTCACATCCTACCTGTGCCAAACACAAAATACAGGTTTTGGCTTCCTCAGGGCTCTATCCCAGTGATGACTCTAAAGACTGCTTCTGAAGTCATGTCCATTGGCTCCTGTCAAGAAATGTTCTTCCATTTCAGTGCTTGGTGGGGCAGTCTGAAACAGTGAGGCACTGGGAGAACTGCTCTGCTGTTCAAATACATCCCTTAGGATTTATAATTCATGGTTTATAAAGCCAGCCTGGAAATTGAATGAGAATGATCACTCTGTCTGAATGCTTCTGGCTAAGATTAGATAAAATGAAAATTAACTCTATCTCCTATTCCTTTAGCTGAGATGAGCCTCACAAACTTGTTTACCATATTACAGTCACAGGGTCATTATGTTCTTCCCACTATGGAAAAAAGAGCCACACTGATTGCAAGGGATGATACAATGATATTGGTGAGTGTGCTCAGGGGTGGGTGCTGCTCCCACCTAGGATATGCTCTTATTGTAAATAGCACTGCAGACACCCCTCCTTGCCCTCAGGCACTCACAGGCCATCTCTGGAAAGAGGGTGATGGTTTTCCTCCACAGCTCTGCCCTGCCAGGAATTTCCTCCAGAACTCTTCACACTTTTATTTCCCCCTCATTTTATCCTCCCATCAGTTTTTTTCCTTGCTCTTTGAGGCTTGTGGCTTACCACATTTCCCTCGTTCCTTTGATGACTCTGAATGGGAAGTAGAGCCTGTTCCTAATTAGTTCTGATAATTAAGTGTTAATGCACTTTGCTGTGGAGGTACAAGTCAGGTACTTCTGAGCTGGAGCCTGTGTGAGGGTTTCATTGCTGTTGCTTGCTGTTCGTGACTTTCTCTGCATCAGTGTTCTTCTGGCTCTTCATCTCCTGGGGTTTGCTTAGGTTTTTTTTACAATCCCTTCTATCCATTTCTTTTTTCTTTTAATCAATTACTTCCTTATTTTTCATTAAAGTACAATAAATGTATGCCTCATTAACTAAATGAACTGAAAGATAGTGCTGTCAGGTGTGAAGAGCAAGCTTTCCTTTCCTTTTCTAAATGGGCAATTGTTTTTGGTGGCTATGAGGGAAAACAGAATTGTCCAGTGTATAGAATGCTGGACCAAGAATTCTTGTCTTTTGACTTGCTCCAATCTATACTGACCTTTGGATTCAGTATATCTGGTGTTTTCCTGGAGTATGGAATATGTTGTGAAATATTTGGTGTTTGTCACCCAGCAGTACTGTAAGGCTTCCTTGGCGGTTGCAGAGTCCTTTCAAAATACTTGGCTAGAAGCTGTTAGTCCCATTGAAACAAGTTTTTACTTGTCATACTTGCACCTTAAGAGTCAGTAGGAAGAACAAGGTAGTTCAATCTTTGTGTCCTCTGCCAGCAAGGGTATCTGTCCTGAGAATGTCAGCAGGAGACCCAAGACCTTCATCTAGTTTAGGATGACTGCTGGTTCTCATGTACTGTGAGAACCTATTTGATCTGGGGTTGGTGGACAGCAAAGTAGGAGGAGTTTGTGCCTGTCCCTCTCCATGCTAATCGTCTGCCAGAGAGCTAGGATTCCCTGGCATTCAGGATAATGTATCATCACAAGGGTTGTGAACATTTCCAGTTAGTGTGGATGATGCTGTTTCAGAGATCTGAGTATAGTCTGTGTCTATCTGAGTTGACAGAGACCCCATATAGACAAGGGAGTTTATGTGATAGGAAACAGTTAGACTTCAAAGACTCAGAGCCTTAAAAGTAAAATAAAATAAAATAAAAATTTCACAGGCAGGCAGAATGAAAACCATGCACCCTTTGGGCTTTATAACAGAACCTGGCAAAGTTTGCAAGAGGGAAGATGTGTCTGGGGATTGTCATGCATCAGTGGCTTTCCTTAGCTCTTTCCTCCTGATGGTAACACTTCTTTCAGCATGACCACAATCCTTGTGTTAGACAGATGGCCACTCTTGAAAGGAAGTATGCTGTGGGATCATGGATTATACTTGAGATGTGGTCTGCTAGTCTTGGAATGTGCCTTTCCATCAGAGGCTTGCTGTGATGAAAAATACAAAATAGTATGTTTAAAAACAAACAAAAAACCCCACTATTTTTTCTCTCCTTTGACTCTTGAAACAAAATGTACCCTCTAAAGTGTCAGGAGTAGTACATAGGAATATGACCACTGAACACAAGAGTATGATCTATCCAAATGGGATTGGATGTTCTTAGCTAAAAGTTTTTGCTATCTCATTAAAATATGACCTTTTCTTTTAGGAGAGGATTCATGGCACAATCTGGAATGAGATTGATGATTTAAAGGCATTCAAGGTGCTGGATCTAGAAGATTTTGAAAAGATGTTCTCCGCGTATCAGAGACACCAGGTAGGGGTGAACTCTTCTATACCTTGTCTTCCTTGAATTTTTGGAGGAGAAAAGAACACATGACACATCTGGGCCTTTGTCTCCCTGCAGTCAGGCTGTATCATTTGATATTTTGCCACTGTTCAAAAAAATCACAAGACCAAAAGAAGTGGGGAGGGACATACAGGGCAGAGTATAACCTTCCGTTATTGACATACTTCACACTAATGTCAGCTCTCCAGTAGATTTAATCTCTGTTTAATCTCAATAGCCACTGCCTTCCAAAGCCTCCTGAGCTTGATATTTATGCTTACATATCAATCTTTCTATTTCTCCCATTCATCTAGAGAAAAAGACTGTAGTTGCCTGAGTACTGAGCAAGGTGACTGAATTAGGTGACAAAATTTCATTTTGTCTATTTCTTCTTAAACAGCCAACTGACCGAACTGGCTAGATGACAGAAACTGTCCAAATAACAGATTATAACACAAACAGTGTACTTTAAAAGTGGCCATTTATTAGAATGTCTTTTTTCCCTCCTCTATTTCTTGGAAAGCAAGTCACCTGCAGTCTGTCTGTCTCTGCTGAATGAGATTTAGCAGCAGACAGCCTGTACTTGCACTCCCTCAAGTCCCCCAGCTTTTCTTTGTGTTTGGAATATGTTCGTTCCCTTGTACGCTGCAGAACTGGATCATTGCTGTGAAGTTTTAGGAAAAGACACAGACTTGATTGCCATAAACAACCTTTATGATTATGCCTTACAGTGATGATGACAATTTCATTAACTTATTCAGTACCTTAAAATTAACAAACCCTTGTCTTTGGACTTTCCATCTGTTCCCTTCTCTCTTTCATTTTTCTATTTAATCCAATAAGCATAATGAATAACTCTTCTAATTTACTAGCTCACAGCCAAATAGTTAGGCATCCCCACTTGAACTCTGAAGAATGTGATGTTACCTGTTGCATGATGAGATTTCATTGCTCATTCTGCTCCTGCAAATAGCTGTCGCTGTTTCAGTAGATCCCTCTCTCTTTCTGTGAATCCCATTCCTTGAAAAAAGATCTTAGTTCATAGAAGGGAAGAAAGGCACATAAAACTTCAGTGCTGTTACAAGACTGGATTTAGATCCTGTGCCAACAGCTTAGCTGTGGTGGTGAGCTCTCAGTTGATTCGCAAGTAGCCAGACTGTCTTCTGTGCACATGAGTAGCCACTGCAGCATCAAAGTTCCATTCCAATGTTTCAGGTGTAAACATTGCAGCTTCCTCACTAGAAGTGACCTTGCAAAGCTTTGCTTCCTTTTGGCCCCCAAAGCCAAAGCTGTCCTGGTCTGATGAGTCTCAGTTAGAATCATAAAATTTATGGCTATGTTACCAATCACTGAAAAGCAGTCTGAGCTATTCAACTATAAACTAACCTGACCCTTACCCCTGCCCACTGGAATGGAGCCATCGTTTCAGAGCGACCTCCATGGGCCTCAGAACAGTACTCTTCCATCCTCATTAAACACACTTTATTATAGTGGCTCTGGACACTAGAGTAACAGTTATGTAACATACTCACATTTTTGTGTAGTTAGATGTATTGCTGCCCTTCCAGCTTTTGTTAAGGCTTTTACATTGGTGGTTTTGTTTTTCTTTTCCCTTAAATACTCCATTGTAATGCTTTCTTTTTCATCCATACTCACTCCAGTGTGAACTGGCTTCCAATCAAGTCCTCTTAAACTTTCTTTTTTATTTTTCTTTTTTATTTTTCTTTTTTTTTTTTTTCTAAAAAAAGACCAGGCAACCAGAATTGCTTTTGAATTAAAAACTTACAAGAATTTCTCCAGTTCACATTTAGTCTTTTCTCCTCTTTTACTTTTGGAAATACTCCACTATGACCAAGTGTTTACCCTGAGTTTGTGACTTTTAAACTTCATCCAAATGTCTGTAAAGAAAAATGTCAGTGCAAAGACCTGCTCTTTTGCATCTGAAATATTGAATGAGTAGAGATAAAAGTATTTCTTTCTTTGCTGTTATTAACATGGTCTTCGTATTTTTTTCCAATTTCATTTACATTAAACGGCTTTTCTTTTTTTCTTCATTTTTTTTTTTAATGACAAAGAGTCTCTTCTCCTCTCTCAAGCCCAGTGTATTGTTTTTGGTGACTATGAGGGAAAACAGAATTGTCCAGTGTATAGAATGCTGGACCAAGAATTCTTGTCTTTTGACTTGCTCCAATCTATACTGACCTTTGGATTCAGTATATCTGGTGTTTTCCTGGAGTATGGAATATGTTGTGAAATATTTGGTGTTTGTCACCCAGCAGTACTGTAAGGCTTCCTTGGCGGTTGCAGAGTCCTTTCAAAATACTTGGCTAGAAGTTGTTAGTGCCATTGAAACAAGTTTTTACTTGTCATACTTGTTAATAACTGCAAACTGTGCCTGTGCATCGGGAGAGGAGAACTGACCCTCAAGTTTTAACCTTGGCAGTTCTTTAAGTAAGGCTCTGGACTAGATTTGTAAAGGTATTTATGCATTATCCTAGTTAATATTTCAAGACCTAAGAGATTTATACTTTGGAGACTAAATTTATTATTTTCAGAAAAGACCTAGCACTCTTAGGTCCCCAACATCTGCTGATTTAAAATATGCAAAGGAATGTTGAAATACCTTTGAACCATCTGGGCCAGTATTACTTGCTAAGCATTTTATGCTCTTAGAAAACAGTGTGTGTCTAAATTCAGCTGCCTTGTTAAACTCGATATCTTTCCCTGTGACTAATTTTTGGCATGTTTTCTTCTTCGTTATTTGCGACTGCTGCCTGCATAGGACCTGCTAACTAACCCCTCCTCCTGTAAGCAGGTGAGTATCATTGTCTGCCTCCTGATCCTCTTGCAGTGTGTGTGAAGGTGAAGTCCCACACCATGACATTACGGGGTCATGACTCCTCTCATGCTACTGTTTCATATGTCCTTGCACTCTGCCTTCTGGGTGGGGAAGGTGGTACAAAAACTTCCTTTAGTTGTATTAGCTCTAGAGTAGGAAGTCGTTCCTGTTCTTTCACTTAGTTATAATCCCACTGTCATTTCTGCTGGTGTCTGTATCCCCCTTTTTGATGATCCTGAGGGAAAAAGGCCAGGGACAAAGAAGAATGTGAATGTGAACTCTTCCTTAACCAAAGTAATTGTCTCTCTAGTGGAGAACAAAAGGTGCTCTCAGGGAGCCTTCACTCCCACTGCTCCCATCTGTGGTCCATCTGCTTTGAACTACTGAAGTCTTCAGATGCATTCACTAGCCACAGACTCTCTGATAAAGGAAATATTTCTTTGTGTAGAACTGGGCACTTTGGCTTGGCAGAAGGATTTGTGCCGTCTGAGGAGTGGAAGGGTTAGAATGGAGGAAAGTTGCATTTCAGACTGCTGAAGCCCTAATGAAATTCAGCACAAGACTAAAATGGTGTTTAGATAAGTAGAGATATTGGATTGCCCATATGTCTTTAAACTGGATACCTCTCAATTTATTCAGCATCTTAAGTTAAGATTCTGGCAATAATTTTGGTAAGAGCAATGCTATGGGAAAAGGATTTTTCAGATATCACGTGTCTCTAATGGCTTCAGAAGAAAATAGCTCTCACCATGAGTGCTCAGGGAACTGTATTCAGAAAGTCTAGTCAGGATTTCTGCCACTGGGGGAAGCTAATACATGGCTTTGGGCCTTTTACCATGGCAGCACACCAAGAAACAAGTCAATATGGTTGAAATAGTTCCCTAAAGTACTGATAATTACTAGAATCTAGGTTTCTGCCATGGTACCAGGCCACAAGTTCTTCAGCTTATCAAAATCAAACTCTGTTTGAAACAAGACAGCAATAAGATGAACACGTATAGTCATTCCGACACTGAAATTTTAGTTGATTTTTGAATTTGCAATTAAAATATCAACTGTGAAATTACTCTTTGAAGCACATAACATAATATTATTCCAGATGGAAAGTTGATAAAGGATGATGGGATAAAACTTAGGCATCTTGTCTGTCAGGTTGGCAATAGCTCCAACTGTTTTTGCTTTCAGGGCTTGACCTCTCTCACAAAAGCTAGTCACTACTGCCCTCTTGCTCAGCTTTTTGGTTTTCTGAGAAAATGTGGATAGTCTATATTCAATCTGTTTTCCTTCATCTAAGCTTAGAATCTGGCTTTGGTAAAACTTGAGGCTTCATCTGCTTTTGCTTACACCTAACTCCAAGTATCTATAAATGTCTCTCTCCTCAATATGAATTTAAGAGAATATATTTTTAGATGAGACTGGCCCAATCCTTATGACCAAGGAGTAGGCCATGTCTGAATAGTTCCAGTTATTTGCTGAACCTTGTGGGTTGGGGAATTGGAAATGGCATGTAGACTATTGTACCAATCCGTGCTGCGTGGCTTTAAGAGAAGCTGACTAAACCCCCACCCCACATACACAGCCAAATGCTGAAACTTTTTTTTTCCCTTGGAATGGGTGCTGGTTATCACTATCCAGGTGCACTTGTGTGCCAGCATTAACTAGTGAGGATCAGTGAAACTTTGAAACCAAGAGCACTGACCAACAAGTACCATTCTTCCCTTCAACAACTGCCCATCTCCACCTTCCCGTCTTCCTCCCCACAAACTCAGAAAACTCAGGAAAACTTCTAAATCTCTACATGCCAGGTATACTGGGGGTGCTCTGCTTATTGGCATTGTGAGTTATTCTCTCAGAAATAATGAACTTGCCCAGTGCTAATTTTTCCTTTGTTTGGAAACACTATTTGATGTATCAAGTAACATTGCAATATTTTTCCTGCCAAGCTAGTTACTTTGGGTACATCCAGCAGAACTACTGTGTGCATGGCTTCAGTTGTGCTTTGTACCTGCTTATAAATGCCACTTGGTATTGGTGGTGGCTCACTACAGCACATTTGGACGTGGCTGTATGAATCCCTTGTATATCCACGAGCAACACAGATTCATTGTAGCTGACTATAACAATAACTGAAAGGATAACTAGCAATATGAATCTGTGATTTACATTAAACACTCAAATACTTGGGTGTCAAAATCTCTTGCATTAGTCATGCTGATATAAGTAAGTCTTGAGTTGCAGAACCTTGAGTCCTGAGAATGAATTTTGGGAAGCACCCTGATCTAACACGTTTCTCTGGGTATCTGCTGTTGACCACTCTCAGGGACAGGATGCTGGGTCAGATGGGCCTTTTGATCTGATTCAGCATGCTTGCTGTTATGTACTGTGCACCTGCTTATTTGACAGGTGCATTCAAAGCTAGATTATACTGGTAAATCTCAAAATCTCAAGGCCTGAGAATATGGATATCATGAAAAGGCTTTTTTGAAAATGTTCCAGCAGCAGTTAGCTGGGAAAATAAAAAAAAAAAAAACAAACCTCCTGTTTTCAATTCCCTCTCCTCTGTAGGTAACTACAGTACTATTATTGAGAATCAACACGTTTTATCATTACCTCTACTACTCTTTAAGGAATGATGTTAAAAGATACTGAAAAGTAACTACAGAAAGCCAATCTCTGGAAGTGAAACAAATACCATGACTCTCATGTGTAGGCAGTACAAGGAGGTAGAAAGAGGCTTCTGGATAGTCAGACTGAGTTAGCAAATATTTTATCTTTGTGTGCTGTGACAAACATTCTGGACAGGATTTTCTAGGGTTTTTTTCAGGGGGTGAATACAGCAATGGGGATATACAGAGAACTTTGGAAAATGTTTCTGTACGATTAAATATATTAGTTTTTAAAAAAGATAGTTTAGATGTAGATTTTGACCATTTAGTAATATAAATGCCATTATGCCCTACTGTTTTCATCTCTCATATAATCTGGATTGGTAGGTCCAATGGCAGCCTTAAGAGATGACAGAAGGATTTTTACTGATTGTGCTGCAGCCTTACAAGACTGTTGTGTAACCCCTGCAGGAGGTGCATCCACTGAAGGATGTGCTGTGACACCAGTGGGCTTTATCATAATGTGCCTGATTTTCCTGTCATGCCAGTTTTTCACATTAGCATAATAACATAACTATTGGTAGAGTGAGTCCAATAGGTCAGAATCAGATCCAGTATTGGGATGAAAGATGATCTCATAGGTGTTAATGAATTACTACTGTTTGTCTAGTAATACAGGATCTACCTACATGCTTTCTACCCTTCTTGTCTCCTTTTCTTACCATGTGGGTGCATTTTTCTAGGTTGGGATGGGTTTGTTCATTACACTCAGCTAAAGCTATCAGTCTTGGGTGAGAAATATAATACTGATTGTTCTCCCTCCTTTTGAAATACATGCAGAAAGAGATGGGCTCAACAGAAGACCTTTACCTCTCCACGCGAAAGGTGAAAGAGCTCTCTGTGATTGATGGCCGGAGGGCCCAGAATTGTGTCATTCTCCTTTCCAAGTAAGTATGCTAACCTTTAGCTCACAGGGTATGCCATGGTCAATGCAGGGGTAAGAGGGGAGGGAATTAAACAAGTGGACATGTTTCTTTTCCCAGCTAGACCTGCTAATACCTGCAGAACCTTAGATAAACCTCTCTTATGGTTTCATAAAAACACATCTGTCCAACATGTTATCTCACTTTATAAAAATATGTCTGCAGACACATTTTGTGCATCAAACAGCTGAACACCAGCATGTACCTGAAGACTCATCATCAGAAAACTCACTGGTAGATGAAAGTAGGTCTTTGACACTTTGCTCTAGGTGATGTGCCCCCATGTTCTTTGTCTGTCACTTGTCTCTGTTTTGTGTGTTTCTTTCTAAATGTTGCTCTGAGCATCTCCCTGGAATACAGAAGAGCTGAGAATTATGTTTATTTTTGTCAATTTTGACTTGTGGTGAGACACAATGTAAACGTAGACAGACATATCCAAGAATTAGGTCTTCTGTTTGTACAGTAGGTGTTGGAAGCCAGCATTCCCTTTGCATATTCCTGCAATGACTAATGCGTTCAAATGCAGTGACATCAGGGCCCTTTATATCTTTTCATGTGTTTCTACCAACATAAGCACTGGCCTGGATGTCTGTGTCCAGCTATCAAATTTGTGCAGATGCTGATCAATTTGAGAAAGTTGCTTTTCCTACCAGAGGATGGACAGCGAGGCTGGAGGCAGAACCTAGTAAAGCTGTGGCAGTACTGAGCAGAAAAACTGTTTCAATGATCAGTCGAAAATAAGTGTTCATATGGATGTGATGCTTTTCTGCTCCAGCAAGCTAACAGTTAAAAGCAAAGTTGCAGCCAAAGCACCGGGACTGAAATGAGTTCTTTCCATTGCTTAGTGAAACCCATGGAGGCTGTCATTATGCTACTTATGTGGCATTAGCCTGCATGTCAGCAGGACCCCCACCATCCAAACCTTCAGTGAGGGAAGGCTTACATTTCTCTCTCTGCAGCAGTTGCCAATGCATATCTTTGCTGGTATTGGCAGCTGACTGAGGGCAGAGGAATGGGGAGGCACCAGGGTAACAGGATTTTCATGCTGTTTGACGGACCTACTAAACTGTGTCTGGGGTTCAGGTTAACTCATGTAAGCAGGTGGAACATTTCCTAGAAGTGGTAACATAATGTGTGCAGTTTGCTGGGCTGAGGATAATCCAGGAAGTTGGTCCATGACTTGGTATGGCACTAGGTATTTATTACAAAAATCTTCTATCTCCAAAACAAAAGCTGTGTGGATGGCAGCAATATGTTTTTCAACATTCACCTCTTTCTGCCATGCAAGTCTGGGCAATTCTTACCAGAGGAGAATCCTCTCTATACAATGAGAGAGAAAGGACAGTCTCTGTATGTCCAGCAGCAGTGTCACTGAAGCATGAACCTTGCACTTCAAGATACACAGCATGTGTTCACTCCAGGTGGGACATGAAGTCAGTCCACCTCAAACTGCTCCTCTGGATTCAAACCAGAGGTGAAAAACTGTTTTTTGTCACTGTCAACCCCTCCACTAGGAAATATCTTGCCCTTATTGTTAGCAGGCCTAACATGGATGATAGAGATTTGGAGACTGAGCTGTCCCTAAGGAGCCTGCCAGTTTGTGTTGTGCCCTGTTAACTTTCCTGTGCTGTGCTATTGGAAACACCAGTTTCCAGGGCTATCACTGGCTTAGATCATTTAAATTTTTTAACAGATAGTGTTACACCTAGAATATCAGAAATATCTTACAGCTTGCGCCAGGATTGGTATTCCTCCCCAAATTTCCCTTCTAAATGCAACCAGAGAAGCAAAAATCTTTGAGAACTAAAATAACACCTCTACATTCGTGCCTTTTTTGCTCTTTGTGCTTATATGGTTCTTTTATTAAAGACAGCAATTGGGAGGATTTGCTGCAGACATTAATTGAAAGGGTTTTATGACCCCTTTGCAGTTTTTTTCATTACCCACTTCTTCCTCCTTTAGGTTAAACCCTAAAGGAGAGACACTCCCAGCCAAACCATTCCTGTCTGCTGCCATGCCCTTGCTGGTCCTGCAGCACACCTCACACACACGTGCATGTGGGTGTGCACACATGTACAATGGCAGGGGATTTTAAACTGGTGACAAACAAAGAGAGTTTCTGCAACCCTGAGCTTTCAGGTTGCCACACTCTCTGCCAACAGCTGTTTCCAATTGACTATTACTGTGCATATATCCCTGTAGTTTATTCCCCCTTTGTTTACACTAAACTGTCGTGTCCTTTAAAGTAAAATAGCTGCATGGGTTGGGTTTTCTTTCCCTCCCCTACTCAAATGTTTTTGTTTTACTAACACTGTGTTAGAAGGGGTCAGGCAGAGCTCATATTTCATATGGTCCAACAAGCCAAAATCTAGCAAGAATGAGAAATAGATGTCTCTTGCTTTCTTTTGCAGAGAGACTGCAGCATGGTAGACTGAAAAGAGATGAAAATTGAATTGCTTGTTTACTTTTGCTGACAGTTAACAGATTCGTAAGCCTTCCTCCCCCTTCCCATCTCTATTTCCATAAAAAAAGCTCTATTTCAACTACTTGATAGTAGTAGATCTTTCAGTGTTCCTGCAGAGGAAGAATTAAATTGTCCTTGTTTAACAGAGCCTGATGGATCTAAAACAAAGCTCTGTTCCATAGGCCCACTTTAAAGGTTTGAACACACACAAGATGAGTTTATTTCACAGTATTTCCAGTAGGCCATAGTTCAACCAGGACATGGAACCATCTATTTGTGGTGAGTTCAGGCGCCCACCAACCTCAAATTTAGCTTTCTTAATGGTGTTTCAAACATACAGTTGCTTCTGTCACTCTGGAAATCTGCTATCTCTCATGAACTTCCTGATGTCTTCAGTTTTCACCAGGCTGGAGATTTACTGTCAGACTTGTGTGGTCTGAAAGAGTCATCCCATATCCCCATGTTTCCCTGCTTTCACCTAGCAGCTGGAAATTTCTCTGACCTCTCTCATTGGTATGGCTTCTCCCTGCCTCCATTACTTAAGTAATGGCTAATATTTTCACTGCTCTACTGTAAAAGTAGAGCGTAAAGTACCATATCTTTAAATGTTCTTGCAGAACATGCCCAAAATATATATTGCTTACTGTCTTGCTCTGTGAAATGCTCTGGAGAGATTCAGTTCTATAAGACATCTTGTTTGGAAGAAAGTTGAACATGTACTTATGGAACTTTTTTTTCACAACTTATTTTGCATGAATTCCAGAAAAAAAATTATATCAGTGTTCTTCTGAGATGTGTTTGTTATTCCTGTGGCCCGGTGAGTCAGCAGTAACCTTCTAAAGAGAAAGGTTACTGGAAATAGTAGGAGTGCTAGCAAAATGTCATAAAACCAATAGTAGCAGAAGGCAGAATCTGACTACACAATGGTAATTTTAAACATGAATATGACAGTAGATAGATACTGGCAGACAGCTTTACCAAATGTTTGTGGCTTTCTTGATTTTCAATTCAAACATCAATAAGGGAGAAGAAAAGGGTCTTGGGCAGAATTTTCAAAGAGAATGTTAGAGAGATCAAGTATTCTTCTCACATCACTGTAGCTTTTCCATGCTTTCAAACCCTTTCAGTTCAGACACTAAGAGGACAAGTTATTCAGCGAATGTCAGTCTCCATGTACTGCCTCTGCACTGCCCCCAGTCCCTGTGTGCCTTTCTGCCATGTAACAGTACAGTGTTCACCCTTATTTCAAAGTAGATTCGAAGTAGTATGATATTCTGGGATACAGATCATGTCTTGATACAGAAACAGCTAATCAGACTCAGCAATTCAGTTCCTCACTGTGCTGTCTTGAAAAACACTAGGCAACAAACCCTCCTGGGTTCCTGAGGAGATTTCCTGCTTTTAAGTGAAGGTCTGCAATAAATGGCTTTACCTGCTATCCTGAGTATGATACTCAAAGGCAAACTGAGCATGTTAGTCAATACCATCTTGTCTTAGGTCACAACTAGGAACCAGGACGTAGGGTTGTGATAAAAGATGAACTACTCCCTCATCAATATCTCACTGTAATTTGGGGACTCCCAAGTTTGGCCCTGCTTTGCTCCTTTTGGCTCAGAAAGATGGTCATCCCCAGATCCTTCTTGGAAGGAAATTGAGAGTATTTGGATAAAAAGTGGCTTGGTCACTCATGAGCTTTTGCTGAAGGAGGACAAGAAAAGAAAAGCCTGTTTCTTTATGCACTTGCCAGAATACTTTCACAGTGAAGTGCTGAAAAGGCACTGGTGGATTTTTTTCCCAACATGTTGATATAATGGTGTAAGATGTACCTGGTAAAATGTCCCATCTGTTGTGCTGCAAAAGTTAAAGCACCGTTGCCTTCATTGACAAGCTGAGGATATGGGAAGAGTGGCTGCATCTTTCTGTCTTCTGTCTGAGTCTGCAGTTAGACCAGCCTGACTCCTGAATGCTGCTTCTGAGAGGAGGCCTTCATGGGATAGTGACAATGAATATTCCCAAAACACAGATATTGAACAGCCTGTAACTTGGCAGTTGTACAGAGCCTTAGGAGAGTTCAGGAGTTAGAGAAAGCTTATGTCTCAGTCACAAGGTTTGGAAATGAATTATTAACTAGTAGCCTGCGTGAAATGACTTGTGGAGGTGGAGAATTCTGCAGTCAGCAAAAAAGATTTGTGTGAGCTATACAAACTGGCCTTAGGATGTAGCTAAGTATCAATCAGTGCCTCTCACTGTCACAGCTACTATTTTTGGCATCTTTTGGAAGCACTGTAGTTCAGTAAGAGCTATAAAATGGCCTTGATACATGATAATCAGTCCCTTTCTCCAAGGTAAGAGTGGGACTGCGATCCCTGTGGTATGGGAGCTTAACATAGGTTCAACAAAACTGCAGGTTCTCTGTTAGTGAGCAGGCATTCTTCTTTCTCAAAAGCTAAGCAAGATCCAAGGAACAAACCCATGAAGTAACTCACTTTTTCCTCAGAGGAGGAGATGGTTAATGAGTGACAAGTATTCTGCTTTGATTCATGTGAGGGAGAAATGAAGGGGGGAGGTTACTGTGAGTTAAATCAATGGGTATATTTAAGGAGGAAAAATGAGCGAGGACTAGATGTCTGTAAGGGAAGTTGATGTAAAACTGCAACATGTCTCCCAGGCATGTTCTGAGTCAGGCTGCCAGCGTTCTCCAAGAGGACGAAACAATAAACCACTTGATGTCTGCAAGTGAAGCTGGTGTTAAATCAGTCGAGGTGTCCTGGGGAGATTAGTGATGAATTACTCTACAGAGTCAATAGAGAGTATTTATGAAGCCAGAGGGGATAGAGGGAGGCAGGCTAAGTACCATATCAGAAGTTATTTGGTAGTTGTTGAGCTTTAACATTGCTTGAAGATGACTCAAGCAGTTGGAGTTCCATATGCTGCCACCAGATGTACGGGTGAGGGAAGAAGGAGGGAGTATTCTCCATGAAGATCCTTTCCTTTTGTCATCTGACCAGTGTCAGGCTGCTGTTGGAAAAAACAGCCAATATCTGTGCTATGAATGAATGTGCTGCAGCTGAGGAAAGGGGCACTGTGTTTTGTTCTGGTCACATTTACTTCCTGAATCATGATCCCAGGATACATGATTTAGAGAAGTGTAAGGCAGAGGAAATATAGCTTGAATTGTACACTGTTCTAAATTGAGTTACCTCCAGGAACTGGAGGAAGAGTGCCTGGATCTGCAAAGCTTATAAGAAAGTCATTGCAGACTTTCCAAGAGATATCAAAATGTAATTTCTGTAGTGTAAATTTTTGGGCCATAATCCCACTTTAATTTGCTGTCTGTCTCATATGAGTTTTAGGCTCTGAGGGATGCCTCTATTCAGTTTTAAATGGAAAGATTTTACGCATCTGCTTTAGGTTCTTCTTTAATCAGTTCACCTGTTTCTGTTTAAAAGCAGCACATCTGTTTCACATTAGTGCTGGCCATCTTTAAGATCTGCTGCATGGCTGGGCATGAGTTTTGAAAATACAAGAAGAATCACTTGATTAACAATTCTTTGGCCAGTTATTCAGCCAGTTTTTAAGTGGGGAGATCTATGTTTTGTGCCATTGATGCTCTTGAAATGCATCCTGTCCCAGAAGAAGAACAAATCCATTTTAGAAAAGTAAGATTGTTCTGCTGTAAATTCTTCCATACTTGTAATTAGATTGGTAATAATCTAGAATGCACACCTGCAGGCACCGTGACCCTGTTACAGTCCTGTAAGTGACTGAGTTAAATTGCTTCTTGGCAGGGGACTGGCAGGCTTTCTTCTTCTCTCTACTGCAAGCTAAACCATTCAAGCCAGATGTTCTTCTGCTGATGGCAGAGGGCACAGAATCATCCAAGAAATCAGTGTGTTTGTATAACTGTCTGTCCTTGGGGCTTTCAATTATTTTTGAACAGAAGATGTTTTGAAGTGTATTTAGTGCTGATGAATGGCAGCAAACAGAGGAGCTTGGAGTCTGAAGTCCTCGGGCTCCTGAACTGAACAGCAAGATCAGCAATAATATGCACAACATCATTGTGTTGATGTACCTCAAATCTGCTTGTTCGGTCCTGTTTACTGCATCCCCAAACACACACAGAGGTACTTGCACTGTGTAGTGGGTGGTCAGTGCAGTAATTGCTCAAGTTGTTTGCATGGAAAAAAACATGAAACTCACCCTCATTCTTTTTAACCTCAATGAAAGCAGCAACAAAAACCCCCTTCACGCTGCTGTTACTAGACTGGTTTATTGCATTCCCTCTCACAGACTGTGTGCCTGTGTTATGAGACACACTAATCTTCAGACTCCAGATTCTGAAAAATGCAAAGGTGCTCTCTAAAGGAAAAATAACTCACAAAATGTAACACTTTAAAAAATGTAGGCACCAAATTGTTTGGCATGTGTAATATGTGTCTGCTAGGAACCAGACCCACAGCCACCAATTTCAGCCCTCATCTGGTCACAGTGTTCAATCAGTTCAGGGTCACACAGACATGGACTTTGCAATTCATTATTAAGCCAAAAGTAACTCATTTTCTGATTGAGGCTGTAGAACTTTATGCAGAAGTCCACGTACTGAAGTTTGTTGCTTTGATCTGCAGTCAAACTGATGACCTGAAGTAAAAAGTTTCCAGTCTTTTCATTGTAAAACTTTTAATGCTTATATCTCATCCAAGCATGGCCCAATTATGTAGCTTTTCTGGAAATTCGGTACCTAATCTTGCTTAGCTGGTATCAGTTTGCCCTCCTTGACAAAAGAAGACATGATGACCATCTAGGAAAAGAATAAGAGCAATTAATTTAGAGATGTAATATGTAAAAGCTTTCAAATGTCTGTTGATTCATATTTTAGTTTCCAGCTGTTGGTTATATTGGGCAATATTAAAATGTTTTAAGTTTCTTAGATTTAGTAATATTTCCTGTTATAAAAATAAAGCTTTTTCTTTTGCTTTTACCTAGTTCCAAAAATATGATTCTATCCAAATGTCAATGGCAATGTGAAATTTCAACAAGGAATTTCTTAGCACTGAAGACAAAAACATTTTGCCTCATGCATCAGCCTGTCTCTTATTTGTATTTGCATTTCCTTTTTCTGCTGTTAATTAATTATGTTGATTGTAAAAGGTCCATGGAGACTGTAGACTTCGGTACTCAGATATTTATTTTCACACTGTCCTGTTTCAGTCCCAAAATTGAGATTTTCTTGTGGACAGCCATTCCTTTATGGTTCATTTGGAACTCCTCTACTGTCCTGAAATGACTGGTGAAAGTGTGCATTTCTTTGTTGACATCTACTCTGAGAACCACCAAGTTAATTTCATTTATCCATCAAGTAACATCTCAGTGATCACAAATTTTGGCTCCTCCTAGTCTGCCCTGGATTTTGAGTGGAGACCTCAAGATTTTTTTTAATTGATTCTGTGTTTAATTGTAGCTGATGACCCCTACTCGTTGCACACAGGTGGACAGGAGTAGGTGGTAAGGAGAGTGTAATTTTAGTACCTTAGATAACATTAATAAACCCTTGTTTTCAGAGCTTGTTTCATATTGGCTATAAAACATGGATATGTAGATGCTGTCTATCCCTTCGTCAGCTGTCGCTGCTGAAAGAGTCAACTTAGTACAACCAGTCTTCTTACAAGAAACCCTGTTCTCAGTAAGGGAATATTCAGTCCCATTATTTGTTACTCTGTGAGATGCTTTAATATTCACAGGTTAGGTTGTTACATGGGATCACGGTCATAAATCACATGGATTTGAGTTTTACTGTAGCAAAAGAACTTGATGAGGGAGGTATCCGGTATGGGGGAAGCTGGAAGCACTTTAAATCTATGAGGAACTGATTGTTCTTAATCACCATCTGATTTTTTGATGTGTGTTTGATTAGCTGAAGAGGATAAAAACATGTGATCTATAAAATCTCTGTCTTTAGGACTGATTTGTTCATCTTACTGAATACTCTAGAGTAGCAACTTCACAGTAGAGCTTGCCAGGGTTGTTTCATGCCTGTTTAGTGCAGTATTTCAGGATTCCTGCTTTCTGAATTGTCAGAGTTACTTAAGCTTTGAACTAATGGTACAATGTTGATACTTTTGAAAGGCTGAAGCTGTCTAATGAAGAAATCAGACAAGCAATATTGAAAATGGATGAACAAGAAGACCTAGCAAAAGATATGCTTGAGCAGGTGAGAAAGATTGCATTTGGATATAACTTATTTTTAAGTCCTTCATTGCCTTTTTTCAAGTGGATATATATACTGATTGTGCTGTCTGCAGATCTGAACTTGGCCCTGCCGTGTCAGTGGAGCTGCACATGGGACCATGAGAAAAGTATTTTTCCCTGTGTTGTTGGGGTATACCTCTGTCCTGTAGCTGTATTTGCATCAGGTTGATTTCATGAGTTTTCTCTTCTTGATGCAAAATATGCATGATTACAGTTGGTATGAGGTTTATTTTCATGGTCTCTCTTTTCCCATAATTTTTCTCATTTTTTGTTCTTCTTCTTTTCTTTGTTCTTCATCTCCCTTCTTTGCCTGAAGTTTTTCTGTTGCGAAATGCCAGGAACCAGGCCATGTAGGTCAATGGTTAGAACCAGGACTAGAAAGGATCTTGCATTTGAACTGGAATGGTTAGAAAGGGAGTGAGGGACTTACATCCCTGGCACCTGGTTGACTCTGTAACTTGTGAAGAAAAAACCCCCCACAATTAAACCACCACTGCCCTATTTACCCCCATTGCCCTATTTGCCCCATTTGCAGATGGTGACAGATGATGCTTTGACCAAAGATGCAAAGATGATAAAGTTCCTTAGGAGTGTGCAAAATGTTGTAATTATGAACTGTCTAACAAATATTATTCCTTCTTTCTTTGCAGACACAGTATTTAATCACGTACAAAAGGCTTTTCCATTCTGGAAATTTATAGCCTACTTGTCATGTTATCTGAATGCTCACAGCTGCTCCAGAACTAACTGCAAGATCCTAATGCTCCACACCTTGGAATATCATATTTTTGTAGAGTGGAGTAAAATATTAAGAAGTGGTAAAAAGCAAAGTGCTTGATACTCCTTGTGAGCAGTTTTTGTGGGCGTGCAGTGAGGCTGTGTGCATGACAGTATTTATGACCATACTAAAGCACAGCTACAATGAGATATGTCAAAAATCTGTCAAAGTATGGGCTTTTAAGGTCAGCATATGAATAGCAGCCAGTGTCAGAGGCATATCCAGTTGCTTGGTTATTGTTTATTGTTTCAGCAGTGTAGGGCATACCCAGGAGAGAGATAGATGAGGCTTTGTGTGTACTCTGTGATAGGCATGATGGGTACTTCACAGTGTGTGGGACACATCCTGCTCTTGTTTGCACCAATCTAAACTCCAAGTAATGCTGTGGGAATCAAGTTCTTTCTGTACTTCCCCTTGGGTAAGTTGCAGTAGCACTTGGCCTTTAGGATTTTGAATTGGGAAATTCCCTGTAGAATTAAAAATTAATCTTAATGGAGTCAGTGAAGGATAAAGACAGAACAGCAAGCAAAGGTTTAGAAAAGGTCAGTTCTGTAGACACAGCTGCACTTTTTTGAAGTTATGGTCACATGGCTGAGTCAATGTAATTCTTCCCCGTGGTAGCAGAGAAATCTGAGGGCATTCTCTCCATCAGGGTTTGTTTGTGCCTCTCTGTTCTGTTCTCATTTTCCTTGGATCTTATATCTCAGTGTTTGATTTGTGTCTCTCACTGTAGCTACTGAAGTTCGTTCCTGAAAAGAGCGATACTGACCTGCTGGAGGAGCATAAACATGAAATTGAGCGCATGGCCCGTGCGGATCGTTTCCTCTTTGAGATGAGCAGGTCTGTTTGATACATTATGGGAAAGTGCACACAGGACTTCTTGGAAGCAGCTGTAATTGTTATTGAAAATGGATCATCCAGCGCTAGGGGGAAGGTGCAAGAGATTTTGGGCCAGCATTACACCCTGCTTTTGCCAGAAGCCCACAAACGTTACAAGTATTTCCATTCATGACACAAACTTTTTATTGACAATAAGCATAAGCAGCTTCTGTGTATAAGGTCCAGTCCTCTGATGGCAAGCAGAAATCTGTCTCCTCTGCCTAAACTTGTTCACAAAAAGGAATTCATATCCAAGTATGGATACATACATGTAGTGTAGCCAGGGGTCAGGTTTTCATATAGATCCCTTTTTCCAATCAGCTATCCTGTTTCCTCATCCTCTGACCCTCTTTCTTGTTCCAGCTTTACTACACCCCTGATCGGGATTAACATCTTGTTCTGCTAATTGAGGTGCAGCTGGCATCTCCCATGACTCATATTTTGAGAGTAATGGGTATTCTTCCAGCTACTTTTCAGCTGAGATCAAAACATGACTTGAGGTCCTCCATTTTCATAGGAAGGTTGATTATGCAGTTATATATATGTTTGAGCTATATCTGTAATCCCATGCCTGGGTCTCATGGGACTGAACATCCAACCATTAGATTATGTGGGAGGCATACTGGCCCTGGGCTTTAAGAGTTCCAGTTCAATGTTGGCTTTCCTCTACCCTTCATGCAGGATTGACCACTACCAGCAACGCCTGCAGGCATTATTCTTTAAGAAGAAGTTTCCAGAGAGGCTGGCAGAAGCAAAACCAAAAGTGGAAGGTATGGTTAATAAAGCTTTCGCTATGAGTTGGGTAGAGGGGCAGGGAAGGTCAAGAAAGGCTTGTTTTCAAAAGAGATGCTGTTATATGTGTGCCATGTTTGTAGAGGCAGTGCCCAAGACGTCATATCCTAAGCAATTAATTCTGTCTGACAGTCTTCTTGCACTCATTGACTTAATACAATCAGTTTCATGATTGTTACTCTGTAAATATGACCTGACAGATGTGACTGTGCTATCAGGCTGTGCCGAGCTGCCAAAAACTTTCATCTTTCGTGGCCTTTCTGTGCAGGTCAGCCTTCCCTTCTCACCCTCAAGTCCTTGTACCTTCCCTCTCCAAAGAGCACTTAGAATAGATGCCTCAGGACACTGATATTCTTGGAATGTCTAACTTACAAGTAGGGGAGGTGTATGGCTTCTGTACCACATCCATAGTTACTGCAGAGAAGAGTGTATTGTAATCTTCCAGATGAACTCAAGCCTTCCCCCCTGTTCTCACTGGCTCTGTTTTTAGAGTGTGAAGTGTGAGAGAACAGCCTTGATCCTATGTTCAGAGGAGCTTCTTACAAGCTACATGTATTTTCCTTCCAGTTGTCCTGATTCGGGGGTGGGGGGGGGGGGAGCAGGAAGGACAGTACACACAGAAATGGTATTGCAGCATTTGTCGTGCAATAGTCAAATGGACATTTAAGGGTACTTCAAATTATGGGCCCAAGCATGTTAAAAACAGCCACTGAGAAATAACATTTTCTGCTTTTCTCTCTCTTTTCAAGCCATTCTTCTGGCATCCAAAGAACTCATCCGAAGCAAGCGTTTGAGGCAACTCCTGGAGGTAGTTCTGGCCTTTGGGAATTACATGAACAAGGGCCAAAGAGGAAGTGCTTATGGCTTCAAAGTCTCCAGCCTGAACAAAATTGCAGACACCAAATCCAGCATAGACAGGTAAGGTAGAATGCTGTAAATGCATCTGTTACTGTGCTGCTGCATCTCTTATCGTAGTAATGAAAATAGAGTTTCATTTGATTTTAGCTCTGTAGGCAACTGAAAATTGTCTTATTTGGCACTTAAGTATAGCTTTTCTCTCTTAAGGATTCTGTAGCAATTAAGACTGGCTATTAACACAGCACTCAAATTCTGCTATTTCTCTGGATAATGCACATTTGTTGTTGGATTGTGTTCCTGCAACACTATGCAAAGATGACAAAATGCAGTATTTCACAAATGACTGAAATAAGTCTGAGAAGGAGGATTTCTGTGGAATTTGCCCTTTTTACCAAAGTTTTATGGCCATGGTTTTGCAAAAAAGAAAACAATAAACTCTGAACACAGTTTTGTCTCCTGTGAAACATGGCATATGTTTCTGATGCAGGACAGTCATAAACTGTCTCTCTACCTACACCAGTAATGAAACCACAAGGCATAGCTCAGAGAGGCTAATCCTGGTTATATCTAGAGCAGATAAGGAAAACAGCTGGTTTAGGAAGGTGGAGCTTACTGTTTATGGACATAGACTGCAGGTCTTTTTAGTGCTACCCCATATTTTTCCCCACATCCCCATACTGATTCTGGAAATCAATCCATTTGTCACTGGGCAGAGAATATGAATTTTGGACTCTAGCAGCACTACAGTTTTCCTTGGAAATCTCTTACACTGGTGCTTCCTTGACTTATGAGACCTGCTGAGACTATAGTTGTGGTGAAATAACTTCAGGCTGTGACAGAATAAATAATGGCAGTGAAAAACCATAGGAAATTCGTCCCTACATAATAGAGTTTGAACTAACAGAGTTCTGTTTTGACTACTGCAATGTCCTTTCCGTATTCCAAGGCTAACACTTGTGTAGCTAGTGTTGAACTTTTTTTTTGCATTACTGTAGCTTGGCTTGGTTTTTCCATATATTAAACATCCTGTGCAGATTCTGTTCTCTCACCAGTTCCCAGCTCCCAGGCTCCAGTCTGTGTGAAGCAGTGGACATCTGCTGTCTTCCCTGCCAGTTAATCATGTAACGCCCACCTCAAGTAGCTGTTACGGCTGGCGGTTCTCTCTACATGCAAAATTCATCATTTGCTTTACAAATTTTGTTAAACCTTCTCCTGCATCCCTGATACATCTCTATTCTATCTGCTCCTATTTGAGCTGCCACTGCTTTTTTGGTAGCGAGCCTGACCACTACTCATAAGCTAAGCTGTTTCATTACTGCGGGAGATTTCTTTGCAGCTTCTTCAGTCTTCAGTAACCTTTTCCACTTCTTAGTTAACTCTTAGAATTTTTTCCCACATTGCCTCTGAGAACGGCTTGCTTCTCCCTTACAAGTTAATGTCACTTTAGTACTATTACTTGTTTATTCTCTAAAGTATAGGGGACAAATATACTGTGTTATGCAATTTTCTTTTCTGTTATACCATCTACCAGTTGGATGGAAGCATGCTGGTGCTTCCAGAACAAATGAAGATACAATCTATTGCTTGAGGTTTTAGGAAGGATGATTCATAAAGGACTAATTTATTTTAGCCTGTTGTACTTTTCTTTCAGGAACAGACCTCCTAAATGCTAATATATTGGGTTTTTTGCTCAGTCAAGCACATTTCCTACTTTTTCACTGATTTGTCACAATCCTCCCACCATCCTTTCCTTCTCATGATCATCATCCTGCTCATTTCTCCTTCTTTTTTTTTTTTCCTTAGGAATATTACACTGTTGCACTACTTAATTATGATCTTTGAAAAGAATTATCCAGATATCCTAGATATTCAGTCCGAGTTGCAGCATCTTCCAGAAGCAGCAAAAGTCAAGTAAGTCCAGTGCTATTGCTTGTTCCCAGAGCTGGAGTTCCCAGTGATTTCTGTTAGCTTAATTATCATAATTTTTTCATTTCTGTCTTCTAAAGTCAAGGCCAGCCTTACAGTTGAAATGTCTTTGTTGTAGATAACTAAATTGATAGCTTCACTCAGATATGCCTATATCTACTTTGTTTCTGAATCACACATTGTAACTAGACTGGCTGTTGTTTGTAATTCACTTACCATATTCTATAGTTATTCATTTAAGTCATGCTATTTTTTCTGGGTAATTGCAGGTTTGTTTCCAAAGCAGAGTCAATTAGGCACAGAGGCTACAGTAAGCCTTTTTCGGGAACATTGTTGCACAAATCAGTCTTGCACAGAAATGGGGAAAGCATCATAGTTTCTGCAAAAATTTCAATGATTTTTTTTCCATTTCTGGAGAAATTTGTGAAAAATGAATACAGAAGCCATCCCCCAAAATACTAGCATTTTTTTTCTTTCCAAAGCACTGCTCAAAAAATACCTTTGCATATTATTTGCCCAGCCATGATTCTTTGTATAAGGAACTAGTCCAACTAATGAAAGACAAGTGAAAAACAAATGTATTTTCACACTTAAAAGTATTTTTTAAAGCTTAAGTGGTGTTTTTGAGATGCAAGCTGTGACTCACCAAATACTTGAAAGAGATGCAGGCTGACTCACAAATAGGTACTAACTAGTTATCTGGAAATTAAAGTCTTTTTATTTGCTTACAAGTCCTAGACAAAAGAAACTCCTGTTTGTATGTGATGAGCAGAAATTCAGTGTATTGCTTGTGTCTAGGGAAGAATTTATTAATGTTAACAGTACAGTTATATTCTCAGTTACAGTGTAAACTAGCCCAGACTACCATATGGTAGAAGTGCAGATGGAAAAAACAATGTTTGGACTGTGAGTGAGACAAAAATCACATGTAAATGTACTGCTAATGGTATTTAGTTGTTATATGGTTCAAGAATCATATGTAGTGATAATCTGAGACTCCAGTAATGTGTGTTCTAAAGCTGGGATCCTTGGTTAACCTTGGTGTCAGCTGACTGCTGCAAGCTGGCCACGTGGTGTGCGCTCCTTGTTGAAGGGTCAGACCCAGCTCATAGGGCGGATATTCTGAGGGCAACCCCTCTCTTCTACCCAGGAAGATCCCAGTCTTTAGTTTGACCACAGGCAAGCAAGGTCTGCCTCATCTTACATCTCATACAAAAAGCAGCACAGAGCACTAGCAGACCCTCTTCCCCTCATTTCTAATCATCTGGCGTGGCTGGTGCCAGAGGCCGGATACCAGACTTGATGGGCCTGTTCTGCTGCACAGTTCCTGTATCCCTGTGTAACACTGCTCTTTTTGTTTTATCTGCTCTGTGTCTGTGTCCTGTGCAGCCTGGTAGAGCTGGAGAAGGAAGTCAACAACATAAAGACTGGATTGAAAGCTGTTGAAGCTGTAAGTATCTGAAGGTTTCCAAAACGCCTTACTTAAAATATCTCTCTCAGAATCAGGGGCACTATATATTTTATGATAAGAGAAAGTGGGCTTTCTTTTTTCATTCCTTTCCATTCCGTTCCAGAATGCATTAACCAAGGAAAAATAAATAAAAGCTTCTCATGTGGAGCTACTGCTGATGATCTTAGCAGAGTTAAGCCTGATGAAAAGCTTGTTTGATCTCTACCTGGAAGGTAAAAGGACAGTTTGACAAATGGCATGGACTGAAAGAAGAAATAAAATTCTTGCTCTTTCTTTACTGGGGGATGGATGGCTGATGAGCAAGTGTTTCACGTGGCCCTTGGAGTAGTAGTAAGCAGGTAGTGCACTGTTACATGCAATCCTAACCTCTATCCTGAGCACTCCTTGGGAAGGCAGAGGAAAAGACAGAGACTAGTTAAAGATGAAACAGCTGAGCTGGCAAGCAAAGCAACAATGGCAGGGTTTTTTCCTGCTTTACTGAAAGCCAGTTGTTGGAAATTGCACTGAATGGTTTCTGTGCAAGGATTACCTATCTACAAGGAACTAACACAGAACCCTCCTGTCCTCCTCATTCACCATGAGACAGACAGTAATAAGTTTATTTTCCTTCGTTTGCTTTGCCTCTGTGTGTAGAGGAAGGGATCTTTGTCCTGTCAGCAGCCCCCAGGCTGTCTGGTTGTTACCAGCAGTTCATCATGTAACTAGTCAGTGATCCTCCCATTAAAAAAAAACCACCCCGAAAATCAACAAACAAACAAACAAAAACCCCAACAAAACAAAACAAAAAAAAACCCAACTTTCCCAACCTTATTTCTGGATTGTTGGGGTAAGGGAGAATGAAGCAGTGGAAAGAAATACTACTGCATACATGGGGTACAGTGTTTTGGAATTAAGGGTACCTGTAAAGGCAAGGCTGAGCTGGATTTCATGACATGAACAGGGGCCCAGTTTTTGGCTGGGACAGACAATTCACCCCATTGAAATGCGAGTAGCTAATTCTGTTTTGCTTTCTCAAAAGGATTATTTGTCCTTTTGCCTTCACAGCCGTTTTTTTCTTCTCTTTGCCATACGTGGGTTCCATGGGCAACCTCTCCTTCCCATACAATCATCATCTTCCAGCCTCAGTCTTCTCCCTGCCATGGTATTTTTCATCTGAGGCTGCCAGCACCTCCCAGTCTGCTTGCTCAATTTGTGGTTTTCTGGTGTGTAAAAAGCAGCACTATAGCAACAATAGAAGATCACTGTCAGGTGGAAGGGGGAGGAGGGGAAGGTGCGATTCTTGATTCCAGTCCAGTGTGTTCTCACCACAGCCTTGGCTCCAGTGACTGGTGTTTCTTCAAGACCTCTTAAGAATAGAAAGCTAAAAATAGTTTCCCAGTCAGATGTTCTTAAAGGTACTACTTACAATCTGCCTTCCTAGACTTGCAGCTAGCTTCTTTGTAAAAATAAGACATATTCACTTTTGAGACGTTCATGCAGCTGTTGTCTTTGTGTTGGACACTCCCAGAAGGACAGCTAAGTAGTGGAAGGAAATTCTGTCAGCACAGCCCTTCTCTCACACAGCAAGAAGATCATAACCACTGCTTGAGAAACCGCTGCCATGGTTGAATCATTTCATCCCTCTAGAGAACCAGCAGCCCAGCCCACCAGGGACAGTTCTGGCCTCTGTTGTTGTGCTATTATGATTAGTAGAGACCATTTCTTAGAAGATACGGAGGAGTTCTGTTATTCTGTGGCATTGCTCTCTGACTGATTACATAGTCATGCTGGTTTATTGTGTGGATTTTAGGTTTTTTTGTACATTTTGGGAGAATTATTCTGCAGGGAAGAACTGCATTTGAAATTGAAGAGCAGACCTCCTAATCTTAATTTTACTTTGAAAAACATTGCTCTCCAGTAACAGTCCCAAATGCTGTAGCTTTCAACAGGGAGTAAAATGACGGAACTGTTATACTCACCTGCCTGAGGAGGGGGGGAGGAGAGGGTAGAGCAACTTTCAGCTAAAATTAGCCTAAAAATTAGAATCGTAGAGAGTGGCTGAAAAAATATGCGTAATTCTTAGAAGCATGTTCTTGTACTTGTAAGGTCCAATTCAAAGTGATTGTAACATAGAAACTATTCTATGTTACTAAACTATGTTACTGCAAAGTGTTGTACAGCACAGTGCTCCCAGGACCCTCCCTTGTGATGTGGTAGGAAAACCAGTGGAGAAGAGATGCAATATAAAGCACAGGAAGTAGCACTTCTTTAAAGTGGACTTCCTCTGGCCACGTGCTCATTGCTTTTCTTGCCCCTTTTCTGCCTTGTGGTCTTTTCTTGTTCCAACTCCCATCAGACCAGAACATATATCATGTCTGATTTTAGATTGTCAATGGCCAAAGTAATTCTTGGCATTCAGCAGCACCATGTGGA
The DNA here is from genome assembly GCF_003945595.2 of Pipra filicauda. Lineage (NCBI taxonomy): Eukaryota > Metazoa > Chordata > Aves > Passeriformes > Pipridae > Pipra > Pipra filicauda. The sequence goes on from NW_024104538.1 coordinate 534,187, forward strand.
GCAAATCTGAAGATGTTTCTCAGCATAGATGCTTATAAACCTACCCATTTGGCTTGGTGAACTACTATTTTGACGACCAGTAACAGAGAGCACCCAAGATGCATGCAAGCTGGAGTTGCAGCCAGCACAAAAATATTTTTTTCCAAAGGGAACAGAGGGTCAGACCGTAACTTGACCTGCTGTTTCATGCTGCTTTCCCTACAGAGAAAGTAATGTTTTATCGTTCCCAGTGATTATTCAGCTGAGAATAAAGATGAGGCCCAGATTATGATTTCATTGTCCCCATGAGACTGTCAACAGCACAGAAGCCAAGCACAGGCATGGGAGATTGCCAGTCTCACTATAACTTAGTAGGTTTGAGGAGCTCTGTAGCTCTCTCCGTGCTTTAAGCACGGTGAATAGAGTAATGGAAGAGATAGCTATGGGTGATCTTGGCTTAAAACTAAAAATCTTTAGCCAGAAAGAAAGAATCTTACAATTTTTTTTCTTTCTGTAGGTAGCAGACAAATAGAACTTAGTTTCCTATGGTTTTATGTCTTCTTTTTCTTTTACTGTAACTCTTTGTATTGCAATAGTCTCCATTTATAACTCTGTGAATTTTATGACATTTAAGCTAATGCTTATTGGTTAGCAGGGTGCTAGCAAATGTTGCACATGACATCTGTCTGCTTGTCCTTCAGTAGGAGAACTAATTTTTGCTGTTTAGTGATTTTCAGAGAAAGGAAGGGGAGATGTAGAGCACATTTCCCCAAGTATACAGCATATTGTGTCACCATGGGAAGAGTGGATGGAGGGAAGCTCACTATTAAAAATTCCAAATTTGCTTGCTACACAGAGTTTTTTGTTATTTGTCATTTGGGATAGGAAAAAAATGCAGCACTTCATGTACTTGATACTTAAATTAAAAAGTTGCTTTAAAAACTCAACATGTTGATGGCTTTCTTGGGAGTGGTTGTTGTTTAAGGATAAACAGAACTGTAACTAAGACCTTCCTTCATCCCACCTTGACCGCCCCTCTCACATGTAATAGGCAAAGCCTTTGACTTAGTGAGAAAGTGGTTTCTGAGTTACAGCTCTGGATGAATGTGTGTGGAGTGGGAGCAGAGCATGCTCTGATGCTCTGCAGTGAGTGAAATAGATGGGCTTGCCTGCTCCCTTCCTTGTCAGTGAGGAATCTTTAATGCTTGCCTTGTTTCTCTTTCAGGAACTGGATTATCAGAAGAGACGCATGCGGGAATCAGGGGACAGGTTTGTTCCCGTCATGAGTGATTTCATCACTGTGGCCAGTTTCAGCTTCTCAGAGTTAGAAGACCTTCTCAATGAGGCTAGAGACAAGGTAAGTATGCTGGTTTTAAAGGTAAACCGGCAGGGGAAATGAACCCAACTCAAAAGAGAGATTATAAGTCAGAATAACAATTTAATAAAATAATACAATAAGTACGATTATACAGACAAACAGTTGGTTTTAACCCACAAAACCCAAATATATAACCCAGCACCCTGGGGCATGAACAGAGTGGTGTTCGTTGGGCCTCCTGAGTCCAAAGTAAAAGGAGAGGGGAAAACCTGTTGGTGAGAGTGCTGTTGCAGTCTGGTCAAGAGTGGTGATTGCAGTGCGGTCAAGGGTGGTGGTTGCAGTCCAGTCGAGAGTGGTCGTCTGCAGTTTGGTTGAGAGCGGTGATCTGCAGTTTTCCTCTGGATCCCACGAGTGGTTAAAAAAGTTCCAAGACTCCAAGATTATATATTCTCTAGTTCAGGCAGGAATGCCCAGTACCTCCCTCAGGGCGAGGAGTTCCACAATGGGTATGAGGACAAGAGCACCCTCCTATCTCTCAGGTCTCTTAACACCTAGTTTATAGCCTGAGGAGTCAGGCTGCTCTGGGCAGAGGGTGTAAATGATCTATTGACAACAGTTTCTGGGAAATGGCATGGAAGGCTATAGAATACACAGTTTTGGGTTACACCCATATAGTGATGAACTGGTCCCAGCTGTTCTAACTAGGACAGTAAGATACTCTGGGTAGTTTGTTGTCCTGGTTTCAGCTGGGATAGAGCTAATTTTCTTCTTTGTATCTGGTGCAGTGCTGTAGCTGATATACCTGATCTTTTCCACTTATGCGTCTCTGTTATTGGATGCATTTCAGTACAAGGATAGAAATCCCAAACATGTGTGGTTTGTCTGACATTCTTGGATCCATCTTACACAGCCACCGTCGTGTGTGTGTGTTACTTTTCAGGTGGTGCTGTGATCATTTTGTACTTTTACTGTCTGCATCTCCATTACCAGAATTGTACAGCTAAGGAGATGCTTGTTCTTTGCTGATGGCTGGAGTTTGGCACTAATCCCTCTGTCTTTCAGCTGAATGAGGAAGAATTTATATGAAAAGATCATAGGCATATGAAAATGTTTAGGGAAGAGCAAGTTCTAAAGTAAACGATATGTAATGGCAAATCTGCCCGTGTTGGCTGGCATGTTAGAAGTGCTTGGCTCTATAAAGCAAATGTGTTATTTCTTTTGGATTGAATTGTTTCCACTCTGGTGTCAGTCCTTGTAGCATTAAGGGACCTGCTGCATTATTAATGAAAGCTGTGCCATTGGATCAGTAGGCCTTAGATTTTGACTATATAGGCTGAGGATCTGAACAGTAAGACTCCTCACTCATGTACCTCTGCAGTAATGTCATTCTGTGATTCAAAAGCATTTCCTTGCTGTGGAGATAAAGTTGGTAATAGTGACTGGCAGCTGCAAACACTGGGAGCTACTGACTGTCAGCAAGGGCTGCCCTGGCAAATGCCAGTGGGGCAGTAGGTATTGGGACACTTGGAAAGCAAAGCTGGGCAGTCTAACACTACTAACATTGTTAAGAATTTCTGTGGAGCATAATGTGACTAATTTTTTCATAGAACCATAGAATGGTTTGTGTTGAAAGGGACCTGAAAGATTATCTAGTTCCAACCCCTCAACACAAGCCATGGGCTGCTAGACCAGATTGCTCAGAGACCCATCCAGCCTGGCCTTGAACACATCCATTTTCATTGTTGTCATGTTGCTTGAGAAGATTCAAACTACTTCAAGTACAATAATGTTCACAACATACTAGTTTTATAATCAAAAAAATATATTTTACATTCCATGGCCCCACTAAATTTACTGAGAAAAGCTCAGTTTCCTGTGGTTTGGGGGCTTCTGTATTATGACTGGGTAAATTTTGCAATTTCATTATAGTTAGGCACACATTTCTGGAAGGATATTCACTATGTCAGTGGCTTAGATTGCACACTTTTTGTTTGGTGTTATAGATGGTGGTGTTCCTTTTTGGCACACTAGGACAAAAGCCCAGTGTAGATTCTTTACAGGTTCAGTTGAGGGTTAAAAACCAGCAAGTGGTACATGTCCAGCACAGCAATGCAACTTTTCCTGATCAGGCACTTGAAGGAAAAATGCCATTCTTTTGCTTTAAAAATAACCAGAGAAAGTCCCTACAGACGGACCAATATGTCTGGAAGTTGTTGCATGCTTTTTTAGACATAGCCAATGTAAAGCACTTGACATAAAGAGATGTTTTATTTTAATGACTATAACATGCTTAGGAAACGTTACTCTACCTTCTCCTCACACACCCTTACTATGTTTGAACACATGCCATTCCAGCTTTTGCTCAACCTATGCTTTGGTTCTTCCACTGGCAAAAAGCTGCTTTTGGACTTCTGTAAGGGAACTGTCTGTCCTTACTGATGTTGAGCTATTTCTCATGTTTGCTTCATATTATTTTGGCCCTCTCTTCTTCCTCTTTTTCCTCTTTTTTCTTAAAAAAAGAAAAAAAAAAAAAGGAAAAAGAAAGCTGGAAATTTTCAACAAACCAGATGTGCTTTGCAAAGCCTATAACATCTTTCAACCTCAATGGGCTCTCTGTGCTTGTTGAATCACAAGCTTTTTTTTTTTACCATGGAAACCTACTAGCCAATTAAAGGAAGAGAGGGACCAAGACATCTGATTATCCTATTTTTTTTTGATTTCGCAAAGCAAATTGAGGGGGGAAAAAAGCAGTGGGACAGGGTGGACTTTGAAAAATATCCAAATGAGTCTAGGAAGAACTGGTCTGATTCACAGATTTATTATTAATAATGAAGCCCTAGTTTTCACAGCTGGAATTGGATATCCTTCTAAATATAGATGTGGCTAATTGATTACCCTGAGTTAATCAGAGCCATGTTTCCTCAGCTGGGATTTAAAACACTATAAGTTATCTTTTCAAACCTAGGAAGTTTTTTGGTTTTTTTTTAAACTTCTTCAGTATTAGCAGAAGTAATTTCTTCAGTTATGGAAACAATCCATTACCAAGGTGTGTTGCTGACCTTCTTGGCAGATGATATTTTTCAGAATCCCATGCAGTACTTTTTCTGGCCTTTTTGCTTAAACAGAACCATTCATGGTCAGTGGCCATGGAGAGGAAGTGATATTTTAAATTTAAAGGGCCAGGTTGTCAGATGCAGGCATCCCTGTTTGCAGGGGAAGCCTTGTAACTGTACCTATCTTCATGCGGTAAACAGATGGCTTGGTTAAGAACTGATTGAAAACTTAGACCAACTCTTTAAACAGGCTCCCTAGCACAGCTGGTTCTTGTTCTTTTTGTGTTTTTCTCACTTTCAATAGCCCTTTATAAGGGAGTATATACATTAGATCAAGGGATAATGTTTTCTGCCATTTCCCATAAACTTTAAGGTTGGGGGCAGGAGAAAGTGAAACTGCCCTTGAATCCTTCACCAGTTTTTACATGTTTGAACAGACAAAAAATTGGCTTTTTCACATAAGAAAGATGAGGTTGAATATTGTTTGTGAAAATTTTTTCTCTGTTTCCTTTGGAGAAGCAATGAAAATCCCCACGCAGAGGCACAGTAACCTCCCATGGTATGAATTTTATTTTCCTACGTGAAAAAGGTGACATTTGCCCTATATGAAGCTTTACTATGTACTTAAGTATTGACAGTATGAACTTAGATCACTAGACTGTTTCATAGCTGTTCTACTTTGTGCTTGGTTTATAACAAACCTGTTTTTTAAAACATTTTGGATCATCTTAGGAGAACAAAGTCTGCTTAGTCAGATATTGCCATTCCTGTGCTGAATGTTAAACTTAAGCCTCTCTATAGAGGCACAGCAGAGGCCACTGCTGGGGCAAGGCTGATGAGGTAGGTAGGAAAATGTCCATTTCCAGTCTTTCTGATGACAGTTCCTCTCAAACAAGTGTTTATCATGATGAAGAAAGGCATTCAGAATCTGCACATACATTTAATAAGCTAGCAGCTATAGTAACTGTTTTGAAGAACAGCAAGGCATTGAAAACAAAAATCCATTTAAGAAAATAGCAGAACACTCTGAAGCACAGAGCCAAGTGCCAGTTACAGGCTGCGCACTTCAGTTGCACATTTTGGGGACTGGTATTTTCTGTCAGCCACTGAAGGTGATGAATAAGGAATGGGTCAGGACAGAGACTGAGAAAGTCAAGATGAGGTGTGCTACAAAAGGCACTGCAGCCTGCTTTCAGAAACAGCCATTTGGTAAATAAATCACATAACTGTTGTACAGTAACTTAGAACTTCAGATGCTGCGGTGCAGGTCAGCATCTAACATATGAGAAATGTTTAGAGCACCTATATCTCAATTTTGTGACTGCCAGAGTCCTGCTGAACTCCTGGGAGAATCTTTTGAGATCATTTAAGCACAAGCAGAGCTGGGCCCAGCCCTGCCTGAAATTGGCAGGGCTCTTTGCATTAACTGATCTGAATCTGTCCCATAAAGAGAACAGACATTTATTTGAACTGCCTCAGTACAGAAATGGTGTCTTCATAACAACAGACTCAAGATTACTTTTCTGTGAAAGACAGTTCATGTTGCATGGCTACATGGTATAATTCATTCATGCATTGGCTCCTTCTGCAACAGCAGACAGCACAGACAGCAGGAAATTTTTATCGTGGCTGTTTTTCCTCCTCCTCATAGAGCCCCATTCCTGCCATTTCCAGAGCTCTTCTGCCACTGTTTAACATTTCGTTGGCAAGCACAGCAGAGTTCGTATGTGCTGCTGTCCCGCTTTCCCTCTCCTTGCTAAAATGGCTTTTTAAAATAAACAACTGTCTAAACGATTTGCTTTGGCAAGAGGATAAATTCAGTGGAAAGTTTGGCAGAGGAAGCAGAGCTGGCACTGAGCTCGTGGACCTGTTATATCATGGAGCTTGGGGGCCCTTATGGTGTGGAAATGAACTTTTTAATGAAAAAAAAGATATACCATCCTGTTTTACAGTGGAAAACCTGCTGAAACACAGTTTTCCATCTTGCTTTTGCCCATCTCATCTGTCCCCAAATGACTTCGGGAGTAAGCAAGTTTCAGCCCTTGTTCCACAATATTACAGCACATCACAAAATTCTGGAAAGTGTTTTCGACACATGAAGACTTAGCTGCAGATTTCACAATTGTGCATGACAGCAGGTAATGTTTGGCAGAGAATCTGCCCATGGAGCAGTCAAGTGATTTGTACAGGGTGACACAAATCCTCTGACAGAGAGCAGAAGAGAGACCTGGCGTCCAGAGCACCTTGGTCTGTGCCACACTGCCTCTTAGACCCTAAGTGAGGCAGGTAGTGTGGTTTAAGCCATTGTGGGCAGGCAGGAGCCTGGGCTTCATAACAGCATTGGGTAGGCCATCTCCAGCAGCTCGTTGCTCTTCATCCCAGCACCAGTGCTTTGAAAAAGCATATGTGGTTGCAGAACCAGACTTAGAGAGAAATAGAAGTAATGAAGCCAGAGGGGTCTGTTAAACAGTGAAAAGACAGCTTGTCTCTCTTGATGCAGTGCCCTACAGATATGAACAACTGATTTTTTGCCATTTCCTATATCAGATTAGTGGGGCAATGCTTTCTGTTCTGTAATGAATGGAGAAAGGAAGGCTCAGAAGGGAAGCATGAGTTCCCAAGCCACATCATGGGCAGAGCTGGCAACAGAGGCTGGATCTCCTGACTTGCCTGCCTCTGCTCAGTCAGCTTTTTCTCCAGAGGGGGTAGAGAAAGAAGGAAAATGTTTACTTCAGTGAACTGCAGATATTTCTTTTGTAGTTATTTTAGTACATCTATCTCACAGATTTTTTGGTTGTTTTTGTCTTTCACTGCTTTACAGTAAGTGATTGTGACTTACTAAGCCCTATGTTACAGGGCACCAAAGACAGGCTGTTCTCAGACTTCTCGCTGCTGCTTAGAGATCACAACACCTTATACTCATGAGTGTCTCTGGAAGGCTCTCAGGCAGCTCAGTCTTTCCAGCACAGCAACACTGTTCCCTCTTTGGGTGGCAGTGGGGAGGCAGTGGCAAAAGCTCCTATTGCCAGTGTGACATGAACTAGCTGATGCTAGTAGTTGGGTGACAGGCCACATGCAGGACATTCGCAGACAACACCACCCTCTAATGGAGACTTCCACGTGTGTAGGATCGAAGATCCCCGAGGCAAGGGCCCCTGCCTTTCCAACCCCCAGATTCCTTAAGAGACTAGGAAACCCCAGTGGACATTTATGGACTCAAATCAGCTCGGTTTCTGTGTGCCCCTTCACTCACCTTTGCTGAGCACAGGAGGAACACAAGGGAGGGACACAATGCATTGCAAGGGGCAACAGCCATCTCCTCTAGGCTGCCCATGGACTTCAGGCTTCACGGGAGTTTGACAGGCCTTCCTTCTAGCTAGCAGCTCTAGTCACTGCTCTTAATTTATGCCTTATTTCCAATTTTCACAGGAGTTAACAACAAATTAAGTGGAAAGAGATTCCAGGTAGCATATCCCCTGTGAGTAATGAGCTTCAGGTGCTCTGTGTGTTCAAGCAGTAGGGGCAATGCCTGTGCTGAAGTCTTCCTCTGGCACTCTTCTGCCTCCCTGACTGATTGTCACACTGGAGCAAACAAGATAAGAAAGTAGAGCACGTGGAGATGCTTTATCTCCTTCTCTGTATTTACAGCCTATATTCTCTCTTTATGAAGAGCTGGTACTGTTTCAGGGTGGGTTACTGTGAGACTGCTGCACTTTCCTATATTCAAACAGCCTATGTGTACATAATATACAGATAAAATTACACAGAGGGATGGGGAGAGGTGTGCATACTTGTGTATGTACCTTCAGAGGCTTTCAGAGAAAAGGAGTTAAACAGAGAAGTAATCTGTTGCTGTTTCCATGTAGAGTTTCCTTCAACTTCTGCCATGTTTGGTAGCTCAAGGCAACTTGCATTTCTTCCAACACTTTTTTTTCCAGATTCTTTGGTTTTCTTTGTTTGTTTCTGGCTGAGAACACAGCCTGTTTAAAATAAAAAAGAAGCTATTGCTTCAAACTTCGTGGGCCTGGCAGGGAAAGCAGAGAAGGAGAGATGCTGAATCTCTCGGGCCGTGCCAGAAGGAAGCTGCTTTCCTTGGAGATTTCTTCCCAGTTGAATGGGAGACATTGTTTATGCTTTACCTGGTACAGGGCCAGAGGGGTTTATGAAACCTGCTTCCAAACTCATTTTGTGCTTGGGATTGGAGCGTGAACGGTTCTTACTGTCTTTCATTCTGCAGGAGCATCCACATAAGGAAAGGGAAACTAGGCTGTGTTAGTATGACCTTGAGAGAGTTTGAAGGCAGACTATAGCCTGGGAGAGTCTGGATTTGATTTGGTGAACGTTGAGGTCTGTAAGGATGCTCAGCTGCTCAGTGGTGGTGTGCCAAAGTGCAAGGTAGGACAGCTGTGCATCAGGACACAAGTACCTTCAGGAATGTATTTCTCGTGCTGCCTGTTGCAATACAGAGGTGTGTGAGTGAAGGCAGATGGACAATGTTACAGCTTTTGGATGCGTGTCTTTATGTAGCACTTAGTGGTCGTTGTGTGTACATGCTGTTGACAGACTATATGTGCATGGATTTGAGTGCATTTTGGTGAGTAACAAGGCATGCTTCTAAGTGTGAGTGTGCAAAGAAGAGAGTACAACTTCTGCAGGACTGATGCCCAAGAGCCAGAGGTTGCTGTGAATTTATCCCAATCAGAACTGCCCTGTGACTGAAGTCCTGCCAGTTGGCTGCCTCAAAATGCATCCTGCAGCCTCAACATTTGCCTTTTAAAATAAAAACCACTTGTGATGTATTCACTGTCTTTTAAGTCTGCCCGGGAGCCCTGGCTGCTTTCCTTGCCCCTCTCTCATGCCTTGTCTGTCTATAGTCTCCTCTCTCCCGGGCAACACCCTGACTCATAGGACTCCAGAGAGATGGATGACATGGCAAAAGGTTTCTGAGAGGACAGACTGTAACTTTATTGCAAAAAAGACTTTAACTCAAAACATTTTAAAAGTGGATTTGAAGGGAAGGTGGAAGGGGAAAGTACGGACTAAAACTTCTTGTTTCCCCACCTAGCTCACTGTCTTCCATGCCCTGGCTGTCCCACAGCTGCAGCTGTGATGTGGCCAGACGGCTGTCCTCTGAAATTAACTCTATTACCCTCAGGCACTAAACATGGGGGAGGGCGTTGTATAAGTGGACAGTTAGTGCTCTCCAGCACCATTGCCGCATGACTCCCAAAGGATATCCAGGAGAGAAGATTCTTCAGGGATAGAGGCACCTGCCTTAAGGAGAAGTGCTTCTGTTGCTGGGGGTAGTTTCTGCTCTCACCACATGAATGTTCAGAGGGTATTGAATTGCATGTGTGGTTACTCATAAGCTATCCTTGCTGTCTTCACCAAACTGCCTGCCTAATTCTTGCTCTATTGTTTTCTGCCCCCTTGACAGTATGCCAAGGCACTGAAGCATTTTGGAGAGGGCGAGGGCAAGATGCAGCCAGATGAATTTTTTGGCATCTTCGACACTTTCTTACAGTCATTTGCAGAGGCCAAGCAAGATCTGGAGAATATGAGGAAGAAAAAGGAAGAGGAGGAGCGCAGGGCACGCATGGAGGCTATGGTGAGGATCTGGGCACAGGAAGGTGTTGCCTTTTCATGTCTTGAGAGAAAGGCTGACAGAGCCAATTTCAATGCTCATGCGCCATCACTGTCAGTATTTTATGTTCTTCTCCCTACTACCTTCTCTTTTCAGATGATGACATTTTCCTGCTGTCTGTCTTGTCAACTCTCAAGGACATACTGTTTGGCTCCTAAATTACCCTCTTTTGTATTCAGATACCCAATCTAGCCCAAGTAGTTCTGCCGTGGCACTTTGCAGAATGGTGTTGCCCCTGCCCCATGCCAGAGTATTCTGCTTTTGGGCTGAAAGTGAAGAAGCCAGATTTCCCTCACTCCTGCCAAGCTGGTCAGATTCCAGTGAGAATCCATCATCATCTGCTGTGTGCCTGTCATCTGACAATATACAGTGACATGGCAAATGCCCTGGCACCTGCTGCAGCCCACACTGGCAGTATTTCTCTCTGGCAGCCTTAATGCCTTGATTACTGGGGCTGCATCCAGCTTTGATGTGGCAAGAGAGCTTTTGTGCATCATGGATTTTGCTGCTGGGAGACAGACGTGTGTTCCCCCAGGGGTTCATGTGAACCAGCCTCCCCCTCTAACCTCAGCCTCTGTGATGCCTGAGAAGCTTGGCAGTCCCCTGCCTCCTTCCCCCTTGCCAGCCCTGTAACCCTGGCTGCCACCATGGCCCCAGGCCTCGCTGTGGGGAGTTGATGATTTAAAAGTTTGCTGTGCCAAAAGCACTGGTTTATGCCTTTCAGAAGAGAGAGGTAAAACACCAGGATGCCAGCAGCCTTACTGTTAGACACAAGGATAAAATGCCAGGGCTTAGGCTCAAGTTTCCTCTCAGTCAGCCTGGGAAGTGCAGAAGCCCGCTGCTAAAAAACTAGGGTGGTTTCATAAGCTAATACACCATGAGGAAGGCTGCAGTTTGCTTATGGAAAGAGTCTTCCTGCAACGTGGAGCTAGTGTGCAGAGCAAGCAGTCTGCTTCCTGACAGTCACGACCATCCCTTGGCATTTCTACTGGGTTTGAAGCTGAGCAGTGCAGAAGGGATAGCCTAGCTCCTTGGAGCTACCCTTGGGAGACCAAGGGCATCACACTGACAGGTGGACTTATCCAATGATTTGTAAAATCAGCAGTTCTGTTTCACTGCTCTTTGTGTTTATAATCAGTTTCTCTTTCCAGAGTTGAGGCAATGTGCTTTCATCTTCCCAGCAGTGCAACACGCTGCCTTCATGCAAACATGAGCTGTTTGGTGCATAGGGTTTCTATTAATAATTTTATATCTCAGACAATTTTCATTCTCCAATATATCTAGCTTGTAGCTTTCTAGAATTTTTCCTTTCTTCTTTTCCTCCTTTTGCAGGACTTCAGCCTTTCTGCATGTCAATTTAGCTAGCTATGCCCCAAGTGCAAAGTTGTTTGTGACTGTGTTTTGTACAGACACATCCCAACTCATTTCAGACTCACTAGGTTAGGTGCAGTCAGCATGGTAGGTGCTGGCACACTAAGGTCACTGCAAGCCAGGTCCCAGAAGCTGGGTAATTACCTATGCCAGCATCACCTGTAGCTGGTCATTTGGCACAGGTACTTTACTGGCACTATCCTACTGTAAAATTAGTGCAAAACAGCAGCAGCACAGATAGATCCCATGCGTCCTCTTTGCTGAAGGGTGATAGTGCTTTGTGAGGTAGACACGCGGCGCTACTCATTCCTCATCTCTCCTACCTTCTGCTTGCCTTCTGCAAAAGGGAAGTCCCACATTGTCTGCTGTTGCTCTTGGCACCAGGCAATGGCCTTATAAATAAGCTCCTGCTTTCTTTTTTCCCTAATCTGTGCTGATGCATTTTAGCTGCTTCTTGGCAGTGTACCTAGTGATCTGGCATCTTGGTTAGCTAATCCTAAAGCTCTGTGTCTTTCTCCACAGCTAAAAGAGCAGAGGGAAAAAGAGAGGCGACAAAAGAAAGCAAAAGCTGGAAGCATCTCTGAAGAGAGTGGGGAGTTTGATGACCTGGTATCAGCATTAAGGTCGGGTGAAGTCTTTGACAAAGACTTATCCAAGCTCAAGCGTAACCGCAAGCGTTCGGGCAACCAAGGCTTAGAGACAAGCCGGGAGCGGGTGGTGACAAAACTAAATTATTAACTACAAGAGGAAGAAAAACAACCAAAAGAAGGTGATGAAGAAGTGCAAAAGAAGGAAGATGAATGTGTGTGATGGCGCCTGGCTGACAGCTGCCCCAAAGGATTTCTTTGGACTGTGGCTAGAGTCGTTACCTTTCCGTGATCAGCTTTCCTCTCATCCCTCTTCTGTGCTCCTAATTTGAACCATTATAAAAGTGCCTCTGTGGAGCCAGCAGGGCCTGTGACTGGGCCATGCAGAGCTGACAGATTTGCTTCTAGGAGTTTTTTGTGTCATCAAAGGCCTCATGGTGATGACAGAAAGTACTTGGGCCTTGCAGAGGGCCTAACAGCTGGAACAAGATAATTTTCTGTGTGCCAAAGTAAAAAATAGTCACGATCTCCATCTTGCTGATAACAAGGAAGACTAATTTCAGAGCAGCTCTGTAAACACCTGTCACTTCTTCAGGATCTAGACTGGCCTTCAGGGGTTTGTTGAGATGTGGTTCTTGAAGTTTACAATTCCCTTCTAGAATTGGATTTTATAAGCCATTGATTAGCACCTGAAAAATTCTTCTGACCTCATGTCCTGCATAGTATTTTTGTATGGCCTACACTGTCCAAAGTGATGCTTAGAAGGAAGTCTTCAGATTCTGGAACAAATTGAAATTCAAGAATCAGGATTAACATAGAATAATTTGAGAAAGTCTTTTGGATTCTGCTTTTCTAGAAGGAGTTTTCTGGAATTTCTTGGTGGTTGAGTCTTGAAGCTATGAAATGCATCTTCTCAGGAAGAAGCTCTGGCTTTTCTTTAGAAAACTAAGCCACTGCCAGGCTGGGATTACAAGTAGATGACTGTGGAGCCTGTTGTCATTGCTGGAGGCTGGGAGTGAATCAGTGGGAAATTTCTTACCTGTTTGTGCAAGATTTCTTAGTGCAGCCCAATGGAAATCAGGAGCTCTCTTGTATCATCCGCAGGTCTCAAGCAAAAGCAAACAGGGTCACTGCCTGCAAGAAATGAGATTTCTTTTCCACTTGATGCTAGCTGTGATTGCTGTTGGCATGAACTGGTCTTTCCGTCTAACAGGCTGACTGACCTTCACTGTACATGCCCCACTCCTACCAAGGGGAATCACTTAACTCAGTAAGATATGAGTGGTGTCAAAGATGAACCTTCGAGCCCATGGACTTTTTCATTTTGAAGAGATCACTTGGAATAAACCAAAGGAGAGTCCCATAATTATGGCTGAAAGTTTTTCCAGGGGGACCTAGAATTGTGTAAGCCAAGCAGGCTTTAGAGATGGGTTAGTTCATGAGGAAAAAAATAAATTTGTATGTAGGCTACATGTATGAAGCACAAAGCAGAAAAGCAAAGAACCCAAGAAGAGGCCTGAATTCTGTGTGTTTTCATGGCTCTAAGAAAGGGATTGGACTGTGTGGGCTATTATGGGCTTTTTTTGTACTTCTTTTTACTTTTTTGTTTTTCATCTTGTCTTCTTTTTTATTATCTTCCCTGGAGAAGGAAAAGAGGAAAAGAAAGAATGATGATGGATTCTTCCTCATAGATAGGAAGAAAGAGGAGATTTCAGAAGAGGGACCCACCATCTACAAACTATGCATCATTATTCAACAGCACAAAATGTCAAGGAATCCCAGGGAAGTGAAAAAAGCTCTATTTGTCACTTTAATAATTTGGTTTGATTTTTCTCTGAATGTCACTTAACCTCAGGCTCTGCACCGAGTCTGCAGAACAGAACTTCCTCTGCAATGCACACTGCCTGATCAGTATTATACACTACGATATTGGAGAAGCAAACTGTGTTGGTTTTCTGAACACTTTGAAACCTAAATAATTATGTAAACTATGGAAAGAAGCAAAAAAATCAGAATTGTTTAACTCTAATGTTTCATTGTTTACTGAATTTTGAGTCTCCCACCCCAGAACTTCCCTATTTACGACATTCCAGACTGCCGCGCCTCTGTATAATACTCATCGTAAAGAGCTGGTATCTTACAAGAGCTGGGTGCATTTTCCTCCCTTACCATCCCACTCCCCTTCTGGGATTAGCTATTAACAGCAATGCCTATTGCAGTGGACACAAGCACCTTGTAGAAGAAAGACTGTATTTCATAAAGGTTTTTGAAAGTTTAAGAAAAACTCTCACTTTTTTAAGCATTTTTATTTTAAATTACAAAATGGATTTTTAGAAATGTCTCTTGTAAATTATATTAACAAGCTCCTTGCTGCTCCCTGAAGTAGACTTGCTATATATCCCAGCCCTTTTGTTTGTCTTGTTTTAAAGCATGCCATGTAACCTATGCCATGTAAACCATATGAGAGGTGGTAATATGTGCCAAATTGGTATACAGTTGAGTTTAGATTTGGATAATCCCTGAATTCCAAAGATTATGCTTTTAGGGATTAGAACATTGTAGGGTTTTTTCCCCCCCGCTTTGTTCTCCCCGGGTTTAGGACTCACCCAGAAATTCAGGTGTGGTGCCAAGGTCAGCCCTGATGATGTGACTCATAGCTCTGTGCAAGTACAGCTGCTTGCTTGCTCCCCAGGTACTTGTTTGATAAGGCAGACTATCAGCCTGCCAGTGCTGTCAGAGAAGAAACACCTCAGGGTAAACACTTTGAATATAAATACAGCATTCCCCCCACCCTGTATTTGTCAAACCAGGCTTGTGCTGTGCTTTTTGAAACTGAAGTCACTTTGCCAAGCCACAAATGTAGCAAAAGCAGAGAGAGTGATATGCCCCTCTGTCCCTTTGTGTACAGTTCAACCGTGATCTAAAGAGATCCTCATGGTTTAGATCACGCAGCAGTGCTCCAGCAGCACTGAGAGCCCAAGGAAACTGCTATAGTTTTGCCACCTCTTTGACTCATACATAAATAATGAGAGATTGTGCAATTCCTGTAAATCAGCTGTGGGATACTTACAGGGATGGACAGAAAGCTCGAAGTCATGTCCCTGATTCATCAGCAAAACTCTCAGCACTCCAATGCCCCAGACTCCTGTTTTGAATCTGTGATGGTGGCTGAAAGCTTTGTTCGGTGTGCTGGACAGTCCCCCTGGCTCTTGACTCCGTGGTGAAAGTTCATAAATAAGGTTTTGGAAAAGCTCAGTTTCACACTGAGTCAAGCACTCATTTCACGGAAGCGGTGACAAGCAGAGAGGCCCATTAATTACTGTATGAGATGGGGCTGCCCATGCAGAAGATAAGGAAAAATTTGGCTCTGCTGTAGGGCCTAGTGTCAGATTCCTGCTGAAGCCAAGTTTGTCTTGCTTCTCATCTCTTGCGTACTCTGAGTACATCTAATATTCTATTCTTCAGCAGTTGTGGTAGAGTTGCTGAGTGCTGAAGGAAAGGAAAATCTGACTCTGAGCAGGTATAGCAAGCAGTCCAAGGTCTAACATTGCATTGAGAGCTGGCGAACAGCTGGGGTCTGCTGTTGTCCTTGCACCTGTGCCTAGCACCAGCATTCTAAGAGAAGCCACTCTGGTTTTGGAAGTAAGTGGAGGAGGAGATGTGAGAAAGAAGGGTATAATCACGGGCTTGTTCTGCTTCCTGCAGAAATGTAGTCGTTGCTAACTTTATGATGAAGTTCCTCACACCTAGAAGAGGAGGTACTTTTTAACTATCCAGACTTTGTCCCTAGAGGTCTAGTGCTCACTCACTCACCTCTGCTTCTCTGCATTGTGGCTAACTAGGTTGCATTAGGATGATTCCAGAAAAGACTGAAGAAGACTCCCTCCCCCTCCCACTTGCTTTGATCTGAGTCACTCTACTCAGTCGATGGTCAGTCTCTAGAAATGCTGCAAGGTAAAGTGACTTCAGGGCAGCAAGGCCCTTCCAGACTCTGCAGCACAGCTATTGTCCAGGCACTGGTTCCCTATGAAAGCAGAAGTAGGACCTGTGTTCAGGGCTAAGGGACTTCCTTACTGAGGAAACTACCTGGATATCCTTCAGAAAAATTTTTGTAATGTGTTCAGAATGTCTGAGGAAGGGAAATCACAAGGGATCCTGGTGGGAGACCGTGGGGCAGGTGTTTCCATAATGATCAGTCCCACTGACTGAATCTTTCCTCTTCTTTAGGAAAGCTCACACTCTGAGCTGGGTTGCATGGGAGAAGCTTGTATCAGGAATTTCCGTGAGGGGAAAAGAGATCTGTTGTACAGTAGATGATGTACATGATATATGCAGTTTCGTTTCTGGGTTGGATGTTTTGGGGTTTGTTTGTTTGTTTGTTTGGGGGTTAAATGATTTTTTTAAAAAAGGTTTTAGGAATCTCTAAGGGGAACCTGTAAATCTGACACCTCTATTTATTTTGCCTTATTTTAGTTTGCTATGTTTGTATGTATACACTGCATTACAGCAAGGACTATTGAGACCGTGCCAGGGCATTACACCAGCTAGAGACAGCTGGCTGGGCTGCTGCACCACTGAGGCTGAGCTCAGCGAGGGGATGCACGTGAGCAGCCTTGGAGTGAGAAGGGAGGGAAGGAAAAAACCTTCTCTATTGCTTTTGTCATAATGACTGCCCCTGGTGATCCTGAACTGATGGAGGTTGGGTAATTTAGAACACTTTCTACAAAAGCTGTTTATTTTTCATCATGAATCATGGTGAGAAGATTGAGAAGAGTTAAGGTGCACAGTTGCTTGCTCAAACTTCGTCATTCCACACAAATTCTGTCCATAATGCCAGAGAAGCTTGGATAGATGGCCAAAAGTGGTTCATGCCCTGTAACCTCTCACCAGAGTTAACATGCTGGTGAGACAAACTGGGACAGTTCTCCTTCCTCAGAGCTAATATTCCTTCCTGCCCTCATAGCCAAAGAATAAGGATTTCCTCTACTTCCCCTCTTTCCTCCTCCACTCCACCTCCCCAGATTATCCAGGGTAAAAAAAAAAATCTTTCTGCGAGTTGGTTTTCTACCCGTAGAGTCTCCAGCAATCACCAGGTGTTTGGCCATTGCTCCTTGGCTTCTGCACTTGACATAGATTTCTGGTTGCCTTCATTCCAAACAGGTAGTCTCCGTTGGCCACCCTAGTTTCTGTTATAAAGGTAGAAGGACAACCTGGGTAACACAATTTGGCTAACTGAAAAAAAACCAAAAAACGTATATATATATAATATATGAAAAAAGCTATCTCCTACTCTAAATAGTAGTTTGTATGAGCAGTATTCCCTGAAGTTGGCCAGATTTTGCTCACCGTGCCTGTTGAGAAGGATGCCATGACTCTAGTATGGTGTTTTGGCACCTCATTTCATCAAAGAGACTGGATGCCTCCAAACCATTTTTCAGTTACAGGTGGTAATGTAGAATAGATCCATTGCAAACAGTGCAAGATGCTCTGGTTTTACACCAGCATAATTCAAAGTAGGATCTGGATTAAAACTTTCCTTCAGGCAGTTTTGTCTATTTACAAGATGTTCTACACAGCTCATTAAAGGCTTGGTCCTTTTAGCTTCCACCTCTAGGAGCTCTAACCCAAGTGATTTACAAAAGCCTCTATGACAAGCTGTTTCCCCACTTTGTGCTTGCCCTCAAACAGGCTCTTTAAAATTCTTCACAGTTTTTAGAATTGTAAGGGAATCTTCGGTACCTGAGTTGCTCTGTGCTCAACACCTCCCTTCCAAGCCATCCCCACCTTCAGTTGTTCTGCTCCCCTGCAAGCCTGCTCAGCTTGAAACTCGCAGGTGTCTTTGGGAGGTGCCCCTGCCCACCCAGCTAGAAAGTACAGTGCTGCTTATTGAAGTGGGAGGTTGTGTGCTGCTGTAATGCCTTGGCGTATCCTCATTCTTAGTCAGTTTAAGACTATAAGTGAATAAAATGTACAAATCCTGTAGTGTCCTTTTTATCTGTATCTTTTTATAAGAATATACTGTAATACTAAAAAAACAAAAGCAAAAAAATTAAAGATATATTGCCCCCACTGCGTCTCTGTAAATTTCTTTGTAGTTTCAATTTCTGTGTATTTTGCTGAAAAGTCTTAAAGGTGAGTGCACTTTTTTGTTTAACTGTGGGTCTCTCTCTTTGATCAAGAGCATGCTGCTCTTTAGGTGACACAGTCACTGCAGAGCTGGTGAGAAACTTCACAAGTTGATCTGGGGGAATAAGCAACATGGTGAAACACAAGCACATCTTCCCCACACCATGCAATGATGAAGAGCTGATAATGAAGCCACCAGGTTACCAAACCCAAGGGTCCTCTTAAAAAGACTGTGAATAAAGCTCTCTCTCATTCCTCTTTAAGAGCAACATAGGGTATATAGGAGTTCACTTAAAAAGGAAAAAGAAGAGAACCTCTCTAAGGGTTCATAATCTGTGTCTGGACATAAGTAGTCCAAGTGAGGAAGAGAGTGCAGTGCTGGCCATAAGCTCCCTTATGTAACTGAACAATATCCTGACAGCAAGAGCGTTGGCTCAGAGAAAGAGTGGGCAGGAGAGGATTGCTGCAAAGGAAGGAGTTAAATAAGGCCAGCTGAAAAGAAGCCAGGAAAGCCAACATGAGGAGTGAAGACTTCAGAAAAGCAGGGTAGGGGGACTGGAGGGAAGTTAGACACAGGACAGCAGGGCAAGCAAGACGCACAAGGGCTAGAGCTAATTTGTGGCTGAATTGAGGGATGTGCTGAGGAATTCCTTGGAGCTCAGAGGCAGAACCTTGTTCTCATCATAGATGCAATGTGTGCAGCTGTTTCCTTTACACATGGATCTCCTCTTTTCTGTTAATGGAAATAGGCTGCTGACAAAATTCATCCTTAAGCCACAACATTTCATGCTTATCTTCAGCCCATCAAAGGGCAATGCTTTGACCATGAGCTCCTGAGAAGTTCATGCTTCCAGTGGGAGCCTTGCTGGCTGTACAGCACATTCCTACAGCACACAGGGACCCCAGACAAAGCCCCAGCTGTTGGTTCTGGCTCTCAGGTGGGAAAAATTGTGGAAATGAGCAAAAGTAATCAGGGGGTAATTGCTTGCACAGGCTGAGGATCAACAAGCAGCAGATGGGAGTCTGAGTGGTTTGTGGGAAAGTTCTTGTGTTTTATTTGTTAAAAGGGCTCTCAGCTTCTCTGTTTTGATCAGTTTGGTTCACACTTTGATAAACTTCTGACTCTGAGATTCTTGCTTTACAGATGCCAGGGCAAAGGCATCTGGGGATGTTTCTGTAATGTCTGCACTGTGTGAGTGGAAGAGGCAGGATGAAAATGCAGGGACCTCCCTGGATTCTCTTCCCTCGCAGCTGGCATTTGGTAGAGAGGTCAAACCATTGCTTTTCCTCTTGTTAGAGGTAAAACCCAGTGGCATTTGAATTCTGTCTGTTTTGAACAAGAGAGATATCCTGCCTGAATTCTAACAAGAAGACTCTTCTTTAATATTTTGGGTGGGACTGGAGCACACAGTTAGAAGTTGGTGTTCTGCCCTGCAGCATGGGTCCAGCACAGAAGCCTCCTTCCATCTTCCTGGTTGACATCTTTCCCATGATCATGGACCTCCCTGTCCTTATTATCACTGCACAGAATCAAGGTAAGTGCCTCATGGCTTTTTCTGAGCAAAACTAGTTCTGGGATTTAGCCGCCCTGAATGACTGAGACTGGAGTGTAAGGGAAGCTCTCTGCTCTTGCTGAGAATCTGTTATTCATTGGTTTTCCCTTTCTTTAACCTTTGGCTTCTGTTTGAACAAAGGTGGCTTTTGTCTCTGCCATAGCAGGCATGGAGTTTTCTGGGAGAAAACTGCTTGGCCCTAGATTTCTACCTCTAGGAAATAAAATAATTGAAGCCTTTTTCTTTTTTTTCTCTCACAAAGCCCAAAAGTTTTGGTTTTTAACATTGTTATGCTAGATTTTGTTTGTTTGATATTTCTGTAGCTAATAGGCTTCTTGCTGTTTTCTCTGAGACATAGTTGCTATTTATGTCTACTTTGGTCACTCATCAGGAGATAAGGTCCTTTTTTTCCATTTTTGCCTTTTTTGTTTTCCTTTTTGTCTTCTTTTTGGTCCCTTTTTCCTTTTTTTTTTTTTTTGTCCCTTTTGCCTTTTTCTTCCCCCATTTTTTTCCTAATTCTCCCCACCCCAGGCTCACCACAGATTGCTTAGGGGAGATGAGCGCGATGTTGCTTGTGAAGCCACGTAACTGCTGCCATGTTGCTTTGTATCCATTTTTGGAAATACGCTGGTCTGTAGGAGCACCAGCCTGGCAGACTCAACTTTAATATGAGATAGTGATGTAAAGATAGATTAAGAAAGCAAAATGTCTTGCTCTTATGTGCCTGGATGAGGGAATGAAGCAGAGGAGGAACAAACCAGCGTAGGTCATCACTTGGAGGTACCTGGTTTAATCTTTCTGTTTGTTTTCTGGCAAGGTGTGTTTCTAATTGTTTGGGGGTTTTTTTAGAAAAAACAAAGTGTCTTTGAAAGGACATACAATTCTTCCAAAGGGTTAATCTTTGCTTTTTAATGACAAGTATTTGTCTCTTGTCACAAAGCTGAGCTCACCTCATCCTTCCCATGCTTAATGAGCAAGGAGAAGTTGTCTGCTAAAAAAAGCCTTTACAGCCATGATCAAAGCATGAAAAATGACACAACTGTATTGAGGAATTCCAGCTCATTTACTGCCTCTGGGCTGGATGGTAGGTGGGGGTGACACAGGGGCTGCGGGTGACAGCTCCCAGTGCATGGGCTAAGGAAACCAGTTCTGGAATGGGAAGGTTCCTGGGGTTTCCCACTGCATGTGGTTACTTGGGGTGAGGAAAGGGGTGCCAAATGTCCCCTAGTAGCTGGCCTATCCATGGAAACAGGACACCTCAGTGTCCAGTCTCATCCTCAGTCTCTACAGTGTCTCCTGCAGGTGAGATGTTGCCTGCTCTGTTGACTAGGACTGTTGTACATCACTGCAGGGCTGGAGCTTAGAAAATGCTTGGCTAGATACAAATCATTTGCTCTTGTATGCCTCATTTTTATGGCCTGCGTACCAGTCTCCTCCTGGAGATACCGTATCAGGTAGTTACTAGTAGACTTCTTTTTTTTCTTCTTTCTTTCTGGTTGTGCTCCTGCCTCTCTCTCCTTCCAAGCCAACATTTCTTTCCACTTGGTCTCAGAGAATCTTTGTGCAAGGTGGAGGGTTTGCAGTGAGATGGAGGCTTACCTTGATCAAGCTGCTGCATCTTTCCTACCATGACAGCATTGAACCCTGGGTGTCCAGAGGGGTCTGAAACACTGTGAATAGTTTAGCGTGGGAATCCAGGAATTGTTCCTTGCCTACCTTGTTTTAGATGTGGGGTACAGTGGTGTTGAGCCAATTCCTTGCAGTGCTCATGAAACTAGAACCTGTCTCTAATCACATTAGCTCAAAAAAAAGAAATAATCAGAAAATGGGAGGAGGAGGAAATGGGGAAAAGACTTTCCTAATTTATTGCACAGTGTGAGATGTAGAAAAAGCCTTTTGTTGGTGGAAATGCCTATGACTAGTAGTGGTTTGGTCTGTTGTGTTATAGCAAGACCTTTGTCATCCTCTCCCTTCATGGAAGGACTATTCAGAGCAGTTCCACCAATGACTGAGGCAGCTGCTAACCAGGGAAAGCAAAAGCAGTCATGCAGAGGCTGCAGGGACATGAGGAGCAGGGCTGACATCAGCCCTGGACACTCGTTCCTGTGGGGCAGACAGGGAGGTGAGTGTGCTGTGAACTGTGTGATGTTGCTGCCTGTCCTTGCAGAGAGGAGGGAAGAGGGCTCCCTTCTCTCCATATTCCTTGCAGAGGTTTTAAAAGATTGGTGGGGGGAGAACTGTAATTGTCATATTTCTTGATATAATGGATTATTCTGCCTGAGGGACATGGAAAATAGGGACTCTCTATTTGTCTATTTGTAAGTAAAGGATGTCCCTTGTCAGCAGGTCTGTAGGAGCAAAGTTCATGTTTCATCATCCTCTAAAATATCAGGAGTATTGTAAGAATTGGCTTGGATGCTCTATGAGAGACTACCTGAGAACTTGGCTGTTGTGAATCCATAGCTCATGCTCTGATTATCATATTCTGTCAGTGTTTTGCAATTTGTGGTTCCTGGAAAGCCAGTGGTCTGTAAAGGTATCAGAAGGTGGTCTGTGGAAGTGACCGAGGAATGAAAAAAAAGATCAAAAGCTTTTGCATGCTGCATTGCTCACAGAAGGAATCAAACAAAAAGGAGGAAAATGAATGTCCATCTACTTAAAGATTAAGCTATTTTTAATTTGGTTATGGCCTTGTGGCAATATTGTAAAAAAACAAAGATGGATTCCCCACCACCTCAAGAAGGTTAGGTGGTCACTGGATTCCAGAGGTAAGAAATGGTGTTCTAAAGCATCTCTTTGCTACTGTGTGTTCCTGTGATTGGGCCTGATGCAGGATGTGCCTGGCTGGCAGCTTGTTTGAATGTGAAGGCCTTTGGGTGTGATGGAACTGTAATTTTAGCCCCTGCATAGTCACAAGGTGTTTTCAGGGGGAAAAGTAGGAATCAGCCAAGTGCTTGCTGAGCTACCCTTGAGCTCACAGGGTATTATAAACTGGGCAAGAGTTTCCTTGGGTAACACAGACTGTGTTTGTGCCCCAGGCAAGTCTGGATCTGCTCTTGCTTTGTAGAAGAAGCTGATTTTGCCCAGGGTTGTCCAATCCAGGCTCTTCCTTCCTTCTGGGCTCCCAAGCAGGAAAATAACTCTTCGGAGCCATGCCCCACTCTGTTGTAAAGTAACCCTTGCTTCTGCTCCTGGTTCTCTTCAACATCTGAGCCCAATTCACCTTCCTCTTGTGTACTCACAAGTCCTTTCTGTTGCCATTATCCTTTGCTTGCCCACCTTGTGGATCTGCCACCTCTGTGCTATCAACAGCTGCAGGAGCTTGGGCTCCAAGTGAAGCCCCTGGCAGAGGACTGTCTGTGGTACAAACACTGTTGCTCTGCACTCAGCCTGGCTTCATACGCAGGCATCACTCTAATGGGACAGAAGTTGGCAGGCAGATCGGACAGGATGTCCTACCTTCCTGTCATTCTCTTCGTGGTGCAGCTCTTGTTCATCCAGGGAGCAAATGCTAAAGATGTTGTGTTGCCCTTTTAGAATGGCAGTAACATATTCCCTTGCTTTGGTCCCTGAAATAATAGCTTCTCTGTAAGTGGAGAGGAGGTCCCTTCTGCAGCTGGAGAGCTGCAGCTGCCTCTGTAGTCACAGGGATGGTCAGCCTTTCACCGCAAAAGCTGCTCCAGCACTGAGGCAATGTGACGTTGGGACCAGAGCTAGCTGTGGCTTTGGGGGTGCTGATCTTGTGCCAACTCCTGGGGTGTCAGTGCTGGCGTGCATCAGCAAGCATGTCTTGGACTTCTACCAGAGTCAAAGAAAGAGATTCCAAATTGCAGCTTGTCCTATAGCTGTGATCTTGTCCTTGTCAGGCAGCTGCCAGTTCTCTGTCTGTTCCTGATTAATCCTCTCCTTGGGGGATGCTGACCAGCATATCCCAAATCGAGATGGGAAGAGGAAGGGGATAAATCAGATACTGAGTCAATCTTACTCTCTAATTATTAACCCATGCTGGCGCCCTAATACAAACAGGAAGGCAGGAGGAGCTTGGACAAGGATCAGTAGACCTGACTTAGTGCTGCACAGAGCAGAACCAGTATAATTATGGGAAAATGAACGTAGTCACAGAAATAGCTGAGCTCTGATGAGGGACAAGCTCTTTCCTGAGAGCTTCTCACAGGAGTGGCGGCCAGCTTGCTTCCCTTCTTACTCCTACTCACCCTTTCCCTCAGCTCTGCAATGAGCTTTGACACCCTGAATGTCTGCACCTCTCACAGTCACTAGAACAGGATCTGGGTTATCACCAGTATATGTGGAGGTATTCCCTTGGGAGGCAGGGAGGTGAAATCTTCCTCTAACATTGCAGTCTACAACTTCCTTGTGAGGGGAAGAAGAGGGGCAGGTACTGATCTCTTCTTTGTGGTGACCAGTGACAGAACCCAAGGGAAGGGCCTGAAGTTGTGTCAGGGGAGTTGTAGGTTGGATATTAGAAGAAGGCTCTTCCCCCAGAGGGTGGCTGGGCACTGAAACAGGCTCCCTAGGGAAGTGGTCACAGCACCAAGCCTGACAGAGTTCCAAAAGGTTTTGAACAATGCTCTCAGGCACATGGTGTGACTCTTGGGAATGGTCCTGTGCAGGGCTAAGAGCTGGACTCAATGATCCTTGTGGGTCCCTTGCAACTCAGCATATTCTGTGAACATTTGGGAGAAACCAAGGGGAAAAAGCCACATTTGCTAAAAGCAACCTTGTCGGTCTGGTAGCAAACTGGTAGCATCACTTTCTCCAGATGCATGTCAGGCATGAGGAGCACTCAGGCTTGGAGATCTGTCTCCAGGTGCTCACTGCTGAGTGAACAGAGCAATGTCATGTTAGTGTCCCCATATGCAAACAATAATTTGAATTACTTACCAAGCATGACATGTTGGTCTGGCCCACATCCCTGTGGTCGGATCCTCCTGGGTTGTAGTCCAGGCCTGTAGTGGTGGGACTGTCCTCTTCTTCCTGCCTTGGTTGAAACAGGCTTCATGATGCCAGGGACTGTCTCTGCTCATAGCTGAAGGAACAGCAGGTCCTGCCTGTGCTCAGGAGAGGGCATAATCCTTCAGCCATGGGGGAGCTGGCACATGCACCTAGGGGCAGCAGCTGCACATGCATCCCTGACCTCACCAAAGTTTTCACCATTTTTCTTGTTGCTCAGCCATCCCCATCAGCCATCATCCCTATTTCTTCCACTGCTGTGTCTGGGTCTGGCTCAGACTTCTTTGCCATCTTTCCTTGTCCCACATTTGGCAGAGCAGCGAGGTTTGAGGCTGAACCCCACCTTCCTCCCCATTTCCCCAGCAAAGCCACCTCTGCCATTCCTGGAACTTTGCTTCCCAAGAGCCTCTAAGGCACTCCCAACCCCGATGGGTGCAGGGGGCTCCACTAGTATCCTACCAGTCCTTTGGAGTTTCAGCTGTGTGTGTGAGGAGACATTTTGTCTGAGGGATAAGGCTAAATCTAGGCCCTGGTAAAACCCCTGAGTAGTAGCTCTAGCACCAGCTGCTCTGACATGCTGATGCACTTGAGTCTGAGTGGAGCCACTTGCTGAAGTAGAGGCGACCCCTGTGCATGTGTGTCAGACAGGGGAACAGGTGCCGAGAGTGTGTCTGGGGGGGATTTCTTGCTGGTGCCATGTGAGGTTGGAGGAATACTTGGGTGTTCTCCTTCCCCTCTATAAATGGTTTTTATGAAAACAGGTTTCTTAGGTTACAACAATGAGGGTTAAATGAGCTTTAGTGTGAGAAAGATGCTACCAGTGACACATAAACTAGAAAATCTTGGCTGGATTAGATAGGAGATGAGCCTCAAGAATGCAGTCTGTCCTCACAAATTCTGTTAAAGGATTTCTGGCCACACTCAAATCTGTGTCAAGCACATAGTGGGGTGTCTGCTGTCCTGCAGGAGCGTGGGGGCTTTTGCAGAGCCCTGATCCCCTGCCACGGGAAGCAGTGGCACACCTGTTGTTGAGTACGGCACTTGGTCTGAGCCCGGCTTCACAGAGAGCTGCCTCCACTCACGACTGAGGACACAGGAGGCATTTTGCCAGGCTCTACTGCAGCTCAGTGAGGGTGGGGGACTCTGGGACATGGGGAGCCATTCCTGCTGCTGGTGGGAGCACAGGAGTGCTCACTTTCTTGCTCCCCACTCCATCCAGCTGGGTTTAATTTTAGAAACACAGTGCTATCTTGGGGCATCTTTTTCCATGGAATGCAAGTCTTTAAGTAAATAAATAACAGCTTTGTGGAGGCGGAACGACAGCCCGTAACCGCACTGCAAAACACGCACCAAGCGAGTGGAGCCTTGTTTCATTTGCATGTGGAAATACTTTGTACAGATACAGTGGCTGCGTTGCCTCCCTCTCCTCGTTCAGCCCCCTCTGGAGCTGGCCATGTGCATTGATTAGAAAGAAATTAAAACACCTTGAAATACCAGCTTTGGAGAAGTGGAAATGAAAACCCCTCCAGCTGCTGGGGTTCAGCTAGAGTTCTCTGGCACAGGTTTGCAAAAGCTATGGTTTACCAGTGATGGGCTGTTACTTGCTGTGCCTGTGCTGCATCTGGGACAGTCCAGAGGGATGTGCTCTGAGGCATCCTCAGTGAGCTGGGAGAGAAATAGTAGGCTATAAAGACGAGGGCAAGAAACTTGTGTTTAAATACCCCTCCCAGTCTGGCTGGCCAAGAGCCTTCTGCATGCAGTTGTATTGCTGATGGCTGAATGTCCTGGGTGTGTCCCTCAAAGCATGTTTGCTGGCTGGAAAATCCCATTAAAGATGTTTTACCAAAGCAAGAGACTGTTTTCACTGCTCAGGTCCAGCAGCTCTGACATGGCATCTGTTGCATAAGCTGCTGGTAACTCTGTTACCCTGAGTCAGCAAGGGGAGCCCTTTAAACTCCCAGTCCAAGCAAGACCTTACCACTGTGGCCTTGCTCTGATGTAGGGACTTGGAGATGCACCTCAATCTGCAAGATGAAACAAATGGTGTCAAAATCACCCAGGCTTATGGCTACTTGCTTTGCTCTGCTCCTGCTGTGCATTGCTGCTGCTACTGCTGGGACAAGACAGTGGTGAGATGACAAGACTCTGTTCATAAGGAAGTCGGGTGAGGAGCACCCACCTTGGGTGCATTAGGAGTTGGCAGTATTGCTTCTGGTTGCCTCCTCAAAGCCAAAGGGATGGCTAGACTGTGCCTAATCACAGAAGTGTGAGTCAGCTCCGCCAGGGTCTTTGAACCAAGTGGGCTTGAAGTCAGCATCTGTGGCTTGGAAAAAGCATCATGTAGCCTCCTGGTGCCACATGCAGATGGGATGCTTGAAGAGGTTTTGCTCTAGTCTTTCTCTCCTAAGATGGCAAACTTACCTTGTCCTTTTTCCTATAGCCCTTGGCAAGAGCATTTCTGGGCAAGACTGTGATAGTTTTGTATGTTTGTTCAGAGCTGGCTGTAGTATTTGAATTCACTGCAGGGCCTGGGGATTTCCAGCTACCCCTCAGCCTTGCTGGTGGCTTCCCTTCCCAGCAGGCTGCAGGGATGGGAGGATTTTCCATGTGATGTGGTTTTGCCTGCTCCTCCTCTGCAAACTACCTGGCTAAGCCATCTACTCTCCTTGCCTTCAGCCTGCTGCTTCCACTGATACCACCACAGCACTGGAGGGAATTTTATTTTTTGGAAAACCTAGTGAAGGTCTTCTCATGTGAGGTTGGGCGAGCTTTGCCAGTGTTCTCTATAAGCCCAGGATCAGGGCGGCCCTGGCAGCAGCTTGTCTTTTCCACTGATCTCAATTAAGATTCAGTCTTGGCAGGATGGAGACTTTTGAGCTGCCAGCTGCAATAGGAGAGATGAGGCTTCAGGGGTAGCAGAAATTATTCCCTTCACTCAGCTCATTTCTTGGATCTGGGATGAGGATGGCCCCAGGGGTTGATCTGCAGAAGCCAAGTGAGCCACATAGAGCTAAAACATTTCCATTCAGTGTCAGGCACAGGGTGGGGAAGGGCAGCTCTCTGAAGTGTGGAGACTGTGGGTGGCAGCTGGAGAGGGGATGGAGGGAGAGGAGGAATGGGTGGTGTAGCTCCACACACTGCCTCAAACAACAGCAACTCCAGCCTTGCTGGAACCGTGAACATGGGGACCCTTGAGTGCCGAAATTACCCTGATAAGGAAACCTAAGTTCATTAAGGCTGCAGTAACAGCAGGTCAGACTGTGCAGCTGAAACCCCTCTCTGCCAGCCCCCAGCAGCAGATGCTGCTGGCCCAGTCTCTGCCGGTGTGACACTGTGCAGCTCTGCTGATGTTGACAGCTTTGCCACAACGTGCACCAGCAGGTAACTGGCCCAGGGCATTACCAATGCAGCGGCATACATCTGATAGCATGTGTTGTTTTCCAAGCATAATACTAACACAGCTTTACAGTTGCCTAGACCTCCTGCTGTCTCCTCCTCTTCCTCCCCTACCTCCTGTCACACTGCAGCCAAGCTGCTCTTGACTTTGCAAATGCTGCTTTTGCTGGCCTTGCGTCCTTTCAGCTGGGCACCCTGAAAATATCATGGGTATAGAAGAGACTGTTTCTGTTGCACTTAAAGACTAAATTCATACAGGAAGAGTTTAGTAGTACTGAGTTTCTGATTTTGAGCAGGCTCTCCAGAATTTGAGATTACGCCCTCTCTGTTGACGGAGTCATTGATGAAGCAATTGTCTCTGTTGCTAATCTAGGGTTCTGGAAGCAAACCAATCATGAGTTGTGAAGCTTTGCTCCATGGAGTAACTGTTGTGTGGATGGATGGAGAGCCAGGGACAGTAGGCAGCTTGCCTGATGGTCATGGCCATGTGTGTTGCGTTGTGCACACGGAGCTGAGCAATGGCTGGTTGGTTGTGCTGCTCCACTTTGAGCAAAGCCCAGCACTGTCTCAGAGCATCCATCCCATGCCTTCTGGTGAACTTGCACTCAGCTGCACTTCACTGCTACTATTTTGGGTACCCTCTACTCCCCAAAGAAACAAAGAGGATAAGTGCAAAAATAGAGATGCTAAACTGAAAGTTTTCTAAACATGGCACTGCCAGCATGGAGGGACAGGGAAAGGTAGAGACAGCTGGATTTGTCTCAGCTAGTACTGTTTAAGCTTGTTGTGCCCCTGCTGTTATGACAGGGTGCGCTGAGTTCACCCAAAGCCCTTCTCAGGCCTAGCCTGTGACAAAGGATTCAGATGCTCCATCCTGTGCCTTCCTGGGGACTATGCCATGCATGCCAGGGGGTTGCCTGCAATCGTCATGACTTTGCAGTGCTCCTCACATCCACTGGTTTTGAGACCTAAGTTGAAGCTTTAATCTGAAATCCCAAAAACCTGAAAACCTGGTCAGCCCACTGCGACGACTCCAAGTGATTTTAGGTTCCCTGAAACACTAAGCTTTTCTTGGAGTGAGGCACTGGTAAGTGGAGGGAAGTGAACTGTGTTTCCAGTTAACTAATTAGCAGTTCTGTCTTGGCCAAAGCACACATGATGCAGCAGCCATTTTTCAGCTGTTACAGGCCTGCCTGACTGCTGCTGAGGCAGCAAGGAGGAGCTGAGAGCTAGCAAAGCAAGAAGCTGAGAACTAGCAAAGCGCCAAGGAAGGGGCAGACCGAAGGGCCAGATTCTGTTCAGTCAAATCCCATGTAAAGCTGAGTAACGTCAGCAATTTACAGGAATTACTGCAGGTCACCAGTGGCTTAGAGTAGCTAAAAAAATTAATTCCCCTTTTTAGTGCTCAGCTGTTGTTGCTTTTAGAATGTGGTTTTGAGTGGTTCCCATTCAGAAGGGGTCCCTCCCTGAGGTATTTCAAGTCATGTCTTCCCTCCATACCCCACTCCTCTCAGCACTTTCTGAAAGCACTATTCTCTTTGACATAGCTTTAATCTCTTAAAGAATTCTTAGTGACCAGCCCTGTTGCATCCAGTCTTTAACAGGACAGTCTGAGGGTGGGGTAAGTAGCATCAGGAAGTTGGCATGAAGGAAAGATAGGCCAAGCTGCCTCAAAGGACGCAGGCTGGATTCCCAGTGAGGAGACAATAACACACAAATGGAGTGTGAGCTGGGGCAAGTGAGAGCTTCTAGCAGGTAAGAGCTCTACTGCACGTGCACTGTGAGGGTTGCCACGATCTGCAGTATTTGCATTTGAGTTTTGTTTGATGTGCACAGAAGTGCAACTTGTGCTCTTATGGAACCCTTTAGGAGGAGGTGGTGGGCTTGGTGCTTTACTGTGTTCCTTCTGGTTAAATCTTCAAAAACCTGGTTCCAAATTAGGAAGCAGCTCCTAGAAAAACCATGTAAAGCTTTGCGCTCTCGTTTCAAGATTGGCAGCATTTGGAATCATAGAGTCACTTAGGTTGAAAAGGACCTCTAAGATCATCGAATCCAACCATTAACCTAATACTGCCAAGTCCACTACTAACCCATGTCCCCAAGTGTACCTGGAAAAAAAGACCCTTTGGGAGTACAGCTGCCATCTCTGCCTTCTTGAAGAGCCCTGTGGGTGGTTACTGTGAACAGCTCAATGGACTGGTCTTCCTCAGGTAGGAACACGCCTTCTTGGTAGCAGAAGAAGCTCAGATGGTTCAGAAGGGGAATTTCCCTTAAAATTTATTCATGATACAGGAGGAACGGCCTTTTACATGGGCACTTCCCCAGACCTTGGTTTCAGTGTGCAGTCACTCAGACTAAGAGGAAGAACTCTGGAGGCACCAGCTCCTTATGTTCCTCTGCAACAAAAAGCGGTGCTGTTACACACAGCCACTGACTCAGAACAGGCTTGTGGCAGGAGCTGGGATAATGACAAGAGATGATAAATTATGATGCTAAACCCACAAGATTACACAGTTTAGGAACAGCCAGATTGTGATGAGTTTCACTCAACAGCAACAAAAAACACAGATTTTTTTATAGTAATAAGTTATTGTGAGCAGTCCCTTGCTAATTGCTGACTAATTATTGCAACTTGTAAAGTCTGTCTTGGTGCTTGTCCCAAGGTAACTGTTCATAAAAGCTTGTGGGTTAAAACATAGATGTTTCTTTGACTGAATAAAAAGGGTATTCAAAGTAATGCAAAACATACTCCATTACAACTAGTATTTATTAAAAATACAGTGGACAAAAAAAAGCAAGCCTCCAAAAGGTAGTCAGTTCATCAACATATATTACACCATGGCCCACCCAGGACCACTGAAACATACAGCGCTCTCAACTCATTTCTCTCACAAAATGTTGACTCATGCTTGGTTCATTACCTATAAATGTGCATAGTTTAAAGACTTGATAATGTAACATGAGCATAAAATGGCACCAAAGTCAGTTTGCCCTACACTTCCAGCCACTCTCAAACCAACAAAGTAGTGAAATGTGCGTAAGTAGCAAGATGTGCTTGGTGGTCATGTGTGTGCTTCAGTAGTCCCTTGTATGGTCCTGAGTCCTTTGTGTGAGCTTTACAGCATGACAGCAAACTTAGCAGCAGCTAGAGAATCATGTGCCTAAAGCATCAGTTTATTACTACTGAGTACATCTAGTTTCCTTTTCACTTTCAAAATTATTTAGAGACTGGGTGAAAGTTTGGGTGTTTTGTGTATGCTGAGTGCAGGTAAGTGCTTGTGTAAATCAGTTAACAGGTTACACACGTGCTTCCTTTTCCTGGCAATTTGTTTCCATGCTGAGCTAAGGAGACTTTTGTGCTATGGGCACAGCGATTCCACAGATGAACACAGTCTCTTGTATTTGCAGGATCAGGGAGAAATTGTTGATGCTCAGTACGGCAGTGCTAGGTACGCTCCTGAGAAGCACAGTGATATCAAGGGAGTCAGGACTGTAACACTGAATATAGGTGTACAAATGTTCATGGAATTTTGGCATCAAGTTTTCCAGACTCCTTTCCCTTTCAGCTATAGCTGCTATGTCTGTCACTGTATGTGCCTTATCTCCCAGTGACAGTGAATGAAGAATCAAATTCATTCACCTGCAATGGAAAAAAATGCCTTTTGTGGTAGCTAGTGTATGAGATTTGTAGTAAAACCTATTGCCTCCTCATCTTAAACCTGTGCTTACTTTAAGTGAGCACGATGGGTGTTGGCAGTGTGGTATGTGCTTTAATAATGCTCACAGTAATTTAATGTTATTTCATGAGAAGCAGCTACTTGCAAAGCTTAAGATACCCTTTTTTTTTAGAGTCTTTGACCTTATTAGAGCTGTCTTCAACTCTGTGCATATGGAGAGGAAGCACCCTGAATCATATGCAACTTCACATAACCCATAAGCAGTAGTAAACTAGTAATACCCTGTTTAAAGCACTTAAATTAACATCTGAAAAGGATCTATCAGTATTAACAAGAATGTTGAGTAATTTCTTATCTAGGACAGTCAATTATCAAAACTATTTAATGTTACATGACAGTGGCCACTGCTCTATTTATGGAGACACTCAAGTGCTCCAAGGCCAGAAGACTTCATGAAAGCAAATCAGAGAAACATGCAGGAAAACACTCTGGCCAAGGCAAAAGCAATTACCTTACTCTTTCAAGTGGCTATTAGTATTAACTTTGTTTTATCTGTCAGGACTATGCAGGTTGCTGGTTACTAGGAACTGCACCGTAGAATTAAAAAATTTGGAGTCTTCTAGGGTTTGGTGTGACATCTCTTTCTAAAGTCAGGGAGAGCTGATACCTACTTCTGTGCACAGCACAATTAAGCCCTTAAGCATGCAAATGCAGGGCATCAGTGTATTCCAGTGGTAAGGACAAAATGCCAGAACATGCTTCTAACGTTGTAAAACATGTCTTTCAGATCAGCAAAATAATTCTTTCAAACCTAGAATTCCTGTTTCTGCATCATGTTTTGCAGAGAACTGGGCAGCTGCCATCTTCTTTGTTCTTTTGAAAATCATATCCACATATTTCCCACATCCAGGTATCCCTCTTAAAAGGAAAGGCTGGGCCTGTTCAGCCTCCAGAAGAGGTGACAGAGAGGATCTCATCAATGTCGATAAGTATTGGAACAGGGGGAGTGCCAAGCAGATGAAGCCAGGCTGTTCTTGGTGATGCTGAACAGTAGAATAAGTGGCAACAGAAAGAAGCTAATGAACAGTAAGTTCCACCTGACTATGAAGAAGAACTACTATGCAGGTGACCGTGCACTGGAACAGTGCACTCTGCTGTATGGTGAGGTTCCTCAGCTATGTTCTTCTCACTGCCACCTTCTAAATTCAACCAAGGAAGTTAGGAGAACAGGCAGATAGACACAATTCTGAAATCTTAATCCTTGTCTTAAAAATAGTTGCCAAATAACAGCACTTTCAGCGCTTGCTTCATTTCCAGAGCTCACAGTTGCATGGTGTGATTACAGCAGGTGTCAGTATTTCACAGCACAAAGGAAAAAAAATCCACCAAAACTCAAACCAAAAACCTCTGTGGTATAACCACGCATCTTTCCTCAAGCTCATTGTGAGGACACTAAAATGGAGGTATTGGCAGAGCAGAGAAATTTGTCCTCTAGAAAACACATATGGTTTTTAACAGGGATAAGTGGCTTCACTGGTCACCCAGCAGTAAGCTGACAGAGTAAGGCAATACTGTAGTCATGGGGTTGCTGTACTGTACACCTGCTGATGTCTCCAAGCCCACCAGATGAGAAAAAGTAGTTCTGTAAGAGGCTGAACATGAGCAGTGGTCATTTGGAGGGCTGGAAGTACCTGGATATTACCTAGACCCTTGAGAAGTCTCCCCTCTGCCCACCTGTCTTACTAAGCAACTTCACATCTTCGATGACAATGTCATGAGTAACTGCTTTGCACATGTCATACACCGTCAGGGCAGCCAGGCTGGCAGCTGTCAGAGCTTCCATCTCCACACCTGTCCTCCCCCAGGTCTGACAGGAGCTGCGAATCACCACTGCATATCTAGCCTCATCCAGACTCAGAGACACCTCAACATGGTAGAGCGGGATGTTGTGACACAACGGGATCAACTGGCTGGTCAGCTTGGCTCCCTGAATTCCTGCAATCTGGGCTACTGCCAGCACATCCCCTTTCTTCACCTGGTTTTGCCTCACCATCCCAAATGCCTTCTCACCCAGCAGGACCACAGCACCAGCAACAGCACTTCTTCTTGAATCTGGCTTCCCTCCAACATCAACCATTGTGGCCCGTCCTTCCTCATCAGTGTGAGTCAAGTTGTCAGAGGCACGAGGTACCTTGGTGCAAGATCCCAAATCCATGGTATAGAATTCCGATCCTGAACTTGCCTCTTTGGACTGACAGTCCACAGAAACTTGGCCAACAAGAGAAGTGTCAAGGCACTTTGTATCAAATGTGGAGCTTGGGTCCTTCTGGAAGACACAGTAGCCTCTGAGCTGGGTTTGTAGAATTCCTGTTATGTGCCACTGTTGCTCTGGGTGAGATCTCGGCAGGAAAAGTTGTCCTGTAAGCTTATTTTTCATTAATGCTTTCCCCTTTTGTCTGGGTAAACTTGCTCTCAAAGTCAGCCAATGGCTAAATGTGTGGCCCCACTGTTTTGAATTTGAGGGATTCTGTAGGGCATCTTGGCATAGTGGGAATGACATCAATGCAGGCTCTGGGGAAAAACACCAAAAAGTAACGTGAGAATATATCTTACTAACTGGAAAGCTAAGCTGTCTGTAGCAGGTGAGAACCCTGTAAGAGCACTGCTTGGGACTTCCTGTGATGCAAAAACCTCAATAAGCCTGCAAACATCTACTTTTTTCCTCAAGCTCTTTCTCTTCTCTCTCATCAGTTAGTTCCTGCCTTTCCTGGTTTGCTACTACAGTCCTCAGGACTCAAAACACTCATTTCAAGGTCCCTGACAAGAAGAAACAATTTACTTTCAAAAAGTATTAACACCGTTTGAGAAACAACAGCCCAGAAACCTTATAGTAACATCACTTCTGAAGAAAAGCGAGTCACAGCATCATTTGAGATCATCATAGCACCAGACTTCTTTCAAAAGCCTGGCAGCGTTAATAGGAAATTCTTACATTCAGCTTCTCAACTCTGCCTTTCCAAACACCTCCCTCCCCGCACAGTCGGCTGCACTTCCGCCTTTCATCTCCTTCTGCAGGGAAGGGTCATGCCAGCACTTGAGGACAGCAGGGACCAGAAGCACTGCATCTGCAACTGCACTGTCTACAAGCTCAGAGGGTGATGGGAACCTCTCATTACTGCCAGTTCTTAACACGTTAATGACAGCTGAAGTTTAAGCACTGGGAAAACCATACTCCCCTCATTGACAGACAGATTTTAAATCTACTCAGAAGTATGTTCCAAGTCGAGCTGGCAGAGCTCCTAGCTGGCAGAGAGGGAGTAGGCCCTCCTGCCCCTTTTCACCATTTAATCCCTTGGTTTTGGCATTTGCATCGGGCTAAATGCCAAGTGTGAAGACAGAAGGAGTCTTTTTCACATAAAAGTGAATAAAATGTTCTGTAAGTAAAGAAAGCAGTATAGAGGTAAGTGGCTAAGCTCCAGTTTAACAGCCTCATTGATAAGCATGTTTCTCTTTTTCTGAAGCTCCTGCTCTCTCTGTTCTGAGCAACATGGAATTAGGAATTTTGTTCAATAACCTCCTTTGGTAGCTCTGGTACTTGGGGACTCCCTTTTCTGCCTATCCACAGGTGCATCAAAATAGCTTCCCGACCCCTCTGCACATTGCTGAGCTACCTCTGCTGCCCAGACCTACAGGTATTGCCTTGGATTGTCCACATGCCAGACATAGCATGGATAAGGTTCTGGTTGTGCCCCCTGTCCCCCTCCTTTTTTAAGAACAAACCAACCAATCTCCTTTTAGCCTCTGCCAAAACAAGACTAATGTACTTAGGACCTTTTTCATCCAGAGTACCCTCCAAACATTCAAAGTACCCATTCCTGAAGGTTAAATCAGCCATTCATTTATTTTTTTTTAATCACTGCAATAATTTTAGTTCAGACAAAGGCCCTTTTTGTTCTACAGCTGATGGCTTATCCACTAAAATTAAGATTTCTGTGAGTTTTGAGGTAATGTATTTACCTTCAGAGTAATGGGATTAAATAGACATAAATGGACTGAGCGTAACATTGCTCTGCTTTAGAAAAGCACAGAAAATTTTGCTTATTGCTCCTTTCTTTCTCTTTCTCTTCATAGTGGGACCTAACCTTAATATTTCCTTAAAAATTCTGAATGAAAAGTACTTCTGGATTCCCTGATTAAAGCTGAAGCTAAACCGCCGGCAAGGCATCTTGTCATCAGAAGAAGCTGAACTGCAAAGGCAGACAAGGACTTCCTTCCACAGGGTAAGCACACATGGGCTGGAGCAGGGAAGAGAAGCACTGTTTGCTCAAGTAGAGTGATAAGTAAACAGACAGTAGGCAGTAATACATGCAAAGAATCTCCACTTTTTCTAACAACCTACACTTCTTGAAGTTGTACCTAGTCATGTCTATTTTCACCCAAACTGCTCGCATACCTATAAAAACATAGATAATGGTTTTCTGTATAACATTATACCAAAACCATCTGACAAATCCCATCTTCTTATATTCTATTACTGCACCTGAAGTTTAATTGTGTTAGCTTCCAACTAGCACAATCCCAGGGGTAGAAAAGAAGGCAGGAGGTACTTAAATTAATGAGGAAATTCCCATAACTGAAGTAAACCCATGAGGAGAACAACCTGCCAAAAGGAATATTTTGGTTAAGGGAAACAGGATACAAACCATATAGCAAAGGATCAGACAACAGCAGTGCAGGGAAGATGCCAGGTTTGGCTTACTGGGCCTAGCAAAACCACTTAGTTATTTCCACAGCATTCACTAAATTTCATTAAATTAATTCCATGCACACACTCCCCCACTGACTGCTTGCACGCCAGTATTATTTGAAGTTTGTAAGTAATTCAAAACACAATTAGGAAATCTCCTAATTATTCCCCATGTGTCACAATGGGATACTCTCCACTCATCTCCAATCTCTTCATTGATGCGGTGACTGCCAGCAGTCAGTCTCAAAGGGATATGGAACAGCTAAGGGAGAAAGACCTGGACAGGCTGCCTCTTTCAGTGTATTTCAGACAATGTTAAAGCACTTTTCAGAAGGAAATGGGATGGATCTGATCTGTAGATATCCAAACATTGCTATGAATGCTAACTTTGGAGTGTGGGAATCCTTCTAAAGGCATCTTGAAAAATTATGGAGGACCCAGAGAGCTGTCAAAAGTATAATATAGTATTTTTCATCTTAAGAAAGCCAGAATTTTTCTCCTAATGCAGCTAACACTTGAAACAAAGCGTTCTCCTTCCCATTTTCCTGGAACACAATGCAGCAGTGGCCAAATCAAAAAAGCAAAAGCCAACTCAGAGACAATCTTCCACCACTCACCATGGAAAATGACTGCCCTTTCAAGGGGAGCACCAAGTGAAATATATTCCCAGTGAAGAAAAGTACCCAAGGGTACTTTTTTAAAACTTGTGTTTTAAGCTGCCCAGCAGTTAACCTACTCCTAAACATCAGTGGGAGGATGAGAGTTTGGATTTGAAACATAATGTTCATCTCTTCCACCCTTGCTGCTTCTGGTTTTTTTTGTCCCTTACTAATAAGGAACAACAGAACATCTTGCAATTAATCTCACAATGCTAACTCCTGTAACCATTTCTTAAGGTCTTTGGGAAGATAGCTATCTTACCAAACAGGAAAACATAGGCATAGAGGAGGTAAAATCACACTGAAGGAGTTATAAAAAATCACTAAGAGAACCTCAGCAGTGCTACATCACTCATAAACAGAGCTTCAGGCAGAAGGGAGAGTTAGCAAACATCTTCAAGAGATACAAGAAGGAGCAGAAAAGCTCTTGGTCCACAGGGGTTTCACAGTTATATTTTGAGACTTTGCAGTAGTAAGAGGTAATTTCAAAAGAACAAAGCCCCACAGTTCAGATTCTAAAGTAATGAAGTAATGAGGTAGGAACACTTGCATTTCTGTCAGGTTGCTGGCTCTATATATTATAAGCAAAGCTGAATTTCTTTATTGAGTGATAAAAGTCCATCCTGCATCCTTTATATCTATGTGGCAATATGGTCAAAATTCACCCCAAACTGTCTTATAAGTTACTATACTATTCTTATGCAGTACAAAGGAAGCTGATAGGAAATAAAGTAGGAAAGCTAATTATCCCTTTGGAAAATGTAATGAACTTTCATAATTTGAGAAAACAAAACCAGTGCTGTCATTTAGAAGACTGGATAAGGCTTGGTAGCGACATTAAACCTTTCCTTCTCTCTCACTTCAGCATGTTAACCACAACTGCCTTTTAAGAAGCCCATTTCTTTGCCTAAACCTAAGCCAGAATCAAACACAAGATAGACTTGGAAGCCTAATCTATTCTGCTTTCCCAAAGACAGAAACCGAACAAAATCATTTTATGTTTTTTACGTACTGATTTGTCACCCACCAATCAGGATCATTGGCCGGTTTTTCATCTGGGAAATGTTAAACATGCCTAGAAATAAAATAAGGAACACATAAAAATCCTGGCTTTTTAGTTGTTAAGTCATGCAATCTGGTTTACATATTTAGTTTTCTATTCTTCACAGCGCAACCTGCATGCTAGGAAAAACAAAGCTCAATAAAGACTAAGGGAACTGGAAGAGGGGAATCTAGTCTGGTATTATTTAAAACCATAGTTGCCAGAGTCTCCAGGCATCCAGCTGCTATGGGTCTATCACACCATAGAACACTTTCCCAGAAAGTTTTCCGTAATGTGAGCTACAGTCTACCTACTATAGAATTCAAAGAACTTGAGACTCTCTTGTTTCTCAACAATAGTATTTGGCTGTACTAGTTCAATAGAGAAGTTGCTAATAAGTGTTCCAGTTCAAAGAAGTTCAGTCACAGAAGGTCCCAGGGACAATACTAAGATTAACAAAAACTGGAAGAAGACAGTGTCAGGTAAATGCTGCTGATGGCAAAATGCCGTTAGTACACTCTTCCCCACCCAACCCCTGCTTTCATAAATAAATGGTCTAAAACTAAAGGAACCAAGCCCTCCACTCCTTCCCTTGTGTTTACAAGGTACTATTTTATCAGACCAATGTACTTTTCAAGTTAATTGACGCTCAGATTTAAAGGCTACCTTTAAATTTGTTTTACACATTATGAAAAAAGGGGAAAAACAACTGTTATTAATCTGTCAGAATGTGCAAGAAAACAAAAGGGCCAAAGCATGTTTTTAGTGTAAAGGGGACTAATCCATGATGATAAAGCCAGTTCATGTACAAGAGGTCAGCATTCCCAGCTGCAGCCAGATTACAAAAATACAGTTAGGTTCAAGATGTGACTGTTTATATTAATATAAATTCAGAGAAGACTAATACGGCCTGAGAATGTGACTGCATCATCATGGACCTTGTGTACCTTCTGCAGAGTACTACATGAGTGCCTACAAACTTCTGCATACTTGGATCGACAGCTCAATTTAGCTTTAGCACTTCTTTTACTGCAAACTAATTTTAAGAAATAAAGTGATCCAGTACAACTGCTTAGCTTTACACTTTGCCGTTGTCATCATGAGCATCATTTTGAGGACAAAAGTCAAAATCTTTCAGACAGTCTGGATTCTAACTCACATGGAAGGTTATGAGTACCAGGACATTTTTTTCCCTAGTCACTGTTGTTATTTCTCAGTTACAACAAACATACCAGCATGCTGTTTCTTTTTTCTGCCCACTGCTGCTCCAATGATTTGAACCAGCTCTTCCTCTGAGGCACCAGACCGTAGGTGATCCCTCAAGGACACTTCTGAATTCCCAAAAAGGCACACCTGCAGCCAACCCAAGGAAACAGAAGCCAAGAAATGAGAAAGAATAAAATAAATTACTTTTACAAGTATTTTGTACTAACCTCAGAGTCAAGAGCTTTGAAGAGGCGTACCCTATTGAAGGGAACATTTATGGAGATTGTTTTCTTTATCTCTCCTCATGTGCACACACAGACCGCCTGGGATGTTTATGCAACCTAAGCTCATTGGGCCTTCAGGCTGCCTCGGTCATCTGACATTCAGCAGCAGCACAGCTGTTGTCAATATCAGGTGACAATACATAAGTGCCAATTTTTAATTGAAAACTTTAATTTTCCCCCAGAAACTGCCAGTTTCAACGTGGCAGGAAATGGTTATCCTCCTCTTTCTAGAATCATTGAGCAAATGTACAGGCTGCTCTTGAAGGAGAAGAGTTGCAAGATGTTTGGGAAACAAGACATGATCCTTGTGGAACGCAAAAGCCAAGCCCTCACAGCTGCTTGGATCCTTTTTTAATGAGAAATCATCTGCTTGTCACATGTTTAAGATGATTTTGAATCAAAGATTAGAATAAATGTTTATATTTACTAGTCTTGCAACCATGTTTTACAACTGAAGTTAACTATGGTAGCAAAACAGAGAAACCAAAAAAAAGTGATGTAACATCTCCCTAACAGCTTGACAAGATGGAACAAGAACATATATAGGATAAATAAACAGGAATTAGCTGGTAATGATTATGTGTCTTTACATCCCAGCTACTTTTATGGGATGCATTTCAACACTATTTTCACTGCATGAAAGCAAAGAGAG
Organism: Pipra filicauda; assembly: GCF_003945595.2. Classification (NCBI taxonomy): domain Eukaryota; kingdom Metazoa; phylum Chordata; class Aves; order Passeriformes; family Pipridae; genus Pipra; species Pipra filicauda. The sequence continues at coordinate 574,452 of NW_024104538.1, forward strand.
TCCTGTTTCACTACCAACTTTTAGGTTCCCATCTGCTGTTATCCTCAGCCGATTGCAGGATCCACAGAAGTGCTCTGACATGGAGGTGATAAAGCTGATTTGTCCCTGGAAATGTGGCACCTTATAACTCTAAAGAAATCGAGAGGAGAAAAAAAGAAGAATCAAACATAGACTCTTAATTTTTAAAGCTCCACTTGTCCAAAGACTGGAAGACATTTTTAACACAGATTTTCTTTAGTTCTAAAGTCATATGAAAGAAACAAAAAAACAATTTCATCAGGGGTTCCAGTCTATTCTGCCCTGTTCCTGGAAATTTCCAAACTTGTTAAATGTTTGCACTCGTAGTTATCAACTAACAGGTGATGCCAGTAGGCAGCATAACACTCAGGCAGCAGCCATGAGCTAGAAATCATCCATGTGACACTATACACTCTAAAGCATTAGTTATTTCACTGAACAGCTGTTTCATGAGCCATGTTAACGTGCAGTCATAGACAGACAAAAGTTTCAAAAGATGTAAATACAGGATATAGGCCTGCCAATTCTTTATATCTGACCAAGGCATCTAGGAAACACATTGTATTTGTAAAGGTAAAAACTATGACTAGCATTTATTGAGTGTCAAACCACATGCAGGCAGTCTGACTAAAATCCCAGATCAATGCTGAACTTGGGAGAATTTGGGGATCTAGGGCAGGGAAAGAATGGGGGCATGTTTCACATGTTCTTTGTCCAACCCCACCTTGGCTGTGCTGGAAGTTTCACAGGGTAATCTCTCCAATTCAGGCCATCGCTGTTTAATTGTATCAAGCATTTCTTTGTAGCTCACCATCTTCTTGAAGTTCCATTTATTGCCTAGAATTAACAAAATCAGTGTAACTTCAGACTGTGGCTTTTATTTTTTTAATTAGCAGAGAACCACCTTCACATTCTCCACAAATCTCATTTTTCCCTGTAGGAGTGCCAGCCCAAACTAATTCTGCTATTAATTGTTCTCCAGCTCAGGGAAGAAGATAAACTGCAAAAAATAAAACTTCTGGCAATTTCTAATTCACCAAAAGAGCTTCACAAAACTTCCAGAGACAAGTCCATAGGGCGAATAACCACCAATCAGATTCACCTCTGCCTAAGGCACACTCCACACCATGAAGAATCTCAAAGCAGGAGTACTTACCATCAAAGGGCATGTATTCTATGAACCGCACATCAAGGGGCAGGTCCTTTGTAAAATCTACAAAGTCCAGCAGTTCATCCTCATTCAAGCCTCGCATCACCACACAGTTTACCTGCAGGTAAAGCAGACACCTGAAATTACTGAGCAGAGTACTTCCCACTTACACAAGGTTTCACAGTCCTTGCAGAAGGCAACATAGATAGAAATAATTTTTTTTTTTTTTTTAAAATAAAAATTATGAGAGAAATTGGCAGGGTTGTAATGACATGGATGATAATTTCTGCCTAACTAGTCTAAGTTTTTGCTCCAACCTAATTAAAGTTGTTAAAGTTGCCTTGCTAAATGGAAAACTAATAAAAAAGCTAGGTAACCCAAGCATTGTCTTACCTACCTAAGGTATGGCAGCTTTTACTGTTTAAAAGGACAACGCCACTCCCCAGTCCTACACTGTATGGCTTCCATAAAAGAAACGGCAAGTTACCTTCTATAACACTCTCTATGGCAGATCATAGGCAAATTCCCTGAACTGGGAAGCGTTCACAGCATATGCTATAGCTATAGGCTGCAGGATGACTAGCTCTTCCTCCAAAAATGAGGTTAACACTGAGTTTTTCACACATTCCTCATAAACAATATTTACATTGGAGCCTCAGGTCCTCTGTTTTATCTGAAGAACAACAGATAGCTGTGGAGTTGCTAACACTTCTGTTAGCAAGGCAGCCTTGTATGTCCAAACACCCTGCATCACAGTACTTAAGTGCTTTCAGCAAAGTCTAAAACCAAGTTTAATTTTAAATGTTTTTCACAGCTCTATACCTAAACCACTTACACATAATAGAATTTCCAAAGCACTGGGGAAACAGAAGGGACCCCCAGCTGCCGAACTGCAAATAGCTGACTTAGGGTGGGATTTCATGTTACAGTGAAATTGGTCTACCTGCACCCTCAAAGGAGGACTCAATTTCCCTTGCTCTCACATGGGCACTCATAATAGTCTGCTGTAAGAAGCTAAAGGAGATAAACCAGGAGAAAATCTCTTTTTGCAGGGTAATTCCTGCCTGTTAACTCCCCTGGCCGGGTTCACAGCTGGCTCAGTGTCAATTCAATAGAGAGGGTAGGAGGAGGCAAATACAGAGCAGAACCATCCTGTAGCCTGCTGCAAGGCAATCAATAGGCTGAGGCAGTATGAACCTGTACCCTCAGCTGCACAAGGAAATGAGTTTCCCTTGTTACTTCTTGGTGTGATCTTCAGTCTACTAAATTTTTTCTTCAGTTTTACAAGAAATTATTCATGGGGTGGAATATAATAAATTCCTCATCAGGTGAACTGTATGTATGGTAAAACATAACAGTTTCAGCAAAAATAAATTCTGGCTTTACCTTAACAGGGCGATAGCCAAGTTCAGTGGCTTTGTGGATTCCTTCCATTACCTTGTGAAAGCCTAAAATACAAAAAGAATGAAAAATAATTTTCCTTGTTTAAAACTAGAATGCAAAAGGAGTTTATTAAGTAGAAGACAAAGAGATGACACATAAAACCAATCTGATTCAGTAGATAGGGCTGCAAGTAGGAAGAGCTGCAAATAAATAGACTTCAATTATATATACACCCCGCCCTCACAACTCCCAAAGACTACCACTGTTACTGTGCTCACGTCACTGAGATCAGTATTTAACTGGTATTTGAGTAATCAACAATACTTGTATGGTTTTTTTGCATCTTTGGATATCCATGTATTATTAGCATAATACATTCTCCACTTCCGGAGCTTTCCCCCTCAACTTTCCTTCTGTTACATTCTTCTTAAAGGAAGTGGAAAGAATTTATGAACTACCTCCAGATGCAATGAAGAAAGAATAATAAATTAATGTTTATTTTATAGTAATGGCTCGTGTCTTTGCTGCAATGGCAGAATCTCACTGTTCTGAATCAGTTAGCAATATTGCTAAGCGAATTTTAAAAGGATTTTTATAAAGTGTATATGGAGTGGAGTGGGTTTAGGAACAAACAAAAGCCCCTCGATTCCCTGTTCAACCCTGGCTACAGATGTAATTGGCTTCCCAAAGCTGTTGATTATCCATTAGTCTGAAGATCACAGGCAGCACTTTACAGGATCATAATTTTATGACTAAACATGGGAAATCAGTGAGCAAAACATGGCAGGGATTAGAGCATTTAGGAAAGAAATTCAGTTGGCCTCTGATCCTCAAAAACAAATGAAAGAGGTCGAAAACTACAGTGACATAAGGAATGAAGTGCCCAGCTTCATCCTACCGTTTGGTGGCCTACACCTTTCAGCTTCTCTCAGACACAAAAAATATATTTGACTCAGGGGAAGTATCTTTGCCCCTACATTTACCTCTTAAAGTTGGAAGAAAAATAAAGCAACAATGCAGTTTTGAAATTCCAAAGTCCTTTAGGAGAGCCTCTTAATTATCTCATTCAAACCACCTCTTCTGTCATCTTTGTGTAAAGTTAAGACCTTTCACAAAGATATCATTTTAGACTTGACATATTATTCCTTCGCTGACACACTCACCAAGTGGTGGAGAACAAAGGTGAATAGTAGCAAGAACAAGACAGCAAACTACCGAGCTCTGAGTGCACAGTGGGTGTGCTCAGCTGTCAGCACCGTGTTCATGAATGTCTCTTCTACCCTGCCAGGTTCTAGACTAAGTTCTGTTCCCATTCTGCACATGAAACTCAGGTGTGAGAGACCAGACACTGCATGAGACTAAGCTCCTTCTTCCAAAGCTACAGTCTTCAATAGCAAAATACTTCACACATGCTAGTAAAAGGGCAAAACGTTCCAGAAGTTTGTGTTGACCACCCCTGTGCTGTTCCTAGTCATATGTTTTTCTGCATAGGTCCATCACCCACCTTTCCCTATCTATTATCTACTGGAGACTCAGAATCTCTAGTGAAGAGATCATACCTTCCTTAGTCTGTAGGTATTTAGCAGAAATAAGCAATAAACCAACAGTATTCTGTGCATACTTAATATTGGATGAGTTTAAAGTCAGGAAAAAAAAAAGGAGAGAGACAAATATTTCACTTAACTGCTCTCTGGCTGGTAAAGACATTATAAAGCGTGGGCACAGGAAAGCAGACGATATAATTGTTTTATAAGCCAGTCCTAATGCTAGTCCTGGCTGCAAAACGAGAGGTGAAGAGCACATAGAAGACAGTGAAGTAACTCTTGCAAGCAACTGTTTGAAGTTACGACTTGTCACCTTTCTCAATCATCACCTACTTGTGCATGTGCCCAGAAAGTTTGCAGCACCCGTGGTAGATCGCATTCCAATTAAGCAAGTTTGCAGGCAGAATGTGGCAACAGACATAACGATACACTGCTGTAAGCACAATCCAGAGCCACGAATGGGATCAAAAGTCTCTGCAACTGCTCAGAAAATCTTACATGTAACCTCAGGATTGCAGAAAGGTGAAACTGAACATAACTAAAAAGGCCAGAAGCAACCACTGGCAAGCAACAGATCAAAAACTCCACATGTTTGAAACCTCTCATGCTTGGGCTCAGCTCACTGCAGAGGTATTGAACAGGATTACATCTTGCAATGCATCTAACTCAGTGACCTTCCCAGGTCTGCCTCTTACCTCCTGCCATGCTAGCACATGAGTGTGGTTTAGAAAAACTCTCAAAAATCTCTACAAGCAAACAAAAAATTCAGCTGTTCTGAATAACAACTATGAACTTACTTCCATTAAAATATTTTTGGGGCAAGGTGATTATTTGAAACAAAAACTTGTTACAGTAAAAAATTAAAAATCTGTTATTGCATTTCATATTTTCATGTTAATGCTTTCTGTTTTTTCTCTATAAAAAGCTGTTAGTTCGCTTGTATTGCCATGCTTATTGAAACATCCCTTCTGAATCAAAGTCTTTGTGTGGCAATAGAACAACAAGAATAAAATCAAAACATTTCAAAATATTAGAGCAGAAATGAATACTAGATGTCATTGTGTTGGGAAACATTGTCAAGTTGCAGAAGTTTGCTAAGTTTTTGTTCGATATTTCAAAATGACAACCTTTCTCCTCTTCTGCCCAGTGAAACATTTAAATATTTTTGTCATATTAGATTTCTTCTGAAATCAAAACTTTAGCCAACTTTGAAGGACAGAGAACCTTAGACCCATCCAGAACAATCCTATGTGGAACAACACCTCCCACCACTTAATCCTTAAAACAAGAAAGACTTCAGGCCAACGTTTAAGGATACAACTACAGTACAATATGATCTCATTTTCCTTGTACTGAACAAAAAAAGAAGGCACGGTCTATGAAACATGTTAGACTGGCTACCTGGAAGCAAGCACTTTTCATTTGTTTATTCCTTAGAATGTGGTAGATGGGAAGAAATAGAAACATTATGGTCCTCTAGCAGGCTTTCAGACATCAGTGAAATCTCTGGTGATCTCAGTCATTTCCTCTATCCCAACTATTTGGAAGTAAGAGCAGATGTAATGCAGGGCACTTGCACCAAAGATACATATTTTCAATGTTTTCTTAAAAGCCTAGAATGACTTTCCAGTGGAGTGGAAAAATTGATTCCAATTTTCTTGAGCTCCTGATAAGCTCCATAATCAGATGACACCTTTACTTTCCAGAGAAGTTACCAGCCTGTAGGAGTCCAAGACCAGGAATCCCTCTCACCTTAACAGAGCTATATCTTGTTGGCTCTGGAACTGCCACAGGAGACAGGGTAGCAGAGTAGGACAGGCACTTTATTCTCTGCTCATTCCATACTTGGAAATCCCCTATTAAATAAAAACCCTCAATAAAAACAAAACCGAAAACAACAATAACAAAAAAAAGGCAAAACAAAAAAACCCACAACAAACCAAACAATAAAAAAGTATTTTTACATCATTTCAGCCCTTAACCCTAACAAAAGAAAAGAAAAAAACCCCATTACTCAGTGTTACTATTTTTACCTGATCTCCACTTCCAAAAAAAAAGTATGATTTGGAGACTTTATTCTCCTCTTTAAAAGTATTGACTAATAGAAACTTCCCTGTTCATTCTCTATGCTGTTCAGTTGAACAATTTCTCTCTTTGTTGTTAAAGATCCTTTTTTATTTAAAGGAGAAAGAGGGGAAGAGAACATTTATACAAATAAAAATTACCCACATCCCCTAATAACTTTCAGTTTACTTTATAACCAGCACATTCCTAACAGCTTCCAATCAGATATGAAGAGCTGTGGCCTTATAATTCAGGAGCTGGAGGCTCAGGTTTGCCCCTTCAGTAGCAAAAGAAGGGCTTGTTTCTAATGAATGTCACAAACTAGGTAATATTCAAATGCAGAGAGCAGAAGGAAAGAGCATAGTCAACACCTGCTTGTGATTAGATACTCCCAGATACCGCTCTGGGAGCCAATTCTGCCTTGAAACAACCAGATTAATGCAACAGCTTATGCTGGAAGGGTAATGCTCCAGTCAGATTTACAACAGGAACAGATTTCTGCATCATGATATAGAAACCTGAAGTAGTGCTCCTAGAGAGAGCCTTTCTGCGCCTGCCAGCAGAACTTTGATTTGATAGCAGTGATTCAAATGCTGACATTACTTCTCACTGCATTCCAGGTTTGCTACATCCCTGCATCTATCTTAGGCTGTTGCACCATCTGGTGGCTACTTAGAGGTTTTGCCTGAATTAGTTCACAGATCGCCGAAGTTACATTACGGGACTGAAAGAGAATGACAGAAGATCCTACCAGTTTTAGTTTGGAAGAAAGCCCAACCATGAAGCTGAACTCCATGATGAGCTTTAGGATTCATTTAAGCAAGAATCTGTAAGACTGGGCAAATCCAGTCTTTTTGAAAATCCAGTCTTTTTGAAACTTCGTGTGGAATTCCTTGCTCAGTTGGAGAGAAGTTACAAAGCTAGCAGCCCTCCTCAGATTACCTCAGGCATGGTTTATGTTTATCCCTATTAAAAAATAGTGGAGATAGGGAACATAACTAACCACAAGTGAGACCACTGTTAGCACACCCAAATATAACTTCCAGAACAGGCCACTATTCGTGACAAGAAGTTCAGTTCTTGTGGCATCTTAGTCCCCGGCTGCTATAGGAGGAACATCTGGTTTTGTGAACAGTATAAAAGAAGGGCAGCACACAAGACCAACACAAGATTTGGAGAGTCCTCTTGAGATCTATGACTAACCAGTCACAGTGCCAGCTACTACTGGCAGTTGTAGTCACAGTCCCACTGACTCTGGTGAGTTGAACATCTACTTCACCAGCTCCAACTGAAGGGGCTCTACCTGCCTAAGCATTATAGAAAGAAGGAAAAGAGTCACTATTGAGTAAGCTACTACAGACTGCTTTTCCTAGCCCCAGAAGGATAGCAATTCACTCCCCTCCTGATGTAACTGAGTGTGAAAGATACACCAGACAACTCAGAACATTCTTGCAGGTATTAACACAGTTGTCTTAGAGGATAAGTTTGTACCTTTCCTTCGGACAATGAACTCAAATTTAGCTGGGACCAAAGTATCCAGGCTAATGTTAATGGCATTCAGTCCTGCCTCCTTCAGTCGGGGCAGAAGTCTGGTTAAGTTGATCCCATTAGTTGTGACAGCAATGGTTTTCAGCCCTTCTAGCTTGTACAGTTGACCTAGGAAATAAAAAGTAAAATGAGCACTTTAAAAGAAGTAATTCAACTGTAAGTTACACCAAAACCCCGAAAGATTTGTGAAACAAAAAAGTGTCACTGAAGGTGTGAGGAAAACATGGACACTTCGGTGTTTCAGCCTCCTTCCAGCCATATTGGTTGAAGACAACCATTTTCACACAAATCCATTTCAAAATGTATGAGAGCAGTTTATTGCACGTGAAACGGGTGATGAAGTCCTGTTTTATCAAAATGCACACTAATTTTGTTCTCCATTTCTTAAATAGTTACTTTATTTTTGAAGTAAGGCCTTTGATTTTATGTACCTTCTTTTCCTCGTCTAGCTTTGCAAAATCAATTTTACATTCTGCAATGATAATAAGCAGCAAGCCATCCCTTTCGCACCTGACACCTGAAGTAGCTGTGTTTCTTTAGCAACATTTATTCTACAATGCTTTACCAAAACCCAGTTCTAACCTAGGGATAGCTGCCAGGATTAGTGACTTTAAACTTCTGAAAGAAATACCACATGTAGTCCTAACGAAACAGAAAAAGGTCAACATATTAGACTATTACAGAGCATCCAAGGCAAACAACATCCAAGGGACAAAACACTTGCACTTGACAGCTGAAATATTTCCATTACCCCAGCCAACTGGAGGGCACTTACGCAAGATACTAAAAAATAGCTAACAAAAGAAAACAGCATAAGAAACAGTTAATATCATGAGACTAAAATTTAGAAAATAGCTGCCTTCTCATAAGCCAAATGCAGAAATCCTCAGCACACCAGATCTCCAGAGGGCAGGCTTTCAAACCTCCAGTTATCAGTACAATAACAAATAGGAAAAACAACTTGCAGAAGCAGAGCCACAGTAAAGTACTTTTTCCTCGCTTCCCCTCTCACAGCCTCCACCCCAATTATTTAATAAATATTTGAAGAATCCTTACTATTGAGGCAGCTGTAATTACAGCACAAATATTTCATAGTTCCTTCTTTCCTCACTATTTCGATTCTATTTGTTCATGTTGATAAGGGCTTTACTTCTGCTTTATCTCATTTCCCAGCTATTCTCAAAATATTAACTCTAAGCTGGGCCCAGAGCTCTGGAATGGGACAAGCCAGGTCGAAGCAAAAATGCTGAAGCTTACAGCAGCAGCAGCATTTTGCAACATGATTAAGAGCTCCATAAAGACATTTGCAAACTGAGGTTATAAGGAAAGGAGCAATCTTTACCAAGAAATACTTTTTTCTGGCATTCACCTCTCAAAATCCTCCCAAATGACCAAAAATAACCGCTTCCTAGAGGATAAGTGCTACTGGCCTAATTTTGCCACAGATTAGCTACTAGCTACCCCTAGTAGCCTAGTCTTTGTGAGAGCATAGTATACATACTGCAGCCAAAGGATAGTGCAGGAACATCACTACTTTTGTTTATAGTCTCAGAATGCACAGAGTGCTCAACCTCAGAACAACAGAGAAAAAAAGAGTTGGTACCATACAGGCTTCATTGCTAGAAATGTAAAATGCAAAAAGGTATTGAATAAAACTAACATCATGCTGCAGCCTAAATGGAGAAATTAAAGACAGTAGCACCAGCTGTTATCCACACATCTTTCTCCTCATCAGACAAGATACAGGATGAGGCATTGGAAATACACATGGAACCACCTGTAGTAACAAACTGGACAGAAGTCAACTGTGAGAAATTAGAGATGACGGCTTAATGCTAACACCAACAAGTTAAAAAGGACCAGTTAGTACACTTTACCAAGTGTATTGTTCACAGTGTCTTGGTTTCTCGGCTTGTTGACCCCTAAATTCAATAGGGATTAAAGAGACTTCATAACTTTGTAATTCTTCTTGTATCTGTATTAAATCTGTTTGCTGACCTTTGGTCACTGCTTTAGCACCAATCAGCACAAGCAAAAGCAACTGATATAAACTAAGAAGTAGAAAAGGAAAGAGAACAGTTGCTATAATTCCATAGCATGAAACTACAAGATTGTATGTCAAGCTCAAGCCATAAAATAAACCCTTTTACATTTACTTCTCCATTTAGGATCAGGAGCATCTTCTTAAATAGACAAGTTTTTTACATACTCTCCTCCTCCTTAATTGCACCTCTGATTGAGTCTCAAAAAGGTATGTATATCTCTTAATACATGAACTAAAAAGTCTACCCTATACCACTTCACTCTTGAAATGTGTATGTTGCTATAAGAAGTCATCCAGTCAACCCTCCTCCACCCCGAGGAAAATTATTTTTTTCAGTGGAGCTGTGTACCTCTCAGACTATTAATAATAAACAGCTATCACACAGTTTATATCCAGTGCTTATTTATACTTTTGAGTATCCCAAAGGAGATGGATTCTACATTCCACAATCAGGAAAGTCTCAAACATATGTTTTCAGCAGTCCCCAGGACATAATTTAGCTTTCAGTAAGTGTTAGTTGTGGACTCATAGTTGATATATGTGCATGTATTAAAAGATTTTAAATAATCTAAAGAACTGTAGTAGGTTGCTGAACACCTTGGTCTCCTCATGGCTAGGCTTCGTGAACAAATATTTGGTCTCCTACAATAGCTTCAAATCACATTTGTTCATTGGAACAACAAAAAAACCTTGAATTTGAGTATTTGAAAAATTTATTAATAGTAATCCAGTATTAATATTTTTGAGCTTTACTGATATTTCACAGACGATTTATAGTTGAGAGAAAGGTTTGCTGAAAACAAACCTAACTTAAATCTCAACCCCATTCAGCACCTGAGATATGAGATATTGTAGACAGCTTCTATAAACCACCTAGAAAACAAGATTAACTCTATCCCAGACCAAAGCAGTACCATGTGCCAAGATGGCTTCAATAAAGGTGCTCTACTCAAATTCTGCAGAAGACATTTTTGGGCTGTTTTTTCCTTCAATGACTTTTCCCATACTTGTTACATTGACCTATTTAGTTTTGGGACTTTTATCTGGATCCCAAACTTGGGCACCATAAAGTAACACCAAAGGCTGAGAAGTCAGAAAGTGTTTATAGACTTAATTTGCCAACTTTCAATAAAGTCTTAAAAAAAAACCAGCCAGGCTCATACAAACCCATGACAGAATGAACTAATGCAATGGGACAATCATCTTAACATACATTACCTTCACCCCAAAACTTTTGTACTCCATTTAAGTGATCACTATGAATCCGTCAAAGTTCAGCTGAGAACTGTAACAGAGGCAGAATAACGAAAACTCATTGGTTCAAAAAGATCCATCTCCCTCTTTTGGGCACAGAAATCAACCTTTGAGAATTCTATCTTTGGAGTAAAACAAAATAAAACAAAAAGATTTCTATCCTTCCAATTCTAATACTTCAGAATTGCAGCAATGCAATAATTATTTTGCAGTGACCTGACTACTCCACTTAGATCATCAACATCAGAGTAGCTGTGTTGAGTATAAAAAGTCACTAGCTAACACTGATAAATAAAAAAAAGATGCATACACTAGGAAAGAAAGTTCTACACTGAGCTGATGACATTGTTGATTTCAAATAATTTTCATGCCAATACTATATGCTGAACTGTAAAGCTTTATTATATTTTAAATTGCAACCTATTTTATAAATCTGGCTCCCTTTATAGGAGCAAATAATTATACCTATTATCATTAGAAATGGGGAATGACTTCTTGAAAGAAACACACCTCTCAAAAGGAACATAGCTCTCAATGCTATATAAAAAATAACCTATCATGTGAGGGCAAAATGTCCTAGACAATGATATTCCAGAGTTGTAAAAATATTAAGTTAGTGCAGCTCCATGACCCCTCACAATCAAGGTTCAAGAAGACCCAAGCCAGTTCATTCCAGCCATACCTTTTCCAGCTATAAACAGGTCAGTTTTACATACTACACTGCTTTGCTGCTTCCTTTAGAAAAGACCATAACGGTGTTCCAAATCCTGAACAAAAAAGAGCAGAGGCAGACACCAACTGTTTTCTGCATCAAAACTCACTGTATTGCTAGGCAATTTCTCTTCTTTCAAGACCTTCATCTTCCATTTTAACCCTCTCTTCAGTACTTATAAGAGTATACCTGCAGAAACAGACTAGTTCAGTTGTGTACAATACACCAAAGTGCAGCCACCTACATAGCCTTAATCTAATACATTGACACCATATGAAGTTATTCCAATTTTTTTAACATAGGAGACTCTGGAAAGAGCAAAAAAGCACCTGGCTCGAGAAAAAAACCAGGCACAGTCAGCCAACACAATACCAATCAAAGGAGATAGACTTGTAAAAATTACCCAGTAATTTACTTTCCATTGAAGTAATAGTCTTCATCAATAGCTGTAAAAACATAGGCATTTCCACCATTCCTTATTACACACACAAGTGACATCTGTTATCAAGGTAACAAAACAAACCCACAAATAACAACCCACCTCAAAATCAAAAGGACAGCTTCTTTTGTTTGTAAGAACATCTCAATTGTTCCTCCCCAGTGAGGACCTGGTCACATCAATTCTTGATTTTTCACCCTAAGGCTGCATTATTGCAAGCTAGTCTGATAGATGTTGAATATGAAGACAACGCTAAGTTCAGTGGTTGCAATAAAAAGAGAGAGAAATTCCATTCAAGCAGCAAAGCAGAACTGGAAGTTTTCTGAAAGGAACTATCTTGTATTGTTGGGAAAAAGTACCATCATTAAATAGTTGTTCTTCAAGTTGCTGGACTGTGTTAGTAGATAGCTGTAAGTGTAATTCTTGGATCAATATGCACGAAGTCACTCTGAAACACACTGTATTGATTTGGAACTCACCCACAATATCAACCACATCAGGACGGATGAGTGGCTCTCCACCTGTCAGGCGGATCTTCTCTACACCTTCTTTCACAAACAGTCTGGCTAGGGTGATTATCTCCTGAGCAGTTAGTAGCTCTGATTTAGGAGTCAGCTTAACACCTTCCTCGGGCATACAGTACTGACCTGAAACAAAAATTAGCGAAATACACAGGAGAAAAAAATAACCAGCAACAATTAATCTAATATTGATGGGCAAAATGCACCAAGTGCTGCTGTCTTTAATGGATGTCAAATGACACCAATTTTGCAAAACTTTACAATCTCCTAACACTTTCCTGGTTTCCCTCAGAAGAAAACCCAAGACTCATTTATGTGTCTCAAAACTACAGTGGATCCACTTTGAAGGAAAAGCTAATCTTATTTCTATCTAACCTGCATTCAAACTGATGCCTTAAGCCCCTAATGGTTTTTTTATTTTTCTAATATTTGTAAGATTGGTAAGAATTGTAGGTTTTAAAAAGCAGAAACCCCTTTGTCCCCTTGTTCCTTTCCCTTGTTTACACATTCCCTAACCCTTTTACCCCATTCTATGCCTTCTATATCAAACCTACCCCTGAATTCAGTAGCAGTGTTTAGTCTTTTGTCAAGGCAAAGGCCTAGACTGTTTGGAGAACAGCGTATCAGGGCCTAAACCACAGAGTACGGTCAAAAATTAGGTAATCATGTACCCTTTGTACTCTGATGAAGTTGAAGATGATGAAGTAAGTGGTCCCAAAAAGACCCCAGACCCAATTCTCAGGGGGAGGGCCCGGGGCAGGACCAGAGGAAGGGCCAAAGGGTGGACACATCTGGGATTGGATGGATAATGTTATAAAATGTAACCTCTCGGGCATGGCCTGCGCGCGCGTCTATATCACCTATTGCCTTGGCAAATAAACCCTTTCTTATCTCACCCCTAATTAACTGCTCCGGAGATTTTTTTCAGCACCAAAATACACAGGCAACAAAACACAGACACCAAATTCAACTGGCAAGCACTGGGACATTGCTACAAACTGCAGATGCAGTTGTGGGAACGCCTAGGTATGAGCTCTCCTACTTACTACACACTTGAGGTATAGCAAACAAGCATCATTATCCCAACCACACCAAGTCTGACAAAAGACCTGTCACTTCCACTTGTCACTGGAAGATCCCTAGGCTTGCTCCTGGTTCCTCATCCCACCAGCAGCTCAGGTCCAAATTAGCCTATCTGTCCTTTTCTATTACTTTGTGAAGACAAAAAACAGCACAAGGCCAACACAGCAATAACACCCTAACTCAAGTCTTGGCCTTTGCATAATATGGGTATAAGAGGTTTGTTCACAGAACCCAGCAGACACTCACACCTGAGGTTGCATTTCTCGGTCAAAGAAATTCGCAAGTAATTGTGCTGACGCCCAAAGCTGTCTGTCAAAAAAGGAGAGAAGGGGGCAGCATGTTCCAGTAGAAAGCGTCCTCTTCCTGGGCTTTGCAACTCCTGTAACAAAAACAAGCCAGTGTTAAATATTTGAACAGTGACCCTGTCAACTTGCTGTATAAATATTAACTTTGAGCTGAACTGATAATTATTATTCCATTTTTCCCCATAGGGACAGCTGCACAAGAAAAAACCCATGACTTGTCTTTATGATCAAAACTGACCATTTATTGATTAACTTTGTCACTACTTAATTTCATGGAACTGTTTACAATCTTCCCTGTGCATTTTAAGATACAGCCTCTTTGCCACAGATGCTTCAGGTTTTTTGTCCATAATAGGAGGTTGTTTGGTTTTTTTTCAGTTGCCTGTCTCTTTACTTTCCAGAATCAATGATCCAGGACCACCCTATCTCACTATAACCCCTGGGGTAAATGAAACCATGTAAAAGGGGTCCTCCCTGCACTTCAGCACAAGAGAACTATTAGTCGATGAAACACTGCCATCTCTGCTTGTGTTCCTACCAACTTTCATGTGCAAGACATAACTGAAATACTTCTATGTACAATTATGTTTCACGATGTCTTGTTTCCAACAAGGTCTTCCTGTCTAAACCCATATAAAAGAGTACTTCCAAAAAGCTTGTCTCTGTTAAAAGATGATAAATAATACAGGGCATGGTGAAACTGGAAGAGAAATATATGATTCTGAACACCTATTCAACCTGCATAAAATTCAGAATTTTAATAATGTCTTTATTAACTGTCATGAAGTGAATATTAAAAGTGATTTCTATTTACAATCTTAGGGTTTTCTTAAAGAGCAATGTAATATATTCTACAGCAACACAACTTTTAGGAAGTATGAGTATTTGCTTTCTAGAATGAGGGCATAGTAAGGATGTGGACCTGCTGGAGCAAGACCAGATGAAGCCACAAAGATGCTCAGTGGGCTGAAGCACCTCTCCTACAAAAACAAGCTGAGAGAGCTGGGTTTGTTCAGCCTGGGGAATAGAAGGCTCTGGGGAGACATTATAGCACCTTCCAGTATCTAAACAGAGCTACATGAAAGCTGAGAGGGACTTTTTACAAGGGCGTGGAGTGATAGGACACAGGGGAATGGCTTTAAACTGAAAGAGAGCAGCCTTAGATATCAGGAAGAAATTCTTTACTGTGAGGATGGTGAGGCACTGGAACAGGTTCCCCAGAGAAGTTGTGGATGCCCCATTCCTGGAAGTGTTGGATGGGCTTTGAGAAAGCTGTTGTAGTAGAAGGTGTTCTTGCCCGTGGCAGGGTGTTCAAACTGGATGATCTTTAATGTCCCTTCCAACCCAAACCATTCTGTGACTCTACGATCACTTTAGGTATCCAAATAAATATCCTAAATTAGTAGCTGCAAACAAATACAGTTTATACCACATAACTTAAAAACATCAGTACCATCAATGCCAGAAGACTGTTGGTTATAGCAAGGTCTAAACAGAGGGAGTCCCATTGCCTTTAGCCCATGAATTTCAAACTACCATGTTATATCTATTTTTCTACACCTGTAAAGCACAGCTGAAACCACTCTGCTACTTTTGGAAAATATTTTGATACCCTAAGTAAAACACACTAACTGAACCAGCTCTTATCACAGTACTGCAGAAAAGCAAAAGTTTACCATTATACTTTTATCAGCTTGGTTCAGGCACTACATACAAACATCTACAAACAACATAATTCAACCCCTGTCGAGTCTTTTTATCTACTACATCACAGTTAAATTAACATTTTATAGGAGGCCAATTTAATAACTCATGATAGAGGCCAGCTGCCTAACATCACAAAACAAAACAGAGAACACAAAATAATTAAAGGAACCACCTTCACTGGGTCCTTGTTAGTTAACCACATACTGACATCTAATAGCCAGCCAAGAAAACTAGAAGAAAGCTAAACAACTCCTGAACATACAGTGAATTTCATCTCCAGTGAAAAAGCACATAAAAACCCATTTCTGTATACATGGTGTTCACAAAGTGTGTGTGTGTGTGGGAATCAGCTGCAGAATTGTGCCTCAAGCTGAAATCATGCTAATTTGTCTTGATAGGCTGCAGCAGGCAAAGGATTAAATAAAGTTTTGACATAAACTTAAGATGTAGAATGAGGAACCAGACAAATGGGTATTTAAACTGCTCACCTAAGCAAAAGTCATGACGTACATCTAGTGAAAAACAGACCTGTGAAATCCCCAGACATACTAAAATCAGCATGTATGGGATAATGCCAAGGGACTGGGCAGAAACACACAGGGCTGGAACATCAGCTCCCTGGCTCCGATCACTACTAGTAACTATAGGAGTTAACCCTGCACAGTACTGTGACACAGCCCTTGCAAGAAGTCTAGAAAAGGTCAACTAAAATAAACCCAGGTATGGTTCCTCAAAACATTTTATTCTGAAAACATTTTTAAGAAAGATTTGTGGTGGGTGGAAGGCAGAGAGACCCTCAGTGACCAAATCAGCCAGACAGCAAAGGTTATCTGGGGAGAGACCCAACTTCAGCCATCAGCAGCTGCAACAATTTTGTTTCCAGCTGTGCTAACACTACAGGAGCAGTTGTTCTTGGCAGCGCAATTTTTTCACTAACTTTTAAATAATCCTCTACAATTCTTGATGCAAACAGCTTTGAGGTAAAATAAGAAGATCTCTAAAAACATCCATGGCAGTGGGGGGGGGGGCTAGAGAAGATAAAGGAGATAGAAAGTGGCTATTTCAAACCCCAGAAAGCATCTGTTTACCCGTGCTAAAACTGCAGAACAAGTTTCCACGCAATGGCTTTTCTGCCAGAAGGAAGCAATCCCTTTCAGTTTCAGAAGCAGTGGCCACAACAGCACAGCGGTATGGGGCGCAAGGCCAGCCCTCCCCAGACCTGGCCTTCCCTCACTGCAGCACCAAATGGGTCAGTGGCAATCCCTCTGCAGCCACACACTGCTCACCCTTACATGTGTTCTTTCCTCTCTTCCTTCTTCAGAAAGTCAAAAAACCCCCAAGTTGAAAATCCCTTGCTTTGACAGAAATGCTGGCTCTCTTGCACTTACTGTGAGGGTTTCTCAGAATACAAGCAGGGTTAAGTCAAAGAGCCCAGGTAAATATCCAGACTTCATTTCTTCTTCTTCCCCAGTTAGAAAACTCGTCCCTGAACAGATTAAATCTAAAGATATTTTAAATCTGTCAAACTCAGAAAAACCACAACATGAAAGTATTTTTCTCTTAAAAACTGTGCTGCTTTCTGGCCTCGTTGGATTTCTGACATTCTCCTTCCTACTATTTTGGAAAGGTGTTCACATTTGAGAGGGAAAGCACTACCATGCTTATTAAGATTATCTGTGCCCTTTTTGTGGGAGCTCTCCTCTCCTGTTTCTTTCTCAATAACTCTTGTTTGCATCTTTTTCAGGATCCTTACCCACTCCACCTGAAGACAGATTAGTATGAACCTCCTGTCTCCTGGTTTCAGAGTGTGCATTACAGGGAGAGAAAGAAATGAAAAGTTGTCCTTCCCGACAGAAAGGTGGCAAGAGAGGGAGACCCAATGCTTGTATATAATGGAAGCCAAAACTGCATACTTGCAAGGACACTAAGATGCTTAAAACAATTTCCTGTTTTCAGAAGGAGCCACCACTGGAGTGGGATGCAGGAGACTGTTCTGTTCCTGGTCTGCCATCCACCCGCATGGCTGTTACAGGCAAAGAAATAACAGGAATAACACTGCCCTTCATTAATTACTCTAAAGTGAACTGTTAAGAAGCAGCATTAAAAGAACAGGCACTCAGCAGGCAGTTGGTGTCAATAAACTTTAAAGTTTCTATTGGAAATAACTTTTGCACTCTGCTGCAACGTAGTGGGTTTTAGAACAGGGAAAAGAAAAACGCTTTCAAAGCTACTAGAACTTCTTTCCATCAGCTTCTTGTTGTGTACAGAGATGGGCTTGTCTGGAAGGGAAGAATGACTGGAGAAGGAATTTTTAAGCTGTTATTTCAGTGTCTGTCCAGTTTGAAGTCAGCACAGAGGAATTAGGAGACACCCATGAGGAATTCAGTAGCACTAACTTGAGCTCCAGCAGAGGCGGATCCTGTATTACCAAAACTGCACCCAGCACTGACTCATATTTTTATCTATACCACAGAAAAGGCCAAATATCATAGATATAAACTCAGCTGCCTTCCTGGGAACTCAGGGCAAGGATGAAACATTCTCTCAGGTTGTTGTGTAAATATGATTTTCTGAAGGGAAAGAACTGGTTGAGGTTGAACCTAATCACTCGCAGCCTGTGTGAGAGCCATTGGAGCAGGAAGAAAGCAAAAGCTGCCTGCTACAGTTCTCAGGTTACAGGAAAAGGGTTATTCAGTTCCCTGAAATAGGAAAAGGCGGATAGGGTATTTTAACATATCAGTGCCCAACCACATAACTTTCTCACTCAAAAGGGATGGCTATAACCCACAAGTCTCCACTCCCCTCTCTCCATAGTCAACAGGAGACACTTCTGCACATGGAGCAGTATGACCTGTCACACAGGTGACAGGTGTGCTTTATCTGATCCATGAAAAAAACAGGTTCTCTCTCTGGGCTGTCAATCACATGTTCTATACCAGTACTGAAAGAATAAGAGCTTACATGACTGCACCTAGCAGCTATATTTTGACAAGCTGTCAACCCTTCAGACCTGCCAATTCACCTGTGATTTCCAGAACTCTTCTAACAATACAGCAAAATTGGAAGCTGTCACCAGAGGTATCAATAACCACCAGGAACACCACAAACTGACAGATACTAGAAAGGCTCATTTAAAAACAAGGGGGCAGAGAACAGAACTTGAGCTGAAGATCAAGTACCGTCCTTGCTCTACTCTTCCACCTTCACTTCATCCCCAGTAATATTTGTGCACTACAAAACAGTAATGCTTGCAAACGCTTCTGCACAGGCCTCAGGGACTACCACAACCTGTGTACTGATGTCACTGTTAGTGTTGCCCCTGGCACCTGCTAGCTCTTTCAGTTCCTGCAATCCTTCTGGGTTTGTGCACCACTGCTGCCACCCCAATGTAGCACCTAAAGCTGCTGCAGCACCATCGTGGACAGAACTCAGCTAAAGCTCTTCTCTTTCATGCCTCACTTTTAGCATCTCAGTCTGTAGGGAAGCAGTGACATAATGTCCTTGGTTCAACCTGAAAATTAGACAACCGCAGAGGCTGAAACGGGTCTAAGTAGGCCAAGTGCCAGAATGAGGTCTAAGCTGAGAATTCCAAGACAAATGTTTGTCTGAGGGCTCAGCAGCTGCTGCCCAACAGCTGACCCCAAACAGCATGCCACAGTTGTGAGTACTGGCACAGCGAGTACTGCCCAGGGACTGCGACCAGCTACCCGCAAAATGGAGTGTCAGCACACAGAGAGCTTCAGTCATGACTGGCCGACAATAAGGGCCATATGAGGACTTTCTGGGCAAGCTGGGCTTTCCACTTCATCCTGGTAGTGAAGGTTTCATTGTGGCCACAAAAAATTTCAGGTGGTTGTGTTTGGATTACAGGATGTACATAAGCAGACGGAGTGAATGGAAGTGACCTTTACTGGACATGATACATCTAGAGCAGGATTTTTAAAAAAATACGTGTCATTGCTCCCAAGCCTCACTATCTTAAGAGTCCTCTCATCTTCCTCCTTTGTTTCAAAAAGCTGGAGTTTTTGCAAGTAAACTTCCAGTTTACAATAAAATAAAAAGTAAGAAAATAAATAGAAATTACTTTTTCTAGCGTACTGGAAAATACAGTTTTGTAGTAGAAATAGGTCATCCTACATACTTATTTTAATTAAAAAATATAATTTGGACACATATCATCAGGCATACAAGATGACAGGGTGGCATCCAACTAACTTTGTTAACTGCGAATTAGTAGAAACAAAAAAACCCCAAACCACGCTTGTACACAACCAAGCAACTGTGAAAATGCTGCTTTCAGAGTGCCTGTTGCTACCTGCCCTTTTCTAGTCTTAGAAAATGAAACTGCACTCTGTGTATATCTGAGACTGACAACTGTATCTTAAATACTAAGATACAAACAAATTGTTTACCACACAATACCAGTACAGCCACTGTACTGGTGGCTGTACTCCACAGTTTAGAACCTAAACTAAAGACTTACAGTGGATGGCCTTGGGCACAGCCTTTACGCCGTTTCCTGAAGCTCCTGAGTTATAGAGTTTTTCCTTCCACAGCTGGAATGACCATTTTAAAAGGGGCTCTTCTCCCCTTTGCACCCATCCCGCCTCCAAAATCTCATGAAACTAAACAGAACCCATGAATACTTTCAGCTCTAGCACAGAAGACAGTCAAGCAGTATTCACAATTATTTTGAATGTTTAATCATCCTGTCATTTGAAAGCACATTTCACTGTCTCCTATGGCTGCAATGCCAATTGCTCCTCTCTACAGATGAATCCCAGGAGAGACTGGGAACAGAAAGGAGCAATGAGTATATTATCACTGTATAGTTACTAAGTTTTCAGTGTCTTTGTTTTTGCTTCTCAGACCCTGCAGGGTATGAGCCACTAGTGCCCTGCCACACCTCTCACAGTTACGGTGACACAAACCCATATCACCCATTCTGTTCTTCCAGCCACTGTGGCTTTTGTCCCCTAAGGAAGTAGGGCTTTCAGAGATGGATGCTGTAACCAAGCTCTCTCAAAAGTATTCCTGAATGATTGTTAGAGCTACCGGATCTATAGGAAGTAGTGAAAACTATTTCTGATCAGAATTTATAAAAATGTTCATGGCTTAGGAAGAACAAACCAACCAACCAAACTCAATAACCTTTCCAGATTTCTGACTCAAGTAAGCATTCAATATAGCAATGCATGAATACATTTGGTTTCCTGTAAATAAGTAAGTGGCAGTGAATGCATTCAATTCTGGCGACACAGAGTCTGTCACTAGTAGCTTTAGCTTGTTTTCTGCTTGTTAAAGCCATCCATGCAATCACAAGTAACTCAATAAATCATGTCCCAGCTGGGCTTACTCTGCGTGCCATGCCCTATTTCTGCTAGTCACAGAACCTTTGCGTGCAGCTTTTTCTCCTGCATTTGGACACCAAGAGACCGAATTCACCTGGGGGACCGAGAGTTTAACCGGCAGAAGCTGTATCTGGGCAACACCTGCGTTGATTTCGCGCCAGGACCGGAACAAACAGGACCAGCGCGAGCTCGTGTGACCACGGGAGCACAACCACCGAAAGCTGCCAAACCACTTGGTTTTTGATCTGAGGTGACCAAACTCCGTTGTGTAATCTCTCCCTTGACTGGGCAGGAGCACAGAACCAGCTCGGACCATGAGACTGGGTGTCCCACGTACTTCCAAAGTGAGGGTGACATTTCAGCAAAAGAAGGGCACAGAATTATGTATTGCTACACGTCTTGTTGACTCTTCCCTCCCCCCCTATACATAACCAGCTCATGTTCGTCGCACAAGCCACCGGGCAGCCCGGGACACGTTGCAAAATTTTACGGACAGGTTGCACTTCCACGGAACGCGCGGGCACACCCCGCCCGCGGTGCCCAAGCCCCCCGCTCACCCCGGCGGGCGCAGCCACGGTTACCACAAGTGCCCCACCACGAACTACGTCTTCTTAAGGACAAGGCAGCGGCCCGGGACGCCAAATCCCAAAGGCGACCTGCGGTGGCGCGGCACGGCACAGCACGGCTCGGCTCCCACAAGCGCCCCCCGCCCGCCGGTATCCCGGCCCCAAACCCGCATTCCCGCCGGCCGCGCCCCCCTCACCTGCGCGGCGGCCGCGGGAGCCCTGGCGCGCGCCCCGGTGCTGCAGGCGCGGCGCGCGGCCGCCCCGCGCGCCCCCCGCACGAGCCGCCCCCACAAGGCGGCGGCCGCCATGCGGCTCCTCGGCACCGGCGCGCGGGGGGTCCGCGGCCGACAGCCCCGCGCGAGCCGTCACGCGGAGGGGGCGGGGAGGGAGAGCCCAATCAGGGAGGTGCCGGTGCCGCGCTGCACGCCGGGAGCTGTAGTCCGCCTCCCTCGGCCCCAGCCGCGCGTGGGGTCCTGCGGGTCCCGCGCCACCCGCGTGTCCTCCCGGGGCAGCGGCCACGGGCAGTTCACACAGTCACAGAGTATGTTCAGGTGGAAGAGACCCACAAGGATCATCGAGTCCAACCCTTGGCCCTTGCACAGGGCCACCCCCAAGAGTCACACCACATGCTCGAGGGTGTCGTCCGAACGGTTCTTGAACTCTGTCAGGCTTGGTGCTGTGACTACTTCCCTGGGAAACCTGTTCCAGCATCCAGCCACCCTCTGGGTGAAGAACTGTTACTGTAAATCGGCGAATAAGTAACCCTTAAAACTCAATTTGTGAGCATTAGCGGGCAGGCATTCCTTTATTATCAGCAGTGGACACACAGGAGGACAACTCCTCTAATCATGTGGGTGCCCCGTTCTTGGCTCAGTGTAGCTACTGTTTACTTACAATTTTACATATTCAGTAAATGTCTTACATATTCACTATTTCTCTTATAAATTTCATACATATGTTATTTAGGTCTAAGAATTTCTTTAGAAGTCCTTATTTGGTCAGTAGGGGTCTTCTGGTGGTCTCTGGTGGTTATTTGGAGCTTAAACTTTACTTGAACTTGTCCATTGAGCAGCGTATTTACAGCTGGTTATAAAGTGCCTTTGTTCAGCATCTCTTATCCAAAACCTGGATACCTATGTTACCACTACTTTAACTAAAGCATTCATAAACTTGCTTATTCCACAACTACCTTAGCAGAAACTTACATTGTGAAGGCTGGTGCAAAATTACTGAACCATGGAGAATTATTGCTCTCAGAACCTTTTTCTAATATCCAACCTAAACCTCCCCTGACACAGCTTCAGGGGAGCTGTCACTGTGTCCTGTCACTGGTCACCACAGAGAAGAGATCAATGTCTGCCCTCCTCTTCCCCTCACTAGAAAGTTGCAGACTGTGATGAGGTCTCCCCTCAGTCTCCTCTTCTCTGGGCTGAACGGACCAAGTGACCTCAGCCGCTCCTCATATGGCTTCCTCTCAAGGCCCTTCACTGTCTTCATGGCTCTCTTCTGGATGGGAGCCCGGTGACCCTCAGCAGTGAGGGCAAAACCTGCACTGACAGCCTTTGCCATCTGCCTTCCCCTGCCCCCATCTCAGCCCTCCAAAAGCCAGGTGTAGAGCCAAAATCTGCCCACCAGCTGCCTTTGAGGGACATGTGGGCACTGAAGGACACATGGGTGGTGCACGTGTCCCAGCAAGGCCAGCCAGCGGATTGGGAAGCACAGATATCCTCAGCTGGACAACATATCTGGTGGAAATGATAACTTCAGTCCTGCCCCAGTCTCAAGTAAAATCTGTACAACCTTGTCTGAAGATTGGCACAGGAACTAAATGAGGTATAATTGATCTTGTGGGGCATAAGAAAGCAATATTTCAGTTTTTCAGCCTGATATACTTTCCCCTAACTATCAGTGTTTCAGACAAGGGACTCACAATGTAAAGTCCGGTATCCCACTGTCCACCTCCAGGTGAGGGTCTGCAGAGTGTGGTCACCTGCTGCCAAGGTGAACTGTAGACACTTGTTCTGTACACGCTTTACATGTCAAAGGAGGGCTTGGGTGGGATAACAAAATTTTCCTGGAACTCCTTCCCTGAATCATGTCAGATATTCTTCCAAAAGACAGGTGATTCCCTAAATGACTTTATTTGCTCTTGGACTTAGAACTGTGTAGCTGTTAAGAGTAAAACTCACAATTTTGTACACCATGCTGTTCTATGATCACTCTTCCATTTAAACGAATTTTTTTTTCCATTACCATATTGCTGTGCCAGGGCGATTTGCATTTGCAACTAATGGTTGCACATTAACAATTCTCTGCTTAATCCTTTAGTGTTTGACCTGTGCATTCGTTGTTGATGTTTGAGTAACTGGGCCTTACAATTGCTTGTGTCAGCTGCTATTTCCGGGCATTGTTACATGTGCTGGTACAGATTCAATTGTTTAGTCAGGCTATACTTAAATCTTTGCTCTGTAGCAAAACGCTGCCTTCTGTCCAATTCAGTCTTAAGCGTTTAGACTTTAGACTTTATTCAGTCTTTAGGCTGGATACAAACTAACAGTAAAACTTAATGCAACATTGCTACTTCCTCCCTTCCCCCCCACTCCCCTCCCGCCAAAGCTGAAGCTATTTGAAAAGAAATACACTCAAATGACTCATAATGTCACCAAACCTCTATTCTGAAACCATGCCCATCAGTATGATGTCAAGGTAACACATACACAGATCAAAACAGTAGATAAAATACTGGTTTTAATTAAAATTTTTTAAAGATGCAGAAGCAAGCTTGCTGTTGACATTTACAGCAACTTTATGAAGGCTCACTTCTCCCTGTAGAACTGGAATAACTGTAATTAAAGGATTTCCTGGATTTATTTGAAGAGCAAGTGATAATGAAAGTTGAAACACTGAAAGCATTTTAGCTTCATATTAAATGTAGTAATCGTTCAGTGAGCTTTTCAGTTGTGGAAAAGGTTGAATTAGATGTGCAATGAATAAAGATGAAAGTTTGTAACAAACTCAGAAAGAGAAAAAAATTATTATTTGCTTCATCAGCATTAAAAAAAAAATCTTCAGTAATATTCTACAGGAAATGTTCTTACCTACAGTGAAGAGTCTGGCTCTGTAGTTCTATTGTTATTTACTTTTCTTAAAGACTATGTTAATCTTAACTTACATCTTTAGTCTAATTGAATACGGTGGGGCTAAGCATATTTGGAAATGTAAGAAATTAAATGTTTTTGCATACCTGAAAGCTTTCTTCCAGTTTTCTCAGATTGTACAAATATAGGTATGTTTCATTAAAATAGCATAAAATCGGCTTTTATACATCCAAAGGTACACCTCTTACTCTCAGAAGTACCTGCTTCTGTTTGTCAGAAGCACTAAATGAAACCATAAAAAATAGTAATGAAATACTATTGAAATACTAATGAAATACATCTGCATAAGAGATGATTCTGTTTTAACTTTATTGGGATACTGTAATGTCATGTTGTGCCACATCATGTCATGTCATGCCATGTCGGTCATGAAGAGTGTGTTTGTACATCTGAGACAGCAGCTGGAGATTTGATTGCTTTGTTTTTCTTAGCATCTATCTGAAGAACTAGTACTCAGTAAATAATTAAGGCTTTGAGGTTTGCGTGTCTATGCCAAGATGCAGCACAGTATCACGCCCTTGAGTTGTAACCAAAGTTACACGTGACATTCTACCACAGCAAAACAATACCTATCTGCTTCTAGCTTCAGAGACCACCGTCACTCTAGTGAGGCTAAAGACATTTAATCAAAGCAATTTTAGGATCCACAGAAACTCTTGCCAGTGATGTTTCAGTTGTCTTCTAGACATAATGGAGACATTCACTTGTGTTTGGCACAGGATACTTCTTTAGCCCAAATTCCAAAGAAAGAAATTTCCTGCCCTTCCTGCTGCTGCCTTCCCTTTTGACTTACGGGGGCCCTAGATTAGCCATGTCTTATTTATCTGCTTATTTGTTTCAAGATTTTGCTGAATTCACATTTAAAGCCTTAGAGGTCTCATTCAGCACTTGTACACATCCAGGGATTAACTAACTTCCCCCTAAGAGACTCTACACTGTGTCATTTGTAGAGGTCTGTGTGCCTGCCAAGGAGTGTTACATCCACATGGGCAACTGAAGGGCAGAGTCCAGTCCATGTCCCCGGGGGCCTATGCCAAAACAATATAAACATGCAGAGTATTGGACTACTTCCAGTGCTATTCATGTTTCACATAAACACTGAATAAAGCTTTAGAGATATGTTAGTAATAAAATAATAATAACTTAAAAGTCTCAAGAGAGAGCTCAGCACGTGAGCTGGATGCATCTGCCACAATGAATCAGATTGCCTCTTTGTCCAAACTAGGCATCGATTAAAAGTTACTCAACACCTTTCTGAAACGTTGGGCTACATGCCTGAGCAAAAACCGGGGCAAAGTGGAGGACCTGATCCTGTCCTCACATGGAGCTGGAACACAGTCAGGACTCGTGTTGAGACTACTGTTAGGAAAGACTGCATGAGTGCAAGCCAAGGGAAAGCCTCTGAGTCCAGCTTCCTGCCAGCTTCCTTCACTGAGCATGAAATAACAGAATTTACAAGACATGTTCACTGTTTTGTCTATTTCTAGCAAGAGCAGAACATCATCCCTCTTCACAATTGTTACTAGTGAACAACATAGGCGCTCCTTGAAAGAAACCATCACAAGGATGGAGATTCACTGTCAAACTTCAGGGCATAAATGGGATACGAACGACTAGCTTAGTAAATCTCACAGTTGCTCGTGAGATTTATAGCATTTTTCTGTTCAAAGAACACCATTGCACAGTTACTCTTGTCTACACTTGAGAAATCCTGGGGAGCTCGTACAGCAGAGGCTTCTGTTATAGTTTACTTTCCTCATCACAAAGAGGAACGAGAGCCTTTCCGGTGTTTCTTCCCGGTAGCTGACATAAAATAACATCTGCAGTTCTCTAGGACATACTGCTTCCATTGAATTAAAAAGCAATTGTCAAAAACCACACAGAGGTACAAATAGGGAATTTTGTCAGTATTCGTGCCAAGGCTGCCACAAAAACAGATGCACTCTCACTTACAGATGCAGAAGAAGTTAGAACAAATTGGTCTGAAAATCATTGGTATGGAACCAGCCAGGCTGATTAGAAAATAGATGTCAATGATGTCTTCTCCTACCCCTCTGTCATGGGAGAGTGGAAGGCTTACACAAAATTTATTAAAAAGCTTTGCAGTTGAGTCACAAGGTGCAGAAAGAACTGCCTTGCTTTTTAAACCCCTTCTCAGACAGGAGTCTAGGTGCAGCTGCATTCAATCTTGTCCTCAGATTATGTCAATAGTTTAAATTTAAGGAATTATAGAGGTGTGATTGAACAACTTTTGTCTCGTAGATTTTTAATGATTGGCAAAATGCGAATATTTATATAAAACTAATAATTTATTTTATACAAATGGTCAGACAAAAGATCTTAATCAGAATTATTTACTACACAATATAAACATTAAAAATGTACTAGTAGAGTATAATATAGCATAAAGTAGTATGGTGCACTGTAACAAAGCAATTACTGAAGCAGTTATATTAAAGCTAATAAAAAGAAATAATTATTAAATAGAGATCTGATGTAACTCATCCATACTAATGCTTGTGGGGAGATCCATTTCTCTCAACCTTGAGGAGTAACCTTGGAGAACATCCCCAGCCAAGGGAGGAACCTCCACGCATACACCCCAAGAGGGGCTATGTTAGAAGAACCTGACTGCATGAGAGGGGACTGGACTTTTATAGTATAAAGTGATTGACTGCTAGTCACATCTTTACAGCCCAGCTATCAGTTTATCTGTCAAATTAGACTTCAAAAAGCAGGGTGTATATTCAAGGTTTGATGAACCAGGGTGATTTTAGCATAATTAACACAACAACCTGGCTCCAGCACTTGATCCTGCATGATAGCTTGATTGGATTTTAGGTCTTATCAGGGTGGGCCTATCCTGCCACACTCTCCTTACTTCTGTGTGCTGGAGAAACCATCTTCTCCCTCATCTTATTACCTTCCTCCTTTGCTGCATTTTCTTTGGTGTCATTCAACTTTTCTACTCACAAGAATGAGAAAAGAAAAATTGATAATTTATTATTACTAAAGTCATAATGATGACGTTTTTGGCATTCTGTGTTTGAGCTATATCTACCAGTATCCAGAAGGGCTGTAGAATGCCAAGGAAACCAACTGATCCTACACATTAAAGTGAAGACTATGTTTACTTTTCCATACTTTTGCACAGATACACTACAGAAAGGGAATTAAGAAATGCATAAAAAGCAAAGGGTGATATAAGTAGAGAAAGGGACAAAAGGAATGAAGAAAAGAAGGGGAGAAAGGGAGAAAAGGAGGGAGAAAGGCACAGAGGAAGGGGGGGAAGAGGGAGGGAGGGAAGGAAGCTATGAGCTTGACCTTATCATTTATGTATGACCATACCCTCCTTTCTTGGCTTCCTTTACATGAAATATCATTATCTCACCTTCAGCATTAAACAATTTAGGAACATCAGCACTTTGTGCACTCTTTTTATTTTTTTTTTTTTTTTTAATGTAGAAATTCTGTCAGGACAGCTGCAAAACTTTTCTTTGTCTGGAGCAAAATTGCAGTTCCACCCTTGCACAACATTCCCTGTAAACAGGCTGTTCATGAGCTGGTAACACCTACTGATCTAACTTGGTGCTTATTGTGTTTAATTCCTGAGAACTGTGAGAAGAATGAATACAGTGACACAGAACCACCACATCTAATAAGATTGAAACAGACATAAGCAAAGGAAGGTTTAGACAAAGTTATACATTGTCTTAGCCTAACTCTCTGTGAGCATCTTCTTCCCCAGGCAGCTCCAGGTGTAGGTTTGGGGTTAATTTGTTAGCATGCCTACATTTTATTTTATTTGACTGAATTTAAGGACATGCTAAAAGGGGGACCTAAGTGTTAGAAAACACCAGAAGACTTCCTTTTTCTTTCCTACAGATGACCTTGACTCCTGATGTCCTCCCCTCTCCTTGCGTGAGTAACTTCTCCTTTCATGAGTAACTCCCATTGCTCCGTTCCATGTTAAAGAAATCCTGCTTAACTTTATGGACTGAAGTTTACTGTATGGGTGATATGTGATAGTCCCTTATGTAGCAGCATGGATGACACTCCAGGCATCAGGCACAGGGCAGAGAGATGATTCTCAATACTCAGAATTCTGTTGTATTTTGGACAAAACAAATCATGGTCCTCCATTTTCCGCCAAGTGAAGATTCCAAGACAAACATATTGGTCCTTAAGAATTACAAAAAACCCACAAAAAAACAACCAACCAAACAAAAACCCCCCTCTTTTCCAATATAGGTGCTGTCTTGCTTTCTTGAAGCTAGTCCCTGTATTTGGAAAGCAATTAATTTAGTTAAACAGCTGGACACATTATCTGAAGAAATATTATCTCTATTTCTTATTTAATTTCCATTGAAGCAAGAAATTTCATCAATAACAAGGAAAAACTTCTCCACATTCCAACAAAATGATAAGATCACAGACCTTCAAGACTTTTTTGTGCTGGAAGAATTTTATGTCACTTGGAAATCAATTAAGTTCCATTAAGTCTCTAAAGTATACCTGTTTTGTATTGTGCATTTCAAAACTAAGTGATAGTGTTTATAACCAAGTTCTTAGTCTACCTAGGATAGGATTTATTTTCTGCTTATTTCTTGGCTTATATTGCTGAAAAAAGCCAATTTCCAGTCTGTTAAGCATCCAATCCATGGTAAGTGAATCTGTAACAAACAGCACTCTGAGAAAGTTAATTTGTATCCAAAGAACATTACCCTGTTAAAAAGTGAACAGGAGAAGAGGGAACAAAACAAAATTTAAAAAAATAATAAAAAAAATCTAGCATCTTTGTAGGCTGTTGACATTTTTGTTTTCCAGATACTTGTATCAAAGACAGTATTTTTTCAAATACTGTTAAGTCTCTTCCAGATTTAGCATTGCACAGTTATTTCTCTCCCTGTCATTTTAGATCCCATAAGCACTTCAGTTCTTTTGAGTTCTTGGAAATCACAATAAAGAATTGTGATTCTAGAAACCAAATCTCACAGAATATTTCCCTCTTTCACATCTTTGACTATCATATTGTAACAGAAAGATAGAAAAGAGCTGTTTACATATTCACTCTGTTCTCTCATCTCCTCTTCCCAGCGTTTTCAATTTGCCAGTTTCTGAGCTGCATTTTGAAAATAGATGAAAATGTGATAATGCCTTGGAAAAATTTTATTTGATTTTTAGGAAAGAGGATCATTATTTTGTTATTCACTGTTTAATCACTTAGATAATGGAAAAGTGAGCCTAGAGAAGAAAAGAATTCTGCTTTTCTGATTCCTACCACTCACTTTCACATCGATGATTACAAATAACCTCTAAGATAACAGAAAATCAAGCCCTTGAGGGGTAGCTGTCTGAATAATGGCACTCAAATAACCTCAGATAAGCCATCAGGCTGGAGATTTCAGAGGTTATGACAACTATAAGCCACTACATTTGAGAGGGGTAGGCTTTATTTTCTGTAATAATTGCTCTTCTAAAGCTTTTCTCTCGCTATAGTGATAATTGCTCAGCCCTTGTGACTGGCTAACTACTGCGCCTCAGAAATATTCTGTTATGGGGAAATGAGAATGGGTTATTTATT
This sequence comes from Pipra filicauda, assembly GCF_003945595.2. Taxonomy (NCBI): domain Eukaryota; kingdom Metazoa; phylum Chordata; class Aves; order Passeriformes; family Pipridae; genus Pipra; species Pipra filicauda. The sequence goes on from NW_024104538.1 coordinate 604,883, forward strand.
TCACCCAAAAAGGTATGGAGGGCACTCTACTGGCCTTGTATTTCCTCATGGATGCTGAAGTATTGATTGCCATCCCAGACCTGGAAATCTGATCTCCTGACCCCATTATTTCAGCTTCAAATGCTGTGTGCATAAAGAAAATTAATTATAAAACAAAACACAAAAGTGGAACAGGCTGATTAGATGCTGACCTGAAAGGGCTCTTGTTTGCTGAAAAGTTTTTCCATCTTAGGCAGTGGAACACCTTTACTTTTTTTTTTCCAGGTTTGACAGTTAAAGTCAAGGGGCTTTATGCTGCTGCTCTTTACAAGTTTGTTTCTTCCTCTAAAAGAAGAAAATAACTTTATCTTGATGAAAAATTCCTGTTCCAAAAGGCATTCAACATTTGGCAGTACTAGCCTGTCAGTCTGCATCTTGCTGTTGTGCAAATCCTTCATCTTCCCATGCAGCACTCATGTGATACCCATGAAGAAAGCTGAGCACTCTGATTAAACACAGAATGGCAGAAAATAGAGAGAAAAAGAAGGAGGAAACAAGGACAAGGCAGAGAAATGGGATTGAGATATCTGATTTTTGTATTTACCTAAAATTTCAGATATAGCTGAAAAATACTACAATCAAGAAGCCTGGAACCAAACAATCCTAAACCTGACCCTAAGTTTCTAAAATGATTTTGAAGTTTTTCAATTAAACATTGTAATTGTTCTATTAAAATTCCAGTGTGCTTTAACAGGAGACTGATTTCTCCACATTTCTCTTTAGCTGTCTCTGCAGTGCAACATAGTACCTTCTGAAAAACTGAGAGTATTCAAGACAGGAAGGAAATAGGTACAAGAAAGACTGTCAGTTCCAAGGTAGAGAGGGAATTAGATGAAATTACTCTGTGTTAATTCTGATGACCATTGTTGGTTACCAGCAGTCAATCCCTATGTTAAAGTTGCAAAATCAAGCACTTAGGGACAAAACAAATAGCACTATTTTTGATATCCATCCGTACACACTCTGAAGTTACTTCCTTACATACATGCCCTTCTCTATGTTTATGTGTCTTATCTTTTCCATTCTCTTAAATTTCTCTCTGGACTTCTCGCCAACCTGTCCTACCATTCGTCTCTTTTTCTAGCCTCCTTTATTTTTGATTTTCTAATTACCTCCCTTTAAATTCCCACCCTCCCATCTACTTGCTTTGCATCTGAGATGGGGGAATGATCCTTACCATGCAAGGATCTGTTAGCGAGCAGAAACATAGCCACAGTCACAGAAAAAAATTAAAACTCACTGCAAATATCTGCAGGACAGCCTTGCTGTCTGAAAGATTAATTCATTTCACTGGTTAGGACCTCTGATTGCAATCCTGTGATGTCCCACTACTGTCGCCTGAAAAAGGGATGTCTCTTCCAACTGGATTTTTCCCTTCTGTGCAACCCTGCCTCTGGCGAAAGGGATTGTTTATAACCTCATTACTTGCTATTTCAGAAGACTACAGTCAGAACATTAATTCCAGTCTGGAAATTATTTGACTCTCCCTGTACATTTCTTTTACTTGAATATATACTAGTCCCAATGACAGTTGATAACTCTATGTAGCAACGAAGACTGTTAACTAAACAAAATATCTTCCTTACTTGTTCCCTTCTTTCTCCTAAGTTTTCTAAGGAATGGTGATTTAAACAGTCTGATCAAATTCTCACATTTCATCATAGTTACCTAATGTCTTTTACCTTCATTCACTTGTATGGGCTTCATTATGTATTTTTTCTTTGATTTCTGAAAAAAATATGAAGAATATGAAATCTACATAGTTCAGATGACTTCTCCAGTAGTGAATTTTGAACAACAGGTGCCTTTGAGAAACATATATAAACAACTCTGTGTATCATTCCTTGGCAGTCCAGAGATACTCCTTTTTCAGTTTACACATCTTAAGAAGGATAACTGGCTTTAAAACCAGCTTGTGGTGTCAGCAGGGTTTCCAAAGAGTAACTCTACTCTTTACAAGCTAGAGAACTACCTATGCTGCACAACACAGCAGGGCCAGGACCCTGTTAAACTGAAGTTAATGGAGCAGACGTAATCACAGGGTACACTGCTAGGATCTGCAGAGCTACCAGGTCAGATTAGATCAAAAGAAACACAGACAATGTCACAGCACCTGCATCCTAACAAAGATAATCTGTGTGCATGTAGCAAAACACTGATTAAATTGCTCTGCTTCTGGAACTACCACTTGACTGCTAACCCAGGAATCTTTGAACAGTGCTTGTGTGCTGCTGAAGTAGTTTTGGAAGGAGTGACAAGACAGCTGTAAAACAGACCAAACAGTCCTCATTAAGGACATGCACTGTGAATACTTGCTTAATTTTACTGCCTGTGTTTACTACTGCCTTCTCTCATCACTGTGACTTGGTATATAGGATCCTCCAGCCCCTGGCCCACCTGTTAAGTGTGCCATTCATTTATTTAGCTCCTAGAGGTGATGAGTAAGTAACGTTAAAGAGAAACTGCCACTGCACTGTCACAGAGCCAAGGCGTATACTAACACTTCACTGCTCCAACAGCCAGATATGTGTGAGTCCAGGACGCAGAACAGAATGTAGGTGTCTGAATCCTTCACTTCCCACATTAGGAAAATGATCTAATCACCTTGCAGTCTAGATCTGCTATGGCACATTAGCCTGCAGGACCTCAGTTTCTGGGTTTATATTTCAAGTAACTGTTTGGATATATTCTGGGGAAGCAGAAAGAGATTGACCTCCTTGGTTGGTGATAGCAACACAAGAACTCCCACGTGAGCAGAAGGATCCAAGCAAGAGCAGAACAAGTCCTACTAAAATCCTGGCACAGGGAAAGTCATACTAAAGTCTTTGTGCTGTAGCTCTCTATGCCCACAGGGATGTGGGCTTTATATCCATATTAGGGGAGTCGGTACCTTTTTTAAATAACTTAGATCTGACTTGGAGAGATGACTGATAGGAGAAAGGCAAGGGAGGTGGGGAAGAGACATAAATTACAAAAAAAAAAAAAAAAAAAGATTGACTCCTAAGCCCACAGGACCTGGTAAAAATCCCTGTATTTCCACCCAACTGGAGTGGCACCACCTTCTGTAATCAGTAACTAATAGCAAGGCATGACTACTACTTCCGTGCAGTTTGTGCTGTCAAAACATTTGACTGACATAGAAAATTATAATACAGAACATATCCTTAATAAAGCACTCCCTTTTGAGGTAATTAATTGGCAAGAAAAATCAAAATGAAATGAAGTCTCTGTTACTTTAACAGGAAAAAATACAGCTATAGTATTGAATGAAACATTCTGATCTTTGGCTCATTCTAGTATGTTCTCCTTGGTTTGTAAACTTCAATGCCTTGAGAAAGTATTTGGTCTGTTCATTTCTGTATTGACACTTCAAATGTTGTGAGTGCTTACAGATTTTCCCTGCCACATATTTCCTCTTCTTTTGTTTGTTTTTGTTTTTTTTTATATCTGCAAAAATATGCAAAATATAACAAATAACATTAAGCTTTTATCAGAAATTTCCCATAAAAAATTAGACTTCAGAAAAATGTTCAATAGAACATGCTTCCCTTGGAAAAAAGGCAATTCAGCAGCAAGTTTACTTGCTATTTCAGACGAAATAACCATTTAATGACTCCCACTATCTGCTAAAACAACTGATGTTTGAGGGAGAACAAAGTCTTTCTTTACATAGAAGATCTAATCCAAGCAGTTGTTTCATCATTGACTTCTGCCTTGTACAGTAACTTGCAATCATCTTGCATGGGTAAATAACTGCATAGGTGAACAAGGCTATGGAGTAATGAGCCCTTTGATCCAATTTTACTCCATCCAAAATGAAAAAAAAGTGTGTCCTTGGATTAATAGGAAGAATATGGCCCTAGTCCCCCTAATTTATTTATTATTAGGATATTAACTCAGTCTTCAGGAAGTTTACAAATACTTTCTTTTATTCACATGTAGATTGAGAGTCTGGAGAATGAGAATGTGTAGATATTACTTCTATGAACAGATATATTTCAAGAAACTTAAGACCAAACCAAAAGCCACCAGCACTTCAGACTCTCTGCTTATCTTCCCAAGTGACTTCAACTCACTGTGATTACTAGAGATTCATAATCGTGTTTCAGTGCCTGCTAGCGCCTCTTTGTCTCCTTTTCAGATTTCTGTGGTCTCCAACAATCACTTATCAGAATTAAAAAAAAAAAAAAAGCGGGAGGAGAAAGCTGGCTGGAAATTTCCCCAAGAAATGTAGTAGGACAGGAAGGGACTTGGAGGATCATCAAGATGAGTCCATTGATGTTGCAGATGGCCACATCAAAACTTACACCTATACCATTGCTGACAAGCCACTTTAAAGACAATGAACTCTGATGGCTATACACCTTCTTCTAAGTTTCAACCTAAAAAAAAAAAAGGCTATTCTAGAGGTGTAAGTAGCTCAGTTGGTGAGAGCATGGTGCTAATAACGCCAAGGTTGTGGTTTCAATTCTCATACAGGCTGTTCACTTTAAAAGTTGGTCTTGATGATTTTTGTGGTTCCCTTCCAACTCAGAATATTCCATGATTCTGACTTTCTGACCAGTGTCTGAGATACAGACAGTTCAAAAATACAGAAATGGAAGGGAAAATAATGGTAATAATGGTAATTATTATTATTATTAGTAATAGTATGATAACAAAGTGATATACAATGCAATTTCTCCCTACCTGCCGACTAATGCTGAGACAGTTCACAAGCAGTGTCCACCAGCCAGCCTTCCCCATAGTTTATATACTGAGCATGATGCCATATGGTATAGAATATCCCTTTGGCCAGTTGGAGTTAGCTGTCCTGGCTGCATCCCCTCACAGCTTCTTGTGCCCCCCAGCACCCTGCTGGGGTGGTATGAGAAGCTGAAAAGTCCTTGGCTGAGTGTAAATACTGCTCAGCAACAACTAAAACAACAGAGTGTTATTAACATTATTCTTATCCCAAATCCAAAACACAGCACTGTACTAATTACTAGGAAGAAAATCAACTCGGTCCCAGCCAAAACTAGAACATATGTTAACTGGATGGGATTGGATGTGAGCTGTGTACATTTACCAGATTTTCTTTTTTTCCCAATTTTCATTTGGGAAAAGATTGCATCACTGCATTAGTCTTACTGAATCAGACCCTGGAAGTAAAGTTACTAATTTATGAATTCTGTTTCTCTGGTGTGAGATGACCAAACCTGTCAGAACCATACAGCAACCTCCAGCCATATACAGCAGAAGCAGCCAAGTATGTTTTGGATAATGAGGAGGAGTCTGTGCAGAAAGGGACGTCTGAATGCTGGAAAAAAATAAATACCATTTTTAGGCACATCCATTAGATATTTCACTGTCTAAATTCCCCTTGAAATGCTTTCCCCTTTCAGCTTTGATTGGAGATATTCCATCATTTATGCACTGAAAATTTTATATGGACTTTTGTGAGAAATATCACTAAGGTCCATTAAATCCAGATTCCAAGGACTTTTATTACCTTTATACTTGGTTGTTTTTAACATTGATCTGTTCTCCAATTCATCTTGTCATGTTTTCCACAAACAGACCTGCTGGCACCAGCGGACTCATTGCAGAATGGATGATCACAGTGCTAACAAGAAAATTTCCTGGTGCTTTCTGAGTGTCTTCACCCTGCTCAGTTGTACCAAACAAAGGGTAGTCAAGGGGCAAAGCACTATATGCAGATTCTTTGATATATATAAAATAAGAGGGTAGGGTAAAAAAAGCTGTGAATAACAACCCAGGCCATAATTTCCTATTTCTCTCTAATAAAGAATGTTTTGCCTCAGCTTGTTTGCTTAGCAGTTATCCTCACTAGTTTAGTCTGGAAGTGTGAGCCACTAAGAACAATCAGTTTGTCCCAGGTCTTTGCCCTGAAATTCATCCAAAACCTTCCTGAAGATCAGAAATATTTCATTTCTTATTTGAATGTTTTTTCTTAACTTCTGGGAAACTTCAACAGCAGGACTTGGGGGACCAGAGCTGTCAGGATGCAATCTTGCATTGAGAAGGAAGAAATGACTTCACTAAACTCTGGAAAAGCCTTTGTGTATAGCACAATAAAGGGAAATCAGCACCTAAGTTTCCAATTTAGTGGAAATGATGAAATGCAGAGTAGTGTTACCTCTCTGGTTCAAACAGCTCACCTTACCATATTGCAAAAACAGCTTTTCAGTGTGCTTAATAAAAATTTTTTATGACTCTGGTTAATTGCTGGTAGAAAACTTGCTGGGGGAGAAAGTTTGCATCTTTTTTCATGTCTGTGGTAGCATTCTTTGAGGCCTGCAGCATGAGATTGAGGGTGCTGGTACTGTGATCTCTTTTTCACCTGCTTTTCCTTCCTTCAGCTTCTAAAATAAATCTTCTGAAGCATCAACCAGAGGACATGTGTGCAGGAGATAGCTGCATGCTGAGAAAGCACAGGTCTGACTGTGCTAAATCTGTCATTTTGAATTTTGTTCAGGACTTTTGATAATAGTACAGAAAAAAACATCTGTACAGCTTATGAGGCTAAGTAATTTCATGCAATGGCATAAGTGAATCTTGTGTGCATATTGCAAAGAGGCAAGGAAGCTAACGTGTAAGATGCTATCTCTAAGAAGGAAAAAAACCAAGACCCAAGCTATTCTCTATTCTCTAGAGCGTATACTGCATCTTCCTCAAAGGCATTTTTCTGAACTCTGCCTAGGATGGACATCAACAAAGAAAAACATCAGCTTGCTGTTCTTTCACCAACTATAATAACTAATAATGGTATAGTGATCACTCAGTCATGAAGACTTTTCCATTACAACTCAAGCATCTTTTCTGACTGTAAGTGTATCGAAGGCCACCAGGTTCATAAAAGACCCATTCTGTAAATGTCAAATTCTACTTTTTTTATGCCAAAGTTTCTGGGAAGCATCTAAAGAGCAGTGAAGATATTAATACATTTGATGTGTCTCCAGCTTGCTCTTTGGAGCTGACCAAATTACAGGGTACATGATTTTGTTCAATGGCTGTAAGAAACAGCCAAGAAAAGAAAAGAAAGACATATTGGCTTAGACTAACACAGAAATTACTATCTACTAAAAGAAAATAGACAAAATACCCTTCTGTATAGAGTAAGAACGTTCCTTTTGACACCTCTATTAAGGGAACTGTTTATTTTCTGTGCTTACTTTTTCATATAAACTTTTAAAAAAAGGGTGTTTGTTTTTATACAAAAATATATTTTTCATGTTTATGAGGAGCTGTAGTAAAGAAGAGAGCATTTGGGAAGCTTCAGATTTCTTACCCCTTTCTGGGAGTTTCAAACTGCCAAATTTGATTCAAAGAGAGAAATATTTCTAGAATCCACAAAAAAGCATGGTTTGGGACACTAATATGTTAACTTTTTTTTTTAAAGGCCATCTGTAATTCCTACTGTAAAATAAATATATTTTTCTTGGTGGTTAGTTTTAGATTCCTAATTTTTTTTTTTCTGTTTAGAGTGATAACACAATTATTGCAATTTAACAGAAAAATAACTTCAGCAAGTGTAGTGCTTCAGAGCTAAGAAATACCAGTTAGGATCTTGGCTCTATATTGTAGTTAGACATGAGCCCCCTAGACAGCTGAATTCTTTCCACCAAGTCAATGTATGTAACTAAGCACTAATGCACCATCTTATAACAAACCAGAGAGATAATCCAAAACATGCAGAAGACTTGGAACAGGTCTGGGGAACCATAGATCAGATAATAAGTATACTTGTTGTAAACACTTAACCCACTTCTTAATTAAATGCTAGTGGAAATAAAATGGTGGGGTTTGAAGTCAAAAAAAATAAAACCCCATGTGTTTGCAGCTAGATGGTGCCATAGGATTATGCAATCCCAATCAAATTAGGGATGCTTTATGAAAGGACTTCTATTGTACACATAATATTGTATGAAAGCAGGCTGTGATCTAGGAGTCAGAAACGGCTTCAGAGAGTTGGTGTTGCTGTCTCTAGTACTGCAGGAATAGTACTCACTTCAGAATTGTTTCCTGTCCCATAACACCCCTAAATCAAATAGAAATTACAATAATAACCCTTTGTGGAGCCCCAGAATTAAGGTAGTAGTGTGTTTCCTGACAAATACTTAAATTCTGCATGAGCTCTTCGTCAAATGCATGCATACAAGTGAAATAAGGTCTGCCAAAAACACATGACAGATGGTCTTGCTTGAACTGGAGTTGAACAATACGAAATTCTAGGAGAAATTACAGACACTGATAATTCACTTTAAAGCTTGGTGCCTTCAGCTGGTAGTGCACATGGAAGTACATGCTCTAGTGATCCCCTCCTGAATATTATATTCAAATTTTATTATTTACTCTTAGTAGTAATCCAGTTGTTTCTGTTACTTTTCCTTGGCTCCCCTAAACACTTCAAAAATAGCAAGTGTCTTGATAAGAAACTCCCACAGAAATCTTATGTAGCTGGGGGAAACAGCAAGCTAAGTACATTTATAAGATTTATTTTCCAGATGGTATTCTTTCATACCACTTGAGGATCACAGAACTAATTTAATTGAATCTTTTCTGTGCTTCCTAACAATTTAGATTTTGAGGTTAACTTCTAATTTTTACATTACTATGTAGCACAGTATAAATGATACAGAGTCCAAATGCATCATCACTACACGAATGCAATTTACAGGACATTCAAACCGTGTGGCTTACTAGTCTGAACCCAACAACACACAATTATTAGAAGCCAGAGTTAGTGTAACGAAGCAATGTGGTTTTCCTGAATCTCTTTCCATAACACCAGAAGTCAGGTTCATTTTGCCTGTTGTTTTGAAGCTGACTGCAGTTCATGTTGTCACAGTGCCTTTGGAAGTTGTGTGTTAACAGATTAGGAAGGGGACTCCATCTGAGCTGAGACTTCTCTGAAATTTGGGTGCCAAAAGATTCAGCAAGCTATTGAGTCCATCTGACTTCAAGCACTACCTGAAAATTATGCTCCTGTTTTGTGTACGAGAAGGACCTTTAGTGTCTCACCTTGAAACCACTGAATGGATTAAAACCTTTGAGTTATCCCTGCACTTGAAGTGTCTCACAACTGAATTTCTTAGCTAGGGTGCCTTTCCTCTACTTTATGCATTTCATTCTCTACTTATGATGGAGAGCTGTGTTCTTTCCTCCTCTTTCTACTTCTTCTACTATTTTCCCTCCCTCCTCTTGAGTCACTACACCATGTGGAACTGTATCATCAGCAGATAAACAATTTATCTTACTGCAGGTGATCCATTCTCCAGTGTTCAGTACACTCTTTACAATTCAATAAGTACAATTTCTATATCTTGCAGTAAGAGGGCTGTTGTATTTAATCTGTGCTCTTTGCTTATTTGTGCCTCGATTATACAGTTCTTCCAGTGATATTTTCAGTGAAAATGTGTACAGAGGAATTGTATGGAAAATTGTTACCTCCTGTTATCTGTACTGTATCTTGTTTATTTTTATGCTTTTACCAGTCAAAACGCACTGAATGTAAAGACATGACTAACCCGTTAGAGACTCCATTATTATTTTCCCAGGGAACCTGAGCCAGACAGTCTAGCAGTAGGAAAGTTTCCATTAATACTCCTAATACTTGCAAGCTAAGGTATGACAGTCAGGTACCCTGATGCCTTACTCAGTGAAGGCTAAATCCAGTGGGTTTTACTTAGCCTCTGGAGATGTGGTGCATACAAATCGGGGAATGCAGCCCTTCATGTGTCTCAGTAGGATGGGATATGCATCTGTGGGCTGTGACAGGCTGCCCTGACTCTCTTTTCTATAGTAACTCTGCAAAAATTATCTCAACCACAGCCAGAACACACACTTCAGTTGTGTGCTAACATCCTGCTGGGCCCTTTTATGCAAGCATCCATCTTTGAGGTGGCAGACTGATGAAGCATCAAGCAGAGCATGTATTGAGCCCTTCTTAGAGCCTCTTTGTTACTGTGCAGCTATAAGAGTATCCACTGTCATCATACAGCCAGGTTGGTCAGGTGGCTGGGTCATTGGTTATGTCAGGTCTTTCATAATGCAGTGCTTTGCACATGCTTTTGCCAGCTGGTTTGAAAGAGTTAATTGTACGCGTGAAGGTGTTGGTACAGAGTAAGTCAGCCCAAGGTGCTCAAGAACAAGTGGACAATGATGGCTGTGTTCTATGCTTTTCCTTTCAAAAAAAAAAAAAAAAAAAGAAAAAAAAAAGGAAAAAAACATCAGGGAAGTCTGCTGACAATGTGCCCTGTAAATGACCTTCCTTCTTGATCTTAGTATGACATTACATTATTTTAACTAATTTTTAGTGTATCTGGCCAAATGCATTGAGTTATTTCAGCATAAAAGTAGGCAATACCCATTTCCCTGTTGTTGGGCAAATGGTTGAGATATCTGTAAATATTAGGAAACCTTCAGAGTTAACTTGCAATACATAACACTTGCTATAGATAACAGTCCAAAGACTAATTGGAAAGTAGATCTCTTAAATAAAACAAAAGCAGTCCATATAACTGAATGCCAGATACTGTTTTTCTCCAGCATAAAAACTTCAAGGCAGGACAAACACAACTTGCCTTGCTCCATCCAGCATTTGGGAGTACTGCACACTGCACAGCACAAGCAGAATTCAGACTCAAGACCTTTGTATCACATCTTACCCACAACACAGAAGCATCTGTCAAGATGACCAAGGCACTTTTATGAAAAGGTAAACTAACTGAAGGCAGTCTGTGTTTCTAGGTTGCAGAAATACAGTAATAGGCAGCAACAAGGTATTGCACGATGTCATATCTGTCCTGTCCTCCTTGGCCTACAAGGACAAATATTTGAAATCAGCAGTAATGGAGTGATTGAAAGACTTTCAGAGAATGATTGCTGAGAAGGTAGACACAGAAGAATCAATTTCATGTCTATAGTACTTCAGAAGACCAACAAAACTACAAAAGGCAGTTCCTGCTTTAAAGAGGGCATGCAAACTCACAAAAATGAACCAAAAAAACTACCCCAAAGAAACAGGTATGGAAAAAACTAACAGTTGCTTACATGATATGATTCATGAAAAAGTGATAACTGTTTAATTTGTACAGACATCCAGTTTTTCTACCTTGTCTAAAATATTTCCAGAGCAGCAGCGAACGGTCTTTTGCCTTTGTGGAACACCTATTTAGAGGCTATGAAGTTATTTGTCTTAAAAAATCTTTTGTATTTTCCCCCCTACTAAAGCTCTGCATTTCCAATATCTGTGCAAAACCTTCAGGGAATTTTAAACAAACATTTTATAAATATATTTGGAAGTTCCCCATATATATTTTACTAATTTCAACTTTTGCTATGCTACCTCAGCGCAAGACTTTTCTCTATCATCATGTGAGATTTGAAAACTTGTCTTTATCTTTCTATCTCATCAGCTGAAAAACATTTTTCTACTTTCCTTGCTTGTCTGGCTTTTAATTTTTCCATACTTCTACCAAATTTAAATTACATAAAGCACATCACAGACCCTCTACAGGATAGCTCTGTATTGTGTTCATGTTCTGTTCATTCATCAAATACTCGCCCACTCCATTTGGAACATACACTATTGAGTCTCTCCTTCCTTTCAAAACATCAGGAGTTAAAGAAAGAGAACCTGCATTTTAAAGTCCAAAAGTTTGTGCATTTTCAACAAGACACTTTACATTATTTGGATTTTTTTTCTGTTTGTCAGGAAGGTTTACATTGAGTGTAAATGAAATGTGCCAATGGATTGAGATGGTGACAAATATTGGAAGAGATATAAAAGCTTTTCAAAGACAGTAATAAATGATATGACTCTTCTACTTCTATAATTTGAATGACTCTGTTAGAAGTCTAACATATTTTCTGTGCCCAAGTCCTGGTTAAAATATTGCTTTAAAGGGAAAAACGATAGGGTTTGAATGGTCCTTGCTTTTTTTTTTTTTCCCTTTGCCCTCCCCACAGACAACATGAATGTTATTTTCAGAATCACATATTTGAATATGACCTTCTCTTCTGCCCCCACATGTGCATCACGTTATGTTACATTCCCTGGGATCTGTACATGCTATAAGTGCAATAACAATTCAATGTTTTATTTATAAGTGTGGCAAATGCATATACCATTATATTATCTCAGCTGGGCTAGTTCATTTTATTTCACCTCATTTCCTATGTAACTCTGAAGTTTTATTTCCATCTACCCTCCAATTTTAGCAGCTGCCTGTAATCACTTTCTCTTTTGCTCTAAATATCCTGTGGGTACATAGGAGTACATAATAAGCTTATCAGAAGCAGTTGTTTGTTTTCCTATTATCTTTTGATGGCATTTTACTTTAAAAAAAAGAGGACTGCTCAGTGTGGCTTCAGCTTTGTACTGCATGAAAATTTACAAGTTACTCTATAGTGCATCTTCCATCCTTGTCTTGAAGCACTTAATTTGAGTCAAGGGATTTCTCTCCACCTCAGCTGTGATTTGTATTTTTCTGTTCCATATGCAGTTCTTTCATAAGTCCTGTCATCTGACTGAAACAATCCATAAGCTGCTTTAACCTTTCCCTCCTGTAGATCACAATTATCATCTCCATTTTAGAGGTGGAAAATATTGGCAGAGTGGAAAGCAGAGGAATGTCTCTATAAACCCCAGGGAGGAGTTAGGGGGTGGTGGCGGGGAAGGAGGTTTATGTGACCAAATGCATTGATTATGATCCTGTTTTCTTCCTAATGGAAACATAGACCATCAAGAAGACAGTAGATAGAATTTGCTGACTTTTAAAGAAAATATTTTCAAATAGCTGCTGTCAGTAATGAGATGATCAGCAAAAGACGCAGCAGAAATGAAAACTGCAAATAAGGGAAAGGAAAAGCCTGTTAATAATCAGGCTTTTCAGTTTAATAGAAGAATGGCACAAGAAATGACTAACATGATAGAATGGGAAGGGAATACTCCAGATTTAGACAGAAAACCAGTGCAAAACAGAGTACAATAATTTAAATATATAAAGTCAATCCGTAGGTTAATAATTAGAAGGAAGAGCAAATACTCAGCTTTGTTGGTCAGAAATGGAATATATAGTAGTATCTTACATAAATTTGTAATTTCGTAGTATTTCCTTATTTCTATGTTAATACACCTTATCTTTTCCCTATTGTTTGTCTCCAGATAAATGGCTGACACTTAGAAAGATACATAGCAGAGAATATATTTCAGTTTGAGTATTCTAGGCCATCAGCTGACTTAAAATTCCCCTGCCAAAGCACATTGTCACCTAACACAACTTGAAATGAGTATCTGTAGAGTCACTTGCTGCATATTTAACTTACACTGTTATCTGTTACCACAATATTCAAGCTGGAACTGTATGATGAAATATAGCAGCCTAGTATCTCTAATCCATGTAATTTGAAGTAAAAAATAAATTGAAAGAATGGAGTAGAGAAAAATATTTTTAGCTGGGTACCAGTAATTCTGTTCTGTACTAATCACTCCCTGCCTCTGTAGTTAAGTGACTTGTTTTTAACAACGTGCTGTTACACTCATGCTGCTTAATGCTGTGTGTGACCAGGATCTAGCTTGTGTTAGTCATTGAATCCTACAGGGTAGAAGTGACTGAAATCTGACAATGTTCTCTACTTAAAATAAACATTTGTTAATGTATCCAAATATTCAATAAGAGAGAGAACAAGCCTGATTCTGATGCAAATTCAGTGAAGTCAAGGAATGATTCCTGTGCAAAACCAGCATGCAACCAGAACAGGATCTCAGAGTACTAACTGATTATTTCCTCATCAGATCAAAGTCCCAGAGTACACTGCACTGCTATTTGCTGACCTCTTGGTTCAGATTCCACTTCAGAGTAAGTCCAGGAATGTCAGTTGGATTTCACACAAGCTGCAATGATAGGAATGCAGACTTACTGACTAATGCACATCATACATCAGGTTGTACTTCTTATTGCTGTTGAAAAGAACTCAGGAGATTTTTTTTTTAGTATATCATATGTGGGGGGGGGAGTGTGGAACACACCAGAAACATTCCAACCACCACCAAGTCCAATAGGTGGAAAACATCCTCGGTTTATTTGGCTTCTCCTTTAAGCTACTGATGAAGCAGATTCCACATTTCTAGACTGCCAAGTCCAGCACTTCATTAGTCTGCACTGTAATATGTAACTCCTTATATTCAATTTAAATCTCTGCTAAAATTAAAGGCAACTTTTCTCAGTTTCCCATGGTATATAGAGAGAATCTTTTATTCGTTAGAGAGCTCATATCTATTTCATATCTATGAAAACTTTAAAGATTTCCTCATAGCTGTTATTTTCTCAGTCTGAGACTGTTTTATTTTACCTCCTTTAGTCTCTTCATCACAACTATATTATTTAGGATTATCAGTCTTTTTGTGATTGCATGTAACATGTTGGCTGAATATTGTATTTGTTACAAACAACAAAAAAGGACTTGACTCACTTCGTCTGCCTGTGGTAGGCAGGATTACAAACACAATGGAATAATTTTTGTAAGGAAGGAAGAAGGCAGCAGAAGAACTAGAACAGGGATGGAAACACTTTGCTATACTTAAAAGCCAAAATCGTTTATTACCAAGAGTCATAAGGCACATATATAGGATAACCTGTTTTTAATCTGTGTGGCTTTCATTTCCCTCAAACTATGGGGAATGTGTAAACTGGTATGGTCTGACAATGTGGTGTTTGCCTCTTTTTGCAGTTGTGCGATCTGATGTGTGTTGAAGACCTTGGCTGTTTTATTTACATATTTGACCTGTTAGATTGTGTGAAGGCCTGCCTGTTCACTGTACAACAGACAAACCTGTTACAAAACCTACATACAAAGAGAAAACTAGAATTAGACCCTTTTTTCCCGTTATCTCTGAAGTGTACCAGCTCTTGCTGTTAGAACTGACAGACAACTTTAATAGCCAGAGTCTAAAGTGACCTTGGTGCCAGTGTCTTCGCTTGTAGTTAGAAAGATTACATTATTCCACAGCCATGGGGAGATACTAAAGATGTTTTTTTTCTCATAGATTGTTCACTGCATGAAGGAAAAACACAAATTTGTTCTGGATTCTGACCAGGACATGCTTTTTTTCCAACACCTATCTTAAACTTCAAAAAAACATGCATTTTTGGCATTGGGTTCTAGTTACTCTTACGTGCACTGGAACTTTCACTCTCAGGTTAATATATAAGCAGATGATGTTGAACACAGGATGGTATTAATAAAAACACGGGCAAGCCTGCTGGCTTTGTTTTATCCAAATTATTATGATGTATCTATCCCCACATTTTATCATCTGTCACATAAATAAAGCAGGATTGGCCTTGAGAAAGGCCTGTTTATTCTGCAAGATAACAATGCTTTGAATTTCTGTACAGACCCACAGCTAAGGCTTTCAAAGAGCTTTACAAATGTTAATCCATTAAGCATCAGTGTAAGACATTCTCTGAGGCAGGTGTTAATTACCTCCATTTCACAGAGCAGAAGCAAAAGATGCAAGGGGTGATCCAACCACCTTATTTGTAAGGTAACACAGCAAATCAGAGCACTATCAGGGAGAGAAACAAAGAATTTTGGCACGGGTCTGCTGCAAAGCTCTCTCCCTTTCACCACTTTTGATGATTTTTATGTCTTAAAAAAGATGAAGGGGATGAACTGGTTAGATATTGGTACGAGGTTACAGCAGAGAAGAACTGGGCAGAATTTAGCCTCATGGATTAATAGTCAAACTGCTACCCTGAATGTCATTAAGCCTGTCGGAGGGGGGAGAAATAAAATAAATAAAAATAAAATTAAAAAAATCATTATCTCTATGATTTTCCTAATGGATAATGTAGGAGTAGGTGTGTATTCTTCAGCTGAAGAAAGTAGCACGTGTTTGGAGTCAGTCCATTCATATGACAACAAGCCTGCCATCAAGAAACAATAGCATCCATCTAACCTCTGATGTGGGGACCTTCTAAAGCAATTTCTTTTCGTGCAGTTGTAGAACGACATTATGATCCCTGTCCTACAATTCTACCTTTTCCCTGCTATTATCAGGAGTTTCATATACTCCAGAGAAGGCAAAAAATATTAGAAGGTGACACATGTTTATGCTTTTACAAGGAAGAAGACAAAACAGTTTTAATGAAGAAATGAGTCTTAGTTACCCTTTTCTAGCAGAGTCATTGTAGGGTTCTTTTTCTCCAAGATCTGTTTCCATAACTTTATGGAAAAGTAGACACATGTGTACAAGCAACCTTCTTTTGTCCTGCAAGGAGTAAGAAATTGCCCTACAAAGCACCTATTTGAACATTCATAGACACGTTTTCCTGAACTCCTCACACAGCTCTGTGTCATGGATAAAAAGATGCTGCTTCTTATTTGAAATTATTGGAAGCTGATTAGCAGAGTGTTCAACTCGGAGTTACAAGGAGAGGGCAGTATATCAATATTAAGGATATGTACAAATCTTCCTCAAATAACCCCTAAATAAGCATGAATAATTCTGGATGGGATGGGTAGGAGTACTCCTACACATGTGAGTGTACAGTATTCTTGTTCAGTGATCTTATAAGGGTTTGCTTTTTTTTTTTTAATTCTTGGTAAGTATTCTGGAGCAAAGACACAAACCTTTTTACCCTGGCAGGAACATTCAGCATTAAAACACACTTCTTAATAGTGTTATCCTTCCTAATAATTCTGAATGATCATATTTTTTATTACATCTGACATTATTTTAAATCTCTTTATTTTTCTCAAGTAATTTTCCTGTGATTGAATCATTAAACACTGCATAGATAGAATAATTTTTTTCTTTTAGGTCTATGTCATGATTTGTCTTTCTTTTAAACATTCCAAATACCCAGAATACTTCCACTTTGAAATGTAGTCAAGCACTCTGGTTAGAACAGCATTGCCGGCTCTCTGAGGTATTTGCTGTCAAAGTATCATTATCTACCATCAACCTGGACTCTGTAGTGTGAATAAGATAGATATATTCCATTTCTCACATGCTGGTTTTTAACATGGCGAAGATCAATCTACTGATAGTGACATATAAATGGAATAACATTCATTAAAATTACTTGCTGAAAACGCAAATCTACAATCACTTGGGAATTCAAGGATGCCCTCTTGTGTATTATTTCGCAGAAGGATCACATCATTGACTTATCTGCTCCAAGAACAAACTTCTCTTGAGAATAGTTGCACTAATTGCTTTTAATAAAGTGGCTCTGCCAAAATTAGCCATCACTACTCATCTTTACTCTGCTTACCTTTTTCAGTCTATTCATCTTTGATATACCGTGTCACAGATTTGAATTAGTACCAGAACCACCATTTAGATATTTTTACCTTGGCAGTGGCAAACATCAAACAACATAGTGTTTGTATGCTTCTGGAAAGATAATGATCAACAGTATTCTATCTGGTAGCTAAAATCCAGTATATACTAGCTGTGAATTCCTTTACATGGAAATGTGCTCTGTTGCTTCATGATACATTAGTTAAGGCTTTTATAAATTATGCCATTCACTGTCTGATAAACACACTGATCATATATTTGTCTTCCCTGTTAGTTTTAGAGGACTTCTGACTCACAAACACAGTTTTGGAAAATTGTGCATATGCATGGATTGTAACTCTAACCTGGGTCAGGTGAACTAGAGGTATCTCATTTTTGCTGGTGTTGCTGAATTCATTATGGATCTCTCCAGTAGCTGACAGCTTCCCCGATAGTTGCTATGCCTTATTTTGATGATCAGTTCAGTCCAGGTCTGCAATATATGTCAGGGGGCTGCTGAGAAAAATAGCATAAAATCAAGAAACTGAAACGTGCTATAATAGAGACACAAGAGGACTGAACCAAGATTCTGTGTACTGCCATCATTCTGCCACTTTCTAACTTTGCACTGCAAAGTTGCAGCCTTAATACAATGATTTTCACTTCTTACAGTGTGGAGATGAGATCTAATTTACATTCAAGAGAGAAGTGTACTTGTTGCTTTCTCAGCTATGGCATTTAAATCAGAGAGCCTGTGATATATTTTGTACTACAAAAAACCACAGGGCAACAGTTCAAGCATGGGGAGACGCCTTTGGGGGAGGTGATGGATAGAGAAGCAAAAATTGGCTTCCATTTGTTTATTTGTCTTCTCTGCTCTCTCTGTCCTGTTTTATTTCCTTGCCCTAAAATGTCTCTTTCTATACATGAATTGCCTTGCTTTTCACCTCAGCTTCTTTCAGAATTTTAATTTGTACCCCGGGCTTTCTTTCATATATTTACTCAATGCTTGGCACAAAGTTCTGGTCTCAGCTGGACCCTCTGGAAATTAGAATTTTAACTGTTGCCTGCGAGATACAGAGTTTAGAAAGAAGCCCCTTATAGTCTAGCCCTAGGCCGTAAAACATTACCCTTAGAAAAGTGGATAATAGTCTGCAAAATGATCACTGTTAGCCAAGCTATTTGAACTTATATGGACAAAAGTAAGGATCTGAATGATACTTATGTGGTCATGGCAGCCACACTTAGTCTCCTGTGCTGCTGTACTTGAAGGGACAGTTCTTGTGGGAGTGAGCAGAATTTTCATATTGTAAACACTCAATTTTTAATATATGCCATTAATAATACAAGGAAAACGGAGGCATGGCTTTGTATCCCATTCGTGGCTTTGTATATCATTAATCACAAGGTTAGTCATTTTTACTTCCCCGTTAGAGAAAGTCTGATCTGTGGCAGTCTGTGAGCGGGTGCAGAGAGAAACGCGGACATTCCTGCATTTCTCCAACCTGCCTGGTACCCATCACTGTCATTTGATGGTGATAATGAAGGTTGGGCAGTGGAACTTGCAGAGACTGAACTTCTGTGACTGAGTCCAAAGGCTTGTTGCTGGCTGGGCTTGGAATGAGCGGCGGTCTCACCCTTTGGCACTCCTTGTCGCCTCCTCACTTGTTAACGCCCAAACCGCTGGCATGCAGATGCAGTTTTCCCTGTGAACCACTAGATGCCCGGAGACCTCTTTGGTTCAACACTTCTTTCCACAACCAAAGCTGTTACTAGGGAGAAGAAAGGAACAGAATCCCAGCTAAGCCATGAGAACAATAACATGTTCTCTGGAGGGTAATATTTTCCAGATTAAAGTAATATCTGCCTTATAAATGTATTCAGTTCAAGCACTGCAAAGGAAAGCAGTATACATCTTATAGAATCTATCAATATCTCTGTTAAAAGAAGTTGAAAGATGGTTTTTCAGGTCTATACTGACAGAAGCCAAGAAACTAATATTATGGAGATGGAATCTCTCAGTTGCCCCAAATAATAGACAGCCTGTAGAAATTTGGCTTTTCTGGAAATAGTACCCTCAGAACAGCAGAGCATAATAAGAAAGAGTTAATACCAGTAATCCGATATTATTGCACAGTATAAACTAAAGTAATGCCACTAATCTCGGTGAAGTTATTCCAGTTTACAACAGGGTTAAATGAAAGCAGAATATGATTCTTGAAGTAGTACAATTGTGCCAGATAAGAACTCGAGTCCTCAAGGCACGGAGCATTTATGCATACGTGCCAGCCTTTAATTCTGTGCAGGGAGACCCTTGCTGACTATGGCAGGGGTACACTTCTGCTCAAGCACACATAAGCTTTGCTCTGGCATGACCAAACTCTTCAGCACACACAGCACAGATGGTGGAGGGACTGTGATTCAGTGAGCCTGCCTTGCCAAGCCTAGTGATCAGTAGCAACCATACAGTATGCTTGTCCTGCAGCTGAGACATAACTGAGTTATATATCCACTTTTTTTAAACATTAATTCGTCCTCAATCTACACAATTGGCACTTTGGGATAGATTTTAGTGAGGTAAAGATCAGACATCTGCAATTGCTCAAGACGCATAAAGATAGTAGATGAATATTTGTTATATGAACCTTCACCTTACTTTAGAGGATTCTGTCTGAACTAGTGTAAGCTGTCAGAGCTTCCTTGACTTTCCTTGTCTTTCTCAGGATCTGGGTACCCTGTTTAATGAGGCAGCATTTATCTTTCATGATACAGGTGCTTCTACCCAACTCATTTTGGCAGTTTTTACACAGTGAGAAAATGTTGGGTGACCCATTTCTTAAAAAAGTGTGTCTTGAAGAGATCAATTCTGGTTCTCAAAGATACCCAGCAAATTAATACTGGAGTGAAAAAACAGCAAAACTATCAGGACTCCTAACCTTTTTGCTTTAAGTGCTACATGACCCTGCTAAATTAGCACTCCTGCAAAAGATCACCTCATTTTATTCTTTGGGTTCTCCAAAGAGCTCTGTGTAACAGCCTGGGGCACCTCCGCTAGAGAAAACTCCTCTGACAAAATAGGTAAAAAAATTCCCTGTGTTCTCAGCTGAAGAGTTGTTCCTCATTTCTACAAAAGCAATCATCATATTATAGGAAGTAACTTTGTCTCCTATTTCAAAAAAAGAACGTTGAAATAGGCTTACATGTGCCAAGCTTTAAGGCACCACTTCTTGTCCTGTTTCTTTTTTTCTGATATTGGAATGCATTTGCTCTAGGCTGCAGCTTCAGGGCCTTGTAAGACCTCACTTTTCTAGGGAACTCCAACAATATATCATTAGGCAAGTGGTTTTCAGAATTAGCTAAAACAGAGAAAAAACTCAGCTAGGTACAATGTTGTTGTATAATCACTGTAATCAGGCTTACATTTGTACATTAGGTATCCACCCACGTGGATTCTTCTCAAAGCCTGACCTTTCCGAGAGCAAGAGGTGAAAGCAACTTAGTGACAACTTAGTGACCTGAAGTGTGTGTTTTCTCCTTCAGAATGTACTGTCTCTGTGAGAAGTGTTATATTGAAAGTGGACTTTACAGAGAGTGATTAGTTAATTTAGAAGTTGCTTTGGATGCACAGATGTTATTTATTTTCTAAAGATTTCATAATTCCTGGGTATGAATGCACTGAAAATCTTGCTAAGTTGAGGCCTTATACTTATAGCATACAGAGACTGTATAAACTCTATTTCATAGAATCATTTAGGTTGGAAAAGACCCTCAAGATCATCTAGTCCAACTGTAAACTTAACCCTGGCAAGACCATCACTAAACCATGTCCCCAAGAACCATGTCTATGCATTTTTTAAACGGTTCCAGGGACGATGATTCTACCACTTCCCTGAGCAGTGTGTTCCAATGCTTGACAACCCTTTCTGGAAGAAATATTTCCTAATATCCAATCTAAACCACCTCTGCTACAACTTGAGGCCATTTCTTTTTGTCTCATCACTTAGTATGTAAGAGAAGAGACCAATACTGGCCCCCCACCTCACTACAAACTCCTTTCAGGTAGTTGCAGAGGGTGACAAGGTCTCCCCGAGCCTTCTTTTCTTCAGACTAAACCATCCCATTTGTCTCAGCTGCTTCTCATGAATCCTGTTTTTCTAGACTCTTCATTGACTTTGTTGCTCTTCTTTGGACATGCTCCTTTCCTCATGCTCACTAAGGGAATTTAGACCAAACTGTTCACAACTCTCCCCTTGTCACCCCAGCTTTTTCCTCCAGCTTTATGGTCCCTTCCTCCCCGCCTCCCTCTCTGCCTCTCTCCCTCCCTCCCTCCCTCCTTGAACCTCCTTTCCTTTCTTCCTTCCTCCCCGAGCCTCCCTCCCTGAGCCTCCATCCCTGAGCCTCCCTCCCTTCTTTCCTCCCTCCCTTGCTCCCTGCCTGCCTACCTTCCTGCCTGCTTTCCTTCCTTCTTTGCTGCCTTTCTTTCTTCCTTCCTTCCTGCCTGCCTTCCTTCCTGTCTTCCTTCCTGGAAGTGGAATCATGAGCAAGAGCCACAGATAGAGTCTGAAGCCCCAAACACCTGCTACCTTTTATCTAAAGATTACCTCTGATTAGAATCACTGCAGTGAGGTCTTAGCAGTTCTAACCAAGAAAAGCAAATAAAGACTCATCTTTTTCCTGCCTCCCTCACCCACGTGGCACTGCAGAAAATCACATTGCCATTCTCCAACGAATCACTTTGTAAAGTCTGTCCTTGCTTGTAGAGGATCACATCGACTATCTAATGGTTCTACAGAGTAGAGACCCTGTTAACTCAGGTATTCCTTCTTTAGGATGTCATTTGGCTATGGACACCTGATTTTATAAGAGCAAAAGCAAAGAGAGGGGTTATCTCAGAGTTAGAGGGTTCTTCCTGCTTAAAAACCCAGAGATACTAGAAACAAAAGAGAGGACAATTTTGCTTTATACTCTTTAACACTAGAAAGGAAAGGGTTGTTTTTTATTATAGCTCTTTCCTTGTGAAATGAGTGGTAAATATCTGTAGATTTTCGCTTTCAGAGAAGGAGATGGATCCTTAGACACTCATAGGTAGAATGAGCCATAATAGTTACTCTGTGTGGCTTTTTGTGTCTCAGAAGGTTTGTGCTTCTGCTCCAATGTGAGGCAATGCCAGAATCAGAGTAAGCTGTCATCCTGCGATCTGATTTTCTTCTCAAAGGATTCACTGAGGCTTCAGACATTGGCATTTAACTCATCCTAGAGTGTGCTGCGTTGTGTTCCCTGATTGAGATCTGCTGAGGCAGAAGCTTTTCTCAGCTGCATTTTTACACATATCTATGCTTTCTTTAGGATGCATTGGTAAGTCTGATATCAATAAATAAGAGGACAGAGTTCAAACTTTAATGTTAGTTGGGAATAGGAGAGTAGGACCCCTAATCTGGAAAAAGGTTGGAGTAGGCACTGTTCTTATGCACTTTTAATGTCCACAGTAATATACACTGCATAAAGCATCTTACCTATGCTTGTTCCTTAGCCAAGTATAGCACAACCCTGATCCCTTCTGGATGCAAAGGCACAGAGAAGAGAACAATGCTGCATCTCTTTCTAGTGTCCCTGCAAAAGGGAAGCAATTAATCTTTAAACAAGTGTAGGAAGAGCAATCTTGGAGTATGTAGAAGTGCAGGTTCCAAATAGCCTCACAAAGTGATTTTAAAGTGAGTACGAGGGGGTAGGATGAGGATAAATACATTAAGAGGGAACACTTCAGTAGAACAGCAAGAAAAGAGAGCTGTTAGGTTATGGAATAATTACCAAGGGATGCGATGAAGTCTCTGTTACGTAAACCATCTGAAAAAGCAGACTAGACAGAGTGTTATTGAGCATACTCCAAGGAACCATCCGGTCTCCGCAGGGAGCCTGTTACCTGGTTTATTGTCTGATTTTTTAAATATATCACGTGGCTATTTCTAACACTGACTTTAGCAAGACTTCTGGGTGTTAAATTCTTTGAGAAAATAAGAGAGTTATATTGCTCATCAATGACCTCATTTCCATTTTTGTGACCACGAAAGATGTGTTGGACTTTTATAGCCATGAAACATACCATTTGTGATTTTATCTGGCTGTAGTAGACCATGGCATTCTTTTTGAAAGGTTGCTGTCCCACTGGCTTTTGTTTCTATCTGAGGTAAAATAAAGTTCACCAGCAGGAGCACCTACCTCATCTGTATGGCATTTGAACCACAATCTGCAGCTGCCTGCAGATAGTAGAGCTGCCACAAGTGAAAGAGGTGGGTGCATTGAAGAGCCAAGCAGCCCCATGGAAGAGAAAGCAGCAGGGTTGCTTTAGTTCTGCAAGATTTGTTCTGCCTCTCCTGGGCAGGGGATGGCACATGCTGCAGGCGTTGTGATGCCAGTACTCCGGTTAAATATTTACAGTTCATTTACTAGAGCAACGAGGGAAACTGCAATTATGTTTTATAGGGAAAATTATTTTCCACCATGCGAGTTAATTTTTAATTTGTCAGATTTTTCCTACCCTTTTCTCTTCCTTTAGCTATCGTCCCTCTTGAACCTCCATTTTTAATTCCCTTTTAATTTGCTTGAGCGACAGAGCAGAAGGATGAGAGATGGAGGCAAAATGCATCCCACTAAACACTTTTTGCTTCTCTGTGGCAGGCTTCGTTCTACATAAGTCCTCTGCACCAGATCCTATAGATTTAAGGACCCCCAATGTTTAGATATACCCACTCCGCCATGCAACCTCTCTTGGTCTCAGGCTTCTTGTGGTCTAAGCAGCATTATTTCCCACCTGCATGGTAACAGAAAAATATATAAATCTGCAGTACAGCCAATAAATAACAAACATTACAAATAGACCAGTTTTGGAGCTGTTTAAAATATGGGCTGCTGGTGCCCTGCATGGCAACATATATACACAGAGAGCAGGATTTATGATGGTTTGCTATGTACTTTAAATATCATGAAAACCAGTCAATTTCATTTTGTTACAGCCTAAATCTATCTTGGCAGTTCCTGTTGCAACACAAGTCGCTTAAAATGGTACAGGCTGTTTACTAAATGGATTTAACAAGAGCTTGTGGTATGGACAATGGCTCTTAGGCTTCTTTTGGGCTTTTTTTAGAACGTCAGTAGGTGATACAGAGCTTTAGATCTCAGTCACTCCGAATGTATGAGCTGACCTAAATGGATGTTCTCGTCTCTCTGTCTACATATCCTAACGTGTATGATCTGGCTTCTTATTCTAGTCCTTCACAACAGTATCTGAGCAGTTCTGTGGAGGACTGAACATGCTATACAATGTGCAGTATGTGCTGCTCCTGCCTGAAACTAAATTAATGTTACCTTATCTTTCCTTTCTTGCTCTCTCTACCTTCCCTGAGATAATGCTGTAAAGCAGACCTGCAGGCTGCAGTATGCAGTAGGCAAAGGGGAAAGGCACTGTTTGAGTGGTACCCAGGAAACATTTAGATAAAGAAAACTTAGTCTGAGCATCAGAAATATATTCTGCCTGGTGAACTGTGGATTCAGCAGAGTACCCAGGAACATCTTGGGGCTGAAAACTGCAAGACTACTGAATGTCTTAACTCTGTGCAGCCCTCACAAGATCATCACTAAAGGAAGAGCAGAAACACTGGTTACTCCTTTTTGCCTTTTTGAGAACTTTACAAAAGTGAGTCCTGTGCCCAAATGATGGATACGAGGGAGTTTCACTCTAGTGTTCACAGGACCACACTCACAACAGTTTTCCTGACAATGATAATTACATATCTGTATTTCCCAGCTGCAGTAACCCTTCTAGCAAGTCATCGTCAGAGAATGTAGGACTTTGCAGAGTAAATCTCTAGGGAGCAACTTCCAGTGGGTTAGTTGCACTGATTCCCCTGGAAAATTTAAATCATTTGTTGAGTTGTCATGAGTAGACTTCTGCACTAACCAAAGGTGTCAACCAGGGGAAAGCTTGTGAATCTACTGCTCTGCAGTGGGGTGGATCCATGCTGCACTGCAGCAAGGCCTAGCAGAAGTGAGCATGCCTTACTTAAAGTGACTTCACTGTCTTCATCATACATGGCTTCTAGATGTTTTCTCTTTAATGTCCAATTTGGTACCAGGAAACGAAGGGGGCAGCAGTGGATGTAAGGAATTTCCAGGAAAGCATAGCAATCTTTATAGCCACGCTCTGCTACCTGATTTTACAGATGGCTGCCTGATCTTTTGACTTTTACAGTGATTTATTATGTTTATCTACAGGGGGACCAAAGGTACCTGTTAGGAAAGTCCTCATATACCTATCCAGAGGCATGCCAGCCAGACGATCTCTTTGAATGGAGGATGATCATTGCTTGATCATTTAACACTGTTATCTGTGAAATACAATTCTGCAGTGAGTAATGTGAGTGTTTGAATGATGGACATTTGTAAACTACTTCTCTCCCAGGACAGCATCATCCCATATTCAGAATCGGTAAAAAAGACATAAAAGTTTCTATGTCTCTTAATTTATGTAGGTTATCAAATCAACATGCAGACGTTCTCATTATCTATGTAAATATCCAGTTCTTTCTTCAGTTCTGATAAAATCTTAGGTTTCGTGGGTTTTCATGGTATAGCATATTTCACAGATTCAGCTTAGTTTCCTTTAAAACTGTTTTCTGTTAGAAGTTATTGCTTTTAATGTATTGTATGTCATTTTTTGACAAAATTATTTCCCTGTATTAATCGAAAGTCCAGAGCATCTTCCAGGAACTACCAGTACAAAACCAAATTTGCAGAATTCTTCTCCATCATAGATTCTTAGTTTAGGTCAGTAGAGTGCTGGCATGCTGATCTAATGTCTGTGCAATTATTCTGTGAAATGAGTTCCTGGGAGGCACTTAGTCAAGGCAGGAGAGCTCTGAGCAAAAGTCGGGGTTTCAGTCCTGTACTAAATTCTTGTACTTCTTGTGTTACTGAATATATAAAGAGGTGAAATACTGAACTTTTTCTACATGACCAAAACGTTGCATTTTTAATTCAGATGCAGCATAGTGTTTCATTTTCAGTTCTCTCTAGGAACAAGAAGCTTCGATATTTCTAAATCTGAACACTTTGTTGCAATGACTCAAATGTGTCCTTCATTAAATTGTATTTCCTTTGGGTGCTATAGTGCTGAAGATATTTTCTAGAGTGGGAGGAGAATGTATGTCTTGCACATCTGTTTGTTCTCATTGGCTAGACACATTGCAGTTTTTCAGATACTGCTTTTTTTGGTTCCCTAATCATGTTGATTGGAAGTTTCTTCTCAGATATTCTACATACCTCTTTTTTTCCAAGCAAGTGTCCAGTGTAATTCACGCTAATTGTCACCCCTGTTGTCAGTTTCAGTAGTGAAGCTGATGATTAAATGTCAAGAATGATTAACTCTCAGCTTTTGCCATGATCGTAGTTGGTCTGGGCTCAGTCATGTTCCAAGGGCAGAAAAAGACA
Source organism: Pipra filicauda (assembly GCF_003945595.2). Taxonomy (NCBI): domain Eukaryota; kingdom Metazoa; phylum Chordata; class Aves; order Passeriformes; family Pipridae; genus Pipra; species Pipra filicauda. The sequence goes on from NW_024104538.1 coordinate 631,701, forward strand.
AAGGTATGTCTGAGTGGTCAAACTGAATAGTATACTGAGATGCAGAGATTTAGGTGGCTAGTCAGGAATAAAGAAGTGCAGAAAGAGGCAAAAAAATGTTTTGGTAATAAGGGAACTACTAGTTGGATAAAAAAAAAGGCACAGATATGATACAAGGATTGAAGGATGAGATACAGGGAGCTACATTTATATAGTCCAGAAAAGAAATAGCACAGCTAAAGAGACATCAGTCTATACATACCTTCATCAGAGCTATGAATATTTGCACTATCAAGTCATTAAGGAGAGGTTAATCAGGTTTAATGAAAACATATCAGGTACTAGAAAATACTACAGAGGAATTGTCATATAAATTTGATCATGGAAAGTACAATATCTAGTATCCTCAGATGTCTTTATTTGTGTCCCCCACTCCCCACCCTTCCTTCCCCAGTTCTCTGAAAATGTGAAATGCTGATACAACCACTTTATAATGCTGTTTTCCTTTTTTGAACAACCTGGCTTTATTGCTTAAATACACAAGCCTGGTTTATACTGTCTAGATCAAATGCAAACAAGATAACAGGAGATGCAATTTTGTCCTTCAAAGTCCTTTCCTGCTGCTTTCCCTGAAGATCAGAGATATATTGCAGGATCATCTACCCCATGTAAACTAAGTTTGAAGTTACCCTTTCCCTTCTGGCAATTTGTATTTACCATTAGAAATATATGTGATTTGAACTTCCCTGTGTTTATGATTTACCTAAATAGATCAAAGTGTCATTTTTAAGCTGTTAATAGCATAAATAGAAAGGAGTTGAAGAATGGATAGCCCTGACACCTACAGGCTTCAGGGAGGTGAAAATCTTCTTATTGGTCCCACCCACACCCAATGAAATGTAAAGATGTTCTACCACGAGAAAACTCAGCACTTGGTGTGTCAAGTGTAAAGTCTGAGCCTGCAGGTGCACTTCACATAAGTTCTTTTAAGATTCAGGGGTCCATACAACAAACGGATAATTTTCCTCAGTTCTGTGAGACTGCATAACTTGTGGTTCTGTGGAACCAGGGCATCAGGAAACTGGGCCGGGATCTCACCCATCACATAAAATCAACTCTACTTTCCTTTTTCAAGATAAAACTGTTGTAGAAGCTGATCTATACAGACTAAAGGATATTAAAGCTGGAAAGGATTATTGCTAGGTCCATCTGACTTGACTTTTTGCACAGCACAAGCCATATGGTTCACTAGTTAAATTCTGTAACTCTTACTTGAAATTAAAAAATAGTTCAGTAGCACAATATAATTTTAGAAATATCACTGAGGACAGGATTTACCCATGACTCAGAAGTCAGAAACGAGGGACAGATGAATTTCTGGCTAAATAAATGACACGCACTATCGTTGTCAGGCCTGTCCCACCTCTCAGCTCTTACAACTTTTCTCCTTATTCAAAATTTCTCCTTTTGTGCAGCCTTTTTCTGGTTATGACTGAAGCACAAATGTGCTCTGTTTTGTTTTCTCTGTTTACACTATTCCTCCACTCGCTACATTATCTGTGGTTTGGGATAACTCTTACTTAAGGTCTCATGACAAAGATGATGCTTTTGAAGGACTTCTCTGCCTCCCTTTCTGATTGTTTCTCTTGTTTCCAATATTCCCAAGCTTCCTGTATTTTGTGTTTCAATAACTTGGTAATGATTCGCAAATTACTAACTAGGCTTTTTTGCAAGATGGATCAGAGCATTGACTTCTCTATGGATTAAACTTTAGCCAAAATCCAGAATAAAACCTGCCAATTGCATATCCATGTAACAGCTTGTTATTTTCTGCAATGTAAGAGCTGATAGCTTGTAACTAGAAGCAGGAAATGAGTGTCCCTTTCTTTGTCTGACTTGGCTTTTATGGATACAAACTTTTCAGACTTGGACTGTCTCCTTAATCTCACAGTGAGGCTTCTTCAGAAATAATTTTTCACCTTTTATTTGGTGAGCAATTACATATGATTTTTCCTCTAAGTGCACATGTAAAGATTATTTTTAAGTCTTCTAGAGTGTTGGTGCTGCATCTGGATACCTTCAACACAAATAGGTCACATCATAGGTCATAAAGGAACCACCCTTCACATCTATCCTCTGGTTGGATTGAGGCATTACTTTCAGAAGGGAAATGCAAATTTTTACATTTTAAGAATCTCTGATGGAATGATATTTCTCAGGCTTTTAATTTTGTTTGAAGGCTCAGCACCAAGGATTAGCGCATTGGATGCCAATTGCAAAAGATTTTGCATGATTTGATAGGCAGCAGGATAAATGCCCAAGCTGCCTAGAATAAATAAATATTCTGTATTAATTTTAAATGAAAAAGAAAGATATCACACTTTGGTTGGTGTCAGTTTTCCTTCTTCTCTTCCTACCTGATGCATCTTTATCTGGCAATGATCTTGAGCCTCAAGTTTGCCTTTTCTCTGTTGGATCGCTGCATTATGCCAGGTTTCCAAGTTTTGAAGTACTCATATTCCATCTCCAGTATGTTAATTTTGCACATCTTGAATCTGTGAAAAAATACATCTTCAGTCCTCATGTCAAAGCATTATATGACATAAATCCATATTCTGTCTTCTCAAACAGAATATAGTGTTTACTGCACAGTAACCTTTTCTATACTAAAAATGAAAATTTGATCATGGATTTATGTTTTATTTTTTTTCCCCTAAAATTTACTTTAATTCTGCTGACTAAGTATGGTACTTTATACCCCTTGGCTTACCTTATTTTACTACAACTGAATAGAGAAAAGTGATAGATTTCAAGAGATGAAATAATTCCAGTAGTACAAGAAAACTCAATTGTTTCAAATGTTGCTCTTCACTATTTGGAGACAATATCCATTTACAAGTATTAGATGATATAGTCATATAGGATGCTCCTGAAATAGTTTCTTCATCAGTACTAACACATAAGGATATTAACTCCTTAGACTACTTAGCACAGGAATCAGGAGGAGCTAACTAGATCAGCACTTTCTGTCTGCATTTGACCACAGCTGGAATGTTGTGTCCTGATTTGATGCCAGAAAGTGAACAAATATATTGATAAATCAGTGAGTTCAGTATTTGAGTTTCTCGATCAGATATCCTTCCAAAACAACATGTATGACTGCTCTTCCGTCTCTGGCCCAGAGCCAGAGAGTTATGCCAATGCCTTAGCTGATTTTAATTATTGTCTTCCAAGTAACTTCAGTTTCATTGCATCACAGGTACTTCAGCTGTGGCTCTAAAACATGGTAGAAGAGCACTGAATGCAAGAGAGTTTTTTATTTTTGTCCCTTTAGTTTATGCTATTATGGAATGTCTATCCTCAATTTTAAGCAAATTTTAAGCATGCCTTTGAAATTTCTACATTAAAAAGAAGGACTTTGCTACTTTATCTCAAGAAACAAAATCTGGAACTGCTGGCAGAAGTTTCCTTCTCTTTCATTTAAAGAATGAACTTTAACTGCTACAGTGGAATATGGTACACTTAGTCAGGATGTTATAAACATGTTTATGTTTTGCTCCTTTGAGACTTTCTCAGCAAATTATGAGGTCTAAGACATTTGTCTTAAAAACACATGTCAAGTTTCTTGAATTCTGGGAAAACTAAATTTGACCTCCAGCCTTGGTGGGACTGAGGTAAAGATGCTGTATCAAGCCCAGGTGTAGTCTAAGGAAATGTCAACTGAGTTGTAGTAAAAAAAGAAGCTGGACTAGAGGTTTCTGTGTGAGAAAGGTTAAGGTAGGTTTTTCAGCTTTTGGAAGAGATGGTCAAAGAGGAATTTGATAGACCTCTACACATTCTCGTCTACTAGAGGAAGTAGTGTGCAAGTGAAAGAATCAGGTGGATGTTTTCAAATTAAGAAATTAAAAGGAGAGTATTTTTTCATGCAATGAAACTGAAAAATGTGCTTCTTCAGATTGTTGCAGGGCCCCAAAGTATAAGTTGGTTCAGAAAAAAACAGACATATCTATGGAAGACAAGTCCATCAAGGGTTATGAAGTGCAAAGATGCAGGTACAGTCTCTGGATCAGGACATCTCTAAACTAGTGATTGTTAAAATCTTGGATATTATAGTAAGGAAATGTCATTGTAGACTTACCCTAATCTTATATATTTTCCCATGTTTGTACTATGGGCCAGTGATATGTTTTGTTTCATTATGACTATTCTGGTATTTTTATTTTCTGAAAAAATATGAGAAGTGTGAATTTTTTGCAGGCTGGTCCATTGTAGCTGAAGTAATTCTCTGCTGTGGTTTAATAAAGGAAAATACTGTTTTATTTCCTGAATCCAGAGCAGGATTGAAAAGATTATCTACAAAATACAATTAGTGAAAACTTTTTTTCTAAAGAAATAAGCTAAAAAAACCCCAGGAAAATAAAAAGAAAAAACATGAGTGAAATGCAGCACCATAAGCAGCAGCAAGTCCAGCATGTTGCCAGGGAAGCTTCATGATGTGAATAATAAATACAGAATATAAGACGAGAGAGATACAGGGGGAGTGCTGTATTGAACAATCTGACTGCTGATGCTCTGAAAAGCATCAGTCTGCTCAGGAGTGGCTTTGGTGGTCTGTTGTCAAAATTTAGAATCAGATAGGACAAGGGAACACATGAATTTTGCATAAGCTGATGTGGCATTTGAACCCTTCTTCACTTGCCCCTTAAACACTGATTTCTCTAAAGGTTAAGAAAATCTTGCTTACGGTTTAGACACATAGACCTGGAAGACACTTGTGTTTTTATTTTTAGCTGTTGGTAGTTAAGAATTGCCTCAGGTTATCTTGCTTCCTATTAGAGTTGTCTAATGGTTTAGATGTATGAATTCATAGATGTATGAACAAAGTAACATAGCTAACAGGTTATTGTGTGTCAACTATTCTGCAGTAACTGAGTCTATGCATCCTCTTAGCCTGAAGCAGATGCAAAATAATTCAACTTAGCTGAGGTCCCAGTGAAATATAGCTAAAATAACTCTCAATCCAACATCAGAAGACAACATCATGCAGCAAGCCTGTTCCATATTCCACTCATGACACCCACATATTCCACTCACAGCCTGGGGTTGGGCAGCAGGTCTCACAGGAACAGAGACACAGCTATTGGAAGCTCTTACATTCCCATCAACTTGATAGCCAAGGAATGGGATTCAGTTATCTTGATAATGTGATATCATACTCATGGAATTAAGATCTTCCTCATAAGATCTTTAGAACCAGGACAAAGGTCTAAGATAAGGAGGAAGGACATTCCGGAAAAGAAGTCTCTGCAATTAGTTTCTATCAGAATTACTTTGGAGCATGTTTGGGTGTATTCAAGGACTGTAATTGTATCTCTGTAGGCTGATCTGAAGCAACAAGCTTCTGCTCTTTAAGCTGGCTGTCCAAAAGAACCTCCTTTGCCTTTCAGCTAAAGGGTACTGCAGAGCAGGATGGTGCATTCTTTTCTCTCTCTTTTTAGCTATTAATGACCTAATACACACTATAAAAAGTGCATCCAGATATCATGGTGATAAGTGCCTTAAAAGCGCCTGTAGCGATAAATAATTCAGATGATGATATTCTTCACAAAGCTTTTAAAGTATATTAACCAGAAACTTACATAAGCAACGAAACTTACATTACACATACACATGCATATGCAAAAAAGTAATGAGTAGATGAAGAAACACATTTGAAAGAGCAGAACAAATTTTTTTTAACTTTTTAAAGTTACATTCTCCTTGTTCAGTCATTTGTTCACGAACTTCTATTCCCCTCCCCTCAACAAAAGCAAGTCAAAATCAGAGCTCCAATTCCGTTTAGAAAACAAGTGTTCATATATGGTAATAGTACATAATAGCAGTGTTTGGTATGATATACTACCCATGGCTGAGGACATTCTGTTTAGGAGCTTTTTGGACAAACTGGATATATATAAGTATCAGGGACATGTATGTTGGAACAGAGTGCTTATATTAAAAAAAAAAAAAAAACAAAACCAGAAACAAAACCTCAACCAACTAACCAAAAAAAAATCAGACAAAACCCTTCAAAACACCGTTAAAAAAACCCCTCAAAACAAATCACTTAGGTTCTTTGGATATAGAGGTCATCTGAGGGAATCAGAGCTCTTGGACAGGGCAGTCAGTTCTTATCTGAACACTAAAAGGAGTTGCATTCCAAGGCGCTTTGTAATCTTTAGCTGGATCAGGGGAGAGAGGCATCCCTAACTGCTGTTCTACTGAAGTCTTGTGCCTACCTACAAAGTACTTAAATTACAGAACTGCTTGATTAAAATTAGGCTTCTGAACTCACATCCTAGCCATTAGTAATGGATTGCTGACTATTCCTCTCTGCTCTCTCTGTGTCCATTTAGACACATGAACATGTCTGTGTGTCTCTACATGTATCGAAAGACTACACTTTGCATAAACCATTAAATATTCACTGAACCTGAAAGTAACAACATCTAATTCCACAGACATAAATCTGAGTGATTTATGTGTACAGAGGTTCAGGTCCTGGGTCTAGCTATTGTCCTTGTACACTCTGTTGGGAAAATAGAGTTCATAGGACTGAGGGTTTTCCAAAGGACACAAAACATCCTTTGAGAATGCTTTTCCTTTCCATGTGCCTCTGTTCACTATCTGCAAATCGGGCTCATTCCTATAAACTCTTTCCATCTATTATCTCTAAACAACATATTTTTCTGACTGCCAACTAGTAAATTTTGCATATTTATGGCAGTTTGAAAAATGTCCCCCTTCAGTATTAATACAGTTAATTCTGAATACAAAGATTTTACATGCTACTCAGGGAAGAAAGATACCCCTACACTCACCCACCCACTCCTTTTTGAATTCTCAGGGAGTTTTGATTTTGTGTGTGGGAGTCTGTGACACACCTTCAGCTTATGATGAACTGAAAGTGAGACTATCTCCCGACAGAGCCTGGGGAACAGCTGCAGCTGCTATTACAATTACACTGTGTCTCCACTGCAGATTACAAGTAGAAATGAACAAGAACCACTCCAGGCATCCTTCACCATCACCTTGAAGGTTTCTGGACACGCTGTATTTCTTGAAAGATGGTTGATGTGATTCTCACATATGCTTTTTTCCTTTTTACACTGCCTGGAAATTGCAGACAGCCCTCAAAGATTTTGGCAGCTATTCATCACAAAGGCTGGCTTACAACCTTTGGCTCGGAGAGTCTTTATACCGTGATTCTGGGATAAAAGGATGTAATGGGAATATTTACTGTAAGCATGGTCTTTCTTTCCATGTGTGCTTGCTATTCCTGGTGACAGGTCAGTGGACTTGAGGAACGCGTGACAGTCCTTGTGTTCTAAAGAGGCTTAAACTGCACTTATACTCACTTGAAATCTCCATCATAGAATCATAGAATCATAGAATCATAGAAACAGCCAGGTTGGAAATGACCTCTGAGATCATCGAGTCCAACCCCTGATCCACTACCGCCGTGGTTACTCGACCATGGCACTAAGTGCCACATCCAGTCTCATCTTAAAAACCTCCAGGGATGGAGAATCCACCACTTCCCTGGGCAGCTCATTCCAATGCCTGATTACCCCCTCTGTAAAGAATTTCTTCGTCTGTAAAGAATTTCTTCCCCACCCCTCCTTTTTTTTTTGATAATGAAAATGAATTAATTCAGAATTTCTATGTGCACAGAATTCACTGCATTCCAAGATCATTGTGTAGGAATATTTCCTGCTCATGAAGTAGCCTCTGTATGTACAGAGATGCTGGTATCATGGCTGTCCTCCTGGTGAGATCTTTCTGCAGAAATACTTACTAAAGGTAAATCTGCTTTTGATTCACATATTCCCTTGAAGCTTTCCCCAGTATGTATAATTTTATTTTTAATCAAGATTTTAAATTTATTAAATAATCATGATACAATGGGAGGCTGAGAGTTTGCTTCAGTATAAGAACTTCCAAATCTAAGCAGTTTTGCTCTCCAGAGGTTAAAATTTGATAACTTCTTACAAGCATCTATTAGGTTTGTATTGTCTTCTTGCATATTGTCTCTTAGTCTTTTAGTTTAAATGCTTTTCCGGTGTATGTGTTTTGCACAAGGACTCTTTGTAGTTCTTAGAACCTCAGGTATGAAAGGATGTTATTGTTGTGTAGTTATGAGGACCAAAAAGTGGAACATTTCACAACACAATATATATCTCTTGTATGAAATAAAAAAACAAATTTTTTCCTCTTTTTGCAATTTAAAATTGTTACAGCAATTGTGTGACAGCCCAGGAAAGACTTAGACCTATTGAAGAGAGTGGAGTCCACAGAAGGGCCACAAGAATGCTCTGAGTATTTTCTGAGCAAGCTTCAGTGGAAGACTTCAACAAGCTGTAATTGAATGAGTCAAATCTATTTTTTTACCTATTTGTAAGATTCATTTTTTTCACAGAAATGTGGTCAGAGATACATCTGTTTCAAAAGCATCAGTTCAAGGATCTGACTTATGCTTTACATGCAAATGTGTAACAGAGAAGAAATCAGCTCAGAGATATAAAAGAAAATGGTATATGCAATGGGCTGTGATCATTTCATTACCACTGCATGCATTGTAGGATCAGCCTTGCCACTCACTTTCTATTGGCTTCTCCCTGAAACTTTCTCAAGATTCCTTCTTTTTTCTGGAAGGGAAAAAGAAAGATATTTAATAATTATTCACTTCTCCCCCTACAGTTTATTGCTAGCTTTTTATTAGGAAATTAATTAGCCCTGAGGATCGTTCTCCAGTATTCTGGGTGCATTTTCTCTCTCAGCTGAGAAAAAAATTGTGAGGTCAATATACACAAGAGCATTAACATAACACTTTCAAGCCTTCTACAAGCCACACTGTAAAGTCTTGCTGTCTGAGTTTTTGTGTCGTTAAATGGGGATAACCCCACTGGCCATCGTTTGTGGAAGGTTTTGTGATCAGTGTGTGTGTATTGTGTGTCAAGCCCTGCTTTAGTGAAAAGATGTAGAAAACATATTTCAGGCCACCTGAAGGTCTCCTGTAAGGTCACATCAAACTCAAAGCAACAAGACTGAGGACAGGTATTTGGAGACAACGTGTCTTTAGACAAATATGTCTGTATGTGTTTGTTACTGCAGATGGTGCAGTCCTCCACCTATAAAATAGGAATAATAGACTCAAACCAAGATTGAATTAATATTCCCTGTGTTCAAAACATTTGGGTATTACAGAAAACCATGTGATAAAATCGTATAATAACTGCTTTCTGATCACATTTGGGGGGGAGGGAAATGAGTAAAAAAACAAATACAGACTAGATAGCTGCTTGTTAGTCACAAGATTCATCTACTTTAATTAAAATATCCTAAAAGTTCTGCATCTAGGCTAGTCATCCAGAGCAGGACTCAGCTAACCAGCTGTTAACTCCTACACTCTGCTATAAAAGGAACACGGGCTGACTATCTCAGAAGTGAACACCTACACTGCAGACTTCTAAAGGTAGACAAGGTGAATCTCAATGCTAGTCTTCCTATGCAATCAGAGGAAAGAGAGAAGCATATTTTCAGGTAGCTTTTTTGGTATCTTCTAGCTCGTTCCCACCTCTTTATTTCTGAGAAGAGGTTTGCAAAATTTTCTGACTTGAATGTGATTAAATGGAGCAGCAAAAAGAATATCCCCAAAACAGAGGTAACTTCAAATGAAAATATGAAAGAAGTCACCTTTGTAGACCCTGGGAAACTAGAGTTTCTGAAACAATATTCTACAAGAAGTATCTTAGTGTGTCTAAAAATACTCTCTTGACTGAAACTTTAAAAAATTAATTAATCATGGAATTCAGGTTAGAAGGAGCTTCAGGAGTTCTCTAGTCTCACCTCCTGCTCAAAGGAGAATCAGCCATTAGATCAAAGTCTTCACTGTTCTGTTAATACAGTCTAGGGTACTGTTGGCCTTCTTTGCTGGCAAGGCACACTGCTGGCTCATACCCAGATTATTCTCTGCCTGGATACCGAGTTCATTTTTTGCAGAGCTGTTCCCCAGCCCGTTAGTCCCCAGCCTGCACCACTACAGGTGCCTTTCCTTCCCTGTTGCAAGACTTTGCATTTGTCCTTATTGAATTTCCTGTCCAGCTATTCCTCCAGGCTTTCTAGGTCCCCCTGAATAGAAGTCCTGCCTGCATGCATTTCAGCTGTTCCCATCAACCTTGTGTCACTTGAAAGCCTCATGATGGTATCCTCCCCACCTCCTCCAGGTCATTGATAAAGCTTAGCTCAAATGTTCAGGATAACAAATTTCATCCTTGAATGTCAAAGTTCATAAAACTGTAAGAAACTGAGAAATGTGTCAGCACCAAGCAAATCTAATTTCATAAGGTATGGCCAGACATGCCTATTTTTGCTTCATATCACCTAGGATTTTCATTGCAGGCATGTGAAACACAGTGTCTTTCAAAATAATAGAACTTCCCAAAGAAGAAATTGGATTTTTTCCATAGAAGATGAAAATCTAGTATGAATTATGGCAGTTAATAACATAGAGTGGCATAGGAGATACAAAAGGTACACAAATACACAGGAAAAATTGATGACTACCACATCTAACAGAAAATAGAAAAATAATATTATATATAGAAGAAATTTTCTTTTCTTATACAGAATTATTTTTCCTGTTGAGGAAACACATTTGCTTTGGTCAACACTTTGGTGTTTTAATGACAAGTAATCAGTCACAGCCTTCCCCTTGTTGGCTTAGAGCCCCAGTTCACTAAGCATTGTTTCAATTCTGTGTATTGGACATTTCCACCTGCAAAGTGCTACTGCTACTTCCTTCCCTAGTCTTTCTTCAGGAGTTTGTCTGCTAAAGTGTGAATAGGCTTGGCATCATTTAGTTGGTAAGTTATTGTATGGAATCATAGCCCTGTGTACTGATACATCACACAAACCTTTCAAAGTTACCCATGAGATCTTTCAGACGTACTTTATTGGAAGGAAACATTGCTAGTGGGTCAAAAATATCCCAGATTGTGGATCTGTGCACCGAAGTGATGAAATTTCTGTTAGTATTTGATGGTAACACCAAGATGTTACCAAGAGGTCAAACTCTACAGTATAATAAATAGAAAACCGAGTTTTGTTGGAAAGATAAGAGATATAATGCATATATAGTCCTGGACAAAACCTGTTAAGATTTCTCCTTCTATCCTTATTTTCTTCTAGACCCCAGGTTATCACTGTTTACTAAAGGCTGATTGATATGACAGTTCTCCATCCATCCTTCTCTCTGTCTAATCAGAGTGGTAAGGCATCTATGACCTAGTTACCCTTCTCAGAGCAAAAGAATTGCACCGCTATCCTTGCTCTGAAACCAAATCCTTGAGTATATCATGTCACTTTCTTGGTATCTCTCAGTAGAGTACTGGCTTACTAGGAATAAAATCATCTCCCTTCTCATTTAAATGAATGCTCTGAGTGTTCATTTTAACCTCTCTCTCTCTCTGAACAAAATATCGGAGTAGAGCAGGTGATTTTATTATACACGGATTGCTTGTTTCATAGGTGACCTTCAGTCTAAATGACAGCAAATAAGATCAAAGCTGCCTGGCCCAGCTGGCACTTGGCTTTTTTACTGTCAGAGGCTGTGGATGGAACAGGATTGATCAGAGGTTTGTTGTGGCTGTTCTGCTGGAGATCCTCCCCTCTGTCACGAAGGCTCAAGGCAGAGAAGCTATATGGGCAATATCAGTGCTGTGGCTAGGACCACTGAGTGTTGATGACCCCTTTCTCCTGAAATGAGACCCTCTGCTGGAAAATGGCAAAGCCCTGAGCATGGATTAACACACAACTGTTTTCCTTAATTCTTAGATCATCAACAAGATGATCTGGAACAGGTCAGACATGTCAGAGAGCATGTCAGCTTACCTTTAACAGTGAAGAGTCAGGCTTGGAGGCTATCATGTTTTAGATTGACCCTTGGTACTAAAGTAGCTATTGTTATTCACAGAAAAAGGATTAAAAATATTTGGTTTTATTGCCTTCTACACTTTATTATTATGGAGCAGACCAAAAGAGAGAAAGTAGTAAAAAGGTAGGGCTAGCTAATACTTGGATATTATATCCTGCAATTTAGCTTAAATTGGCAATTTACCAATGTGAATACCCCCAAGTGGGCCTTAATGCTGGAGTGGGTGGTTTAATTAGCACTATGCTCTCATTTATAATTAGATTTCTGTTAGTTCAGTTTGAACCATGATTTCATAATACAAAATTATTTTTAAAAATCCTGTGGGGATATTCCTGGTAAATTAACACTGTGGACTTTGATGAACTGATGCTTTTAATAGACTGTGGTATTTGCAAAGAATCTAAATCAAAGCAATAACATTACCAATCCATAAAAGTCACTGCCACGGGATAATAAATCCACATTCAAGAGGGAAGAAGAGTCATAGGATTATTCAAGGAGAATCTGGACTGTGTGTTTCACTATTTCAATTTGAAAAACTTGAAAAATTTAATTTTTTTCTCACTCTTTTTTTTTTTTAGTAATGTTAACCTCAAAAAAATTTTTTTTTATATTCTCCAAATAGATTTTTAATACCAAATTAAGATATGCTGATGAATTCAAAATATAAAAACTCAGACCAAAAATTGGAAGTGTGCTAAATTCTACACATTCTAGCCTGCTGTTTACCTTCAACAAACTGATTATTTAATATGTTGTTAAATTCTTCTTGATCTGTCCTATATGATTGGAATATTTCCTTTATTTTCATCTGATTTTTTGCCAGTTGCAGAAAAAATAGTTGACTATAGAATTATAAATCATTGCAGACGGACCACAGAAAAACAAACCATGATTTTACTTGAGTGCAAGGGTAAATTCATTTTTGTGCAAGGGGCAGTGCTGGAGAGAAGCCCCACTCAGATAAAATGAGTTAAAGGAGAAGTAACAGCTCAGAGAGAAGCTTGTGATGATCAACTAATTATTAAAGGACACCCATACTAAAAACATACTGTTTTTACTGTTCTTTGTTTCTAAAAATAAGCCTAGGCAAAGACTTATGTTTTGAAAACTTCAAAGTCTGTGTCTACTAGTTTGTTGTCTACTAGACAACAAAGTTGTCTGAATTCTGATCTATCACTTCCATGGGTAACCCCATGTGCACTGTCTTTTATGGCAGACAGGAAGATGAACTTCTTGCTCCCAAGGCTTACCTCCATCATCTGGAGTCAGAATTCTCCATAGATTTCAAAAGGAGGTGAAAAAACATACTGAGGAAAATACATGGGGGGAAAGGTGTAAAGGTGTCATTTGAAACTATCCCTTTGGAAGTGGATAACATGTTAGCCGCAGGCTTAACACACATTTACAGCAGGCATAGCCAGCTCTGATCACATCCATAGTGGATCACTCTACGTAAGTATTCTTTTTTTATAATTTTACTACTGCAGATAATGATGGCTAGTCAGTGTTAAAAGCCCCTCTGGTATGGGGAGCGACTTGCACTGCAGTTTGTTTGAACCTGGCCAGATCCTTTCAGAGGGCTTATCTCTATGTGTGAAGTACTCTGTGCCTTTACAGCTGCAGCATGGACTAGCGAATGTTTGATGTTAGGTCTGTGTTCAGTTTGAGATGTTGCATCTGGAGGACATACTTTACTATTGTGCCTTACTTTACTATTAGACAGATGGATGAGTCAGGAATGATACAACCACTTGCTCTTCAAGAGGAAAAGGAAGTGACTTGCAGCTTTCCTCTGCATCCTAAGGACAAATTGAAGTCTGTAGGTATCTCATTGAGGGGAGTTGGGGTTCATCCTTCCAGATTGTGTAAAGAACCCAGGTCGAAGGTGATGTCTAATGGGAGCAGCTAAAGAGGGGCAAATCTTTTCCCAGAAAATTAAATATTGAAAGCTGTCTTCCTTGTAGATTGGATTCCTGCTCCAACCCAAGAAACCTTACAAGCACAAACAGGTTCCTGCCCTTCAGGTACTACTTTCCACCTGGTCATCCTTGCTAACGTCACCACCATGGAATGGGAAGGATTACCTTTAGGTTTGTGTCAATCTGAAAGCACGACAAATTTTTTTTTATAGGAAAAGCAGCCATTAGGAATTTATTTTTGATTGCTTTCAGTCTTGAGCAGATTTAACAGTGTGAATGGTCTCATGGCATTTCCTCAGGTAAATAAATCTGTATTTCATTTTTTGAAAGAGAAAAAGAGAATGTCAAGGAGAAGTGAAAGTATAGAAGAACAATCTCTAATTGTGTATTTTCACTAGCTATTGACAATTTACCTGGCTTTTTTTTAAGCATTTGGAGAGATGCCACGAGGAAAACACACAGATGGCCAAGATAATAGGAGACTGAGCATTTTCTCTCACTTGCTTGTTTTACTAAAATAATCTTATTTTAAAGGAGTAATGGGAACCATTGCTTGCTGCAGCATGGAGAAAAGAGGATTGAGTAGCCCTTGCAGATTAGATGGTCATAAATAGTAATATAAATGCTAACTAGTTAATTAAGAAGTTGTAACACAAATGTTGAATTGCTCTCTGTGTTCTTCGTCCTCCAGTAGAGAATACCTATCCATTGTTTCTTTCCTTCCTACTGAATGGTTAGACTAAATACATATTCCCAGTGCCATCACACATTTTTTAGGCATTGCTGCTAAAGTGATGATGTTTTAATGAACGTAACCATTTCAAAGAACATCACTACTTTCTGCAGCCACACCTGGGCTAGAATGTGGTCCAAAACACACATAAATATTAGAGAGCACTTTAAACTTTCAGAAGCCATTCTTATTTATGTAACAACCTCTATCACATTTATGACAACAGAAGATATTGGCCCATACAGGCCTACACTAGGTAGCAGATCCTCAGTTGGCATAAATTCTGACTCATACCTGCAAAAATGTCCTTATTGTAGCTGTTTTACTACTTCCCTGCCTTTAGCTGACCTGACTGCTGTGTCACTAGCATTTATTTAAATCTTGAAGTGCAATTTCATGTACGTCTGGTACAATAAGTCCATGCGGACCAGGTAAATTAAACTTTCAGCTCAGTGCCTTGGAGCAACCAAATCCCCACTTACATAGGTCTAATTAATAGATAAATAAATTAGAAGAACTGAAAGGATATTATGATTATCTCACCTGATCTTCTGCCTGTAAGAGACCTTGTAGATTTCTGGAGTTAATTGTTTACTTCCCAAATGTTTTGACAATTTAACCCCCCATTTGATCATCTCTTTTCACGCAACCCCTTATGGAAATAGGTAGAATTTCTTAAGCTTAAATACTTCATATGACTTTTTTACCATTTGTTTCTTAAAAGTGTCTCTCATTTTTCTACAAGGAAGATAGCCTATTCTTAAATACTCTAATATGTCTTCTTGATTTTTTTTAACAGTAATTTGATATTAAAGCTTCCATGTCATGTCATAGCTTTTGAAATCAAATTGAAATACATCTTATCTACTGTGTCTGTGAGCTTTTAATTATTTCAAAGTAAGCTCTGAACATGTGTCCTTTTAAATATACTCTGCAAATCTGCTAATTTTCGAAGATTCATTGAAAATCAACAAAGAGAACTTCTTAGTTTTCAAAGCTTGTGCATGCTAACTACACAGGTCTACTGATCTGAATATATTTAGTAGTAGAGCCCTTTATGTAGTCTTGCATTGTCAGCAGAAAGGAAGGTATTCAAAGACCACCAGGTGCCGAGAAGAGAATATATTAGCTGTTTTTTCCAAGCAGAGAACAGAAATATCTACTGAATGCGTATGTCCTTTCCACCTTTTTATCAATGGTTTTACTTTTTCTGGGTAGGAATAAGCCAGGTCCATGTTCGTGTTCTTTTTGTTGTTAAAAATTCTTTCTGATCTCCTAAATTTTTCCATCTACACATTACTCCCTTGATATCCTTTTCCACCCCCTATAACTTTTCTGCAATTGCTAATATCTGAGTTTTATTAATTGCTATCAACTTTTCTTTCTGTATTTTTTTATCTTTGTAGGCCCTTTCTCTAAGTCAGATTGGTTTTAATTTCTTTTAAGTTATGGTCAATAGAAACACCACTGTGACAGAAACTAGTTTAGGAAAACTCTTGAATTAGATTTTGATTATAATTAGCTGTACAAATATGAATTCTGCTTAAATAGCAACAAAACAGTAACATTTTATCCTTGTCTCCCTGTGAGTCTTTCTTTTGTTTTAACCTTTTAACTACCAGGACACAGTCGAACAGTGCCCTCAGGAAATAGTTATTTTGTGGAGTTTTCCAAAGAGATGGCTTGCTAACTCGGAGCATATCACAGTGAGTTTTTTCAACTCCCTGGGATAAATTCATTTGCTTAGAATTCAATGGATTAATCTTTTCTGAAAACTAATTAACATTTTGCCACTTGACCGAACAAGTCAATTCCATTAGGGCACTTTCACTTTTAGTGTCAAGGTAGAAGAAGAAGTTACATGACACTCTGCTGTGTGACTTTATAAGAAATAAATAATTATTGCAATGGCTAGCAGTAAGACCATACATTTTACATGTATCGGCACCGCCATCACGCTTATTACTCTGTGGCAATGTAAACTTCATTTAAATATCCCTCTGAAATACCGGTGAAATATTTGTATTCTGCTTGTGTGAAGGAGCTGCTTGCTTTATTTCACAGATGTTTTTATGGATGGAATTCACAACTGAAGCTTCTGCTTCAGTTTGTCATTCTCATACAGACTGTACCCCTAGACAGAGACTGTGTTCCCACACATTGGCGTGATGGGCTTGGTTGCTGTTGAACATTTGAATGATAGTTTTTAATGGATAACTGTTGTAATATCCTTTGACATCTCTCACAGGTGACCAAATTAGGAAGGCTCCAAGGCTCAAATAATAATAATATGCCTTGAAATTAAACAGAGATGTTGCCTATCAGTTATGAAATAGTGTATAATAACGGTGAGAATAACATCAGTTTTTCAGGTGAGTAGAGAGACGTTCAAGCTGTGGCATTCAGAACCACACTCTAGGTCTAAAGAGGTTCCAGGGAGAGAAAGAACCTCTCTTCAAACACTGTGTGAATGGTATACTTAAATATAGCTGCTCTAAATGTCAAATGTTTATCTGGTAAAAAAAACCCCTTATCTTCTGGAAAGAAATATTCCTTTTCTGGAGGCAGCAAATCAAAATGTTGACAAAATTGTCATTGATGTTTTAAGCATTTTTGACAGATTCTTTTCATCTGGGTTTTCTACGCATCTTTAGCCTAATGCAGTTTTTCCTGGCAGAGCTTCTCTCTGTATTTTTGCAAATTAAACCTGAAAATATCGAGACTGTGCTGAAGTTGAATACAATGAAAGACTGTGAGGGAAACTGCTAATACAAAGTAAGCTAATGCAAAGTAATTTGGGGTGCAAAGCTTTTCTAGCTAGGAAAAAGGTGAAAGGAAAAAGCAAGAAACATTATATCAGTCAAACTAATTTCTCTGTCCTTAGTTTGAATCCAGCCAAATGTTAGAGAACCATAACAGATAATCAATACCTGCCCTGTGTTCCCTCAGTATGTATAAACGGTTCACACAGAGAAACCTAAATCTGAAAATCAGACTTTGGGAACTGACTGTTGGTGGGGGAAGAAAGGGGATTCATTGGGATTATATATGCATTGTTGTAGAATCAGAATGCCTTTTCCTGAAGGACTAGTACTTACAAAAGTAAAGTAAAACAATCCAATATATTCAGAAATGGAAACAGAAATTCTCCAGGTGTTTGGTGTAGTCCAGATGCTTTACAAATAATTCTAAGTGACTTCCTGTAAACACTGGACTGCTCTTTGTTTTGCTATCCCATTGGAAATAAAAACTTTGCAAGATATATGATGCAGAGGCTACTGTGAAGCATACTTTCAGTTTTAAGAGGTGCAAGTGATATGTATCAGGGTTTTCTGTCCATTTTCAATGTTTACTGCACAAGGCTTGTTCAAGAAGATAATAGATTTTGTGAGCAAAACTTTTCCCTTCTTGAAATTCCTTTTTGTCATCACCACTGTATTTCTCTGGGCATGGATGCAAGTCACATCTTCATTTTGTATAGTCAATGGCTGAGGACTGGCCTAGGACACTCTCACTGATGTAACAGGAAAAGAACCAGGTGTTTTGTTTGTAGTAAGATTATTTATTTTCATTCATTCATTTTCTTTAATGCCGATATGAGTTTTTATTCTCTTAGTGACTGGCAGTGGGCTGCAAGGTAGAAATAGGGCAGTAAAATAACTAATTATTTCTACAACCTATTGAGCTATCCCTTTAGAAAAGATTATAGTAGGTTGGAAAACTGTATTCCTGTTCTTCTTAAATTTTTCATTATTTGAAATGTTTTCATCTTTAAAAAGAGAGAACAAAATTTAAAGATGTTTGTTAAAATCAAATTCCAAAGTGTTTTGTTTCAGAAGTGCTGTAAATTGATATTCCTAAAATAAAATCTGGTTCTTCAAATTCTTGAAATGTACTTGAAGTGAGGCTATTTCTGGCCAATAAAGTTACAGGGATAGAGGACTGCTGTACCCTCAAAGTAACTGGCTCCCCAGGCTGCAGTGGTCACATAGCCAGGACCACGTGAGGCAAACAGTGCCTGGCCAGCAGACAGGCTGAGCAGTGGAAACATTGAGTGCCTTGTACTTCGTTCTGAATGGTGGCTTGCACGATGACCAGGAGCTCGTCCCAGACAGAGGCTCTGAACACTGTGGTAGCAAGACTGGTAACCCTGTCCAATAAACTCTTCTCACCACTGATGAAAACAAGTTTCCTGAGCATAACTGCGTGCAGCAATTCTGGGAGGCAGATATCCTAGAAGTTTAAAAGCCCTGGAGATTTGAGCTGTGTGGCAGTCCTTCAGGGAGCACCTAAGAAGCTGAGTGGATGAGTGGAGAAGAGGCAGAGAACTGGTGAGTTTTGTTAGCAGATTTGTTCAAATTGACACATTTCTGCAAAATACTTCACTTGCAATGGATTGCTGTTTTTCTGATTGAAGTTGATTTTTTAAATAATTTCTGACCATTACCAGTCAAATCAGCATGAAACCCCAGGAGACTCAAAAGCCCAGCTTGTTACTTTGTAAGAGAGGTTTACACATCTTGCTTGAATTCGCATGACCTTTTTTACTCGAACTTGTTATGCTGCAGATCCTCTGGGTACTATTTGTGCCTTCCTGTGGCTGTTCTGCCACATGCTATTTTTCACAGGACTTTGTACTAAAGCAATAGCCTGTGTGTATCTGCTTTGGGGATTTATGAACCATCTTGCAGCTCTGACCACACAGCTGTGCAAAGTAGTTTACGCTTTGAACAATTCTCCCCAGACAGAAAGCAGCTCTTCCAATGGCTGGTGCTCACAGAATAAAAAGAGAACAAAGCTGAGAGAGAGGGCCAGCAGCAGGAGAAGTATTAAAACAATAAGGAAAAAGTAGAATTTTGCTTTCAACGCATCCACATTGCTGTTCAATTAAGAGAAACAAAAGAAAAGAAACAAAACCCAATCATTAACTCAACCTTAGGTAAATTGGATAATTTTTTTGCCAGAACTCAAATAGATCTCTGGAAGAAGGCAGTGTTCTTTGCTAGCCCCAAAACGCCCATTGTACTAGTCCCAAAAGGGTAACATGTTCCTTTTGAGCTTTCTGCTTTTGTTTTCAATAAAAGAAGACCCATAGAGTGACCTACAGTCTAAGTTCTTCTCCCTTTCTCAGCTATCCCTGAAGTTTCGTTTCCATTTTGAAGCCAAACATCAAGATCTTTTGCCCAGTTTTAGGACATAAAAAGAGTGAGCAAGAAAAAGAAAGCTGTTCATATCTTCACATAAGACCTCTGAAAATAATGATTTTTTTTCCTGTCTAATCCAGATCCATCACTCTGAAAACTAGAAGTAGATTTTGTCTGTGTTTTACAGAACTCCCAAACCTGTGACTTCTCCAGCATCTTATAGAAGATATCATATATCTTTCTTTACTTAGGGAATGGAAGCTATGCATTACCATAGTTCCTAGGGGCTCCTCTTGAGTGCAGTGTCTGGTTGGCCTCATATTTTGCTTTTTCTTAAATCAACTTCAATAAAATAATTCTTATTAAAAACTGAATTTCTTATTCTGCACCTGGCAGTTAAAAATATAAGATACAAGGAACTCAGTTTCAAATGTTATCTAGATTTAATGCTGCTTTAATTCAAGAAGAAGATCTGGAACTGGTTTCACATTCTCAGCAGGGCATGTTAGCTACTAGGTGGCCCATCTCTGGACATTTTGGCAAGTCCTTTTGAACCAAAAGTGAAGCTTTCTGTGTGAAACGAAATACTTTGATGCAACTGCCCTGTTTTTAGAAAGTTAACAATGATCAATGATTTATGAAAGGTTTCATTTTTAACAGATTTCACAGAGTGATGAGTTATTCCCTTCACGGATTTCACAGAACATTCTGAGGTTTTGTTTCAGGTATGAACAAGGGCGCAGTCTGAAAGATTTTCACAAATGACAATTCTCAGGCACAGCTCTGTCACAGTGCAGAGTGGCCACTCCATCTAAAGTACCACTCAGGCCAGCTTTACACGGTGAAAAAATACCACTGACAATGATGAAATAGCAAGACGTAGTTAGCAAGGAAGATGCTAAAAGGATTGAACTGAAAGAAATAAGCCATTCTGTTGCAACCACATTTCTGTTCCTGGAGTACAGATAGTGAGTAAGGAAACATTGTTCACCCTGACTGCTTTTGTAACCTACATGAGGTGAAATCAGACTCTCCACAAAATTGTATAGGCATTACTTGTAACCATCTTCAAGCATAGGGTGCACTGCAGTATACGCTATATGCTAGACTAACAAGCACTCAATATCACTGAATAACACCAATTTCAGTGCTATAAATTAATGTCAATGTTTCACCTGTGAAATATTAAAAGATACACCGCTTATTTCTTTTAGTGCAATAAAATACTTTTGCAAACTCTGAAAAAAATGTGAATTCCAGGAAAATAAAATAATATTTCAAGTGATTTTGATCAGCTAATCCATTTGGATTTGCTTTCCTCTTAAAAGAATATGTAGCTGAGGAGAAGGAATATTTCTGAAGACATTTTTAACATTAAATAAATGTTAATGAACTTTTTGGGGAGATAAAATGTGATTCCAAGACTGGTATTCATCCAGTGCAAGAACAAATACATAATATGGGTTACATACAAGCAACATAATAGAGCAATAATTTTAAATTAACAATGTACTCAAGAAAATAGTGATTTCAAGGATAATGCCCAAACAGAGAAAGAGAAATCAAAAATACTTTACTGAAATGACTCAGATACTTCCCTTTTTGAATTATTAGGAAGTTCTATGGATTTGTTTTTCAATTACCTTTTACAGTCCTGAAAAGTACACATAAAGATATCCCTTTCTTTTTTAGTCAAGAGTAGATTTTACTCTGCAAGTCTCTTTTGTATTGTTCTATTTATTTATAGGTAACAGTGGAAACCCATGTTGAAGAGCTCGTTTTGTATTTTGATTTAAAGATGTTTATATACGGTAGTCACCCAAGCTCCATACCCATCAAGTAGCTGCTAAATTGACTATACCCCCTGCATGCAGATTATTTGCATATGTTTCTCTGGATGTTGCTCACTCCACTATAACATTATAAGACCCAGAGCTAGAGTTATTAGATCCTCTGGCAGCACTTCAAGCACTTTTCTTGTTTCCTATAGCACAGTGGATGAGTAAGGCTATAAGGTGCACTGTAAGGCAATTGCCATGGCTTTAAACAGTCTCTGGGAGTCGGAATCCAAAAACATTTATCATTTCCAAGTATCTTGGGCTGGACTTCAGGAAAGCTGTAAGGAGGATGAAAAGATTTTAAACACTTTGTAAAGAATGCTGACATGAGTGAACTTAAGCCCATTTGAAGAATCACAGTGTCCTTTGTATAGTGGATGTTGATTTTGGAAGAATTAAAGAAGATGCAGACATCTACAGATGTAGAAGGAGTATTATCTAAAAACAGTAACTTTGTAACTTTGTAACCTTTAACTTCCTAAAGTCATACTCCTGTGTGTCATTCATCATATCTAATTCCAAGGCCACTTCTGTGCTGCCTCGAAAAAATGAAAAGAAATCCTTCACACCTTAATTAGTATGTGAAAATGTACTAGAAAATATTATAAATGCCAGTCAGGTCTCTGTTATAATAAAAAAGGGTCTACAGGTTAAAACATGGGCAGAAAATAACATGCAAACAAAATTATATGGAGAATAAAGTTTCAAATCCATGTTATTCAAGTGAAGATAGATAAGTGAAAAAGAAGCAAGACTGAAAGAATCCTAGAGGTGGCCACAGAAAACAAATTAAATTACTTTGTAACGAAACACAACGGCATTTAGAATCAATGTGTTTGGAGGAAAAGGGAGAAGAAAAGGGCAAACTGAATTCGCAGATCAATCCTTGCTTACTCTTTGCTGGACAGCACTTATGAAACAGTTAAGTCCCACCTTGTTTTCAGTTCTAAACCTGAGAATATCAGAAAAAGATCAGCAGACTGGGAAAAGAATAGGAAAGAATAAGCAGAGTTATTTAATCACTCCAAGTTCGTCAATCCTCTTCTGCTTTATTCATTCTGAAATCTATGCTTTAGTTAAGTCTTCCTATCCACAGATATCCAGTCAGCCTGAATTAAAGTGCCTAACAAGACACAAAAGAGGGTCACTGCAGGGAGGCTGTATCACCGTCGACAGTGAGGGCATTCTTATACAGTAATTTCTTCATTGTTCACAGTCAGTTTTATCATTGATGGTGTCTGTAAGCCTCTGACCACTGAGGCTTTGCTCTGGAAGCTGTAAGTCATTCACACTGCTTAGAAAGGGAGACCTCTTGTCAGAGGAGGCAATGCCGGGGTTATTCTCTGCTCTCACAGCTTCTACCCCACTGGTGGGAACTCCACTTTCCCTGTGGACTGTAGCCTTCAGTTGGGAGAGGAATTATACCAGTATGGTAGGGTTGTGGACCTGTACAAAATTATCCCTTTATTTTTAGAAACTCCTACGATGCTTAATTATTTGTGTATTTACGTATTTTTTAAGCATTCTGAGGCCTCTGGGTTGGGAACTTTGCAGGAAATAATGAAGATTGTTTCATGCTGTCTCTGTCTCATGATGTGCCAAATAATCTTTTGTTGTCTCCTGTGGTCTGTAACCAGTCTGTTCTGAGATAGCCACATTACCCAAAGTGGGGTGAGGTGGAAGCATCATACCAATGGAGCAAGGAAGTGCAAGAGAAAGCCTTTGGCACTGTGGTTAAAAAGGTCCCATTGAGTAACCCTGGAAGACAGATGCATAGCACCATGTCAAGATAATTACAGCAAATGGTGCCTGCTGGTATTACCTTTATAGTTTATAAGGACACTGTCAGCTTGTGTTTATGTTCTTGTCTCTCAATTTTGTTCCAGCATATGAGACCCACTTTACAATTAATATTAAAGAAGCCCAGAAAGGAAAAGTGACTCTCCCATACACATGTACACTCACACATGAAATAAAACCTGACAGAACATGATGCATGGAGTGTCAGGTCTTAGTTATCAGTTTTCTGGCTTTTCGCTGGTTATAATAAAACCTCAAGATAATGTAAAATGTGAACTTTTAATCTTCCTTTACATGTGTGTCTGTTTTTCACGCTTGTATAAATAGGATTTGAACTGAAAAGCAATACGTTACTTATGGCAGTGATAAATAAACACAGACAGATCTTTTCCAGAATAAGGATGTGAAATCTGTTGACTTCCTAAAATATCAGACATGCATGACTGTTAAATAGCAAGCAGCTGGTTGCATGTGGACATCTTCCCCTTCCCTGTGTCATTCAGCTGATGGAATTATTCATGCTAAGGAAGGGACACACACACATAAAGCACATCTTAATGTGTCATAAGGTAAGCAATACTAGAAAATAGAACTGTTTATGCCAGTTTAAATCTGTCCTTGGTCATAGATCTAGGAGGTGGTAGCTAAATAGCTTTGACCAACATTTAATGAACTCAAAGTGTCATTTTCCTGGTTATTTATAGTCAGTCTGTGTGGGCTTAGAGTGCTGGGCAGGCTTACTGTCAGCTTTGTGACACAGAAGCTGACTTAGGAGTAATGACAAGAGTAGCTAAGGAACAAGCATAAGTTTCGTAAGATAAACTAGTGGCAAATTGTGGAATGGAATTCAAGTCTTGCAGAATTAGTGTCTGATCTTACCTTGTGTTCACTTTACAGACACAGAATATGTGCAGTGGGAAAAAAAAAGGGTTTGATTGCTGAAGCAGTGGTTCTTGCTTGTAGAGGAATTAGAAGTTATAGCCCAAGGTGTTGTAGCTCAGTCTGTGATAAGATCATAAGATCATAAGAGATTAAAGTGTGTTCTTCCAAGAACATTTAGTTGAGCAGATGTGCAATTTGAGAAAGAAGGTAACAACTGTTCTGCATTCTCTCACTTCTTCAGAGAAGAAGTGTCTTCAGAGAAGACACTATTAACTCTTTCTGGTTAATTGATGAAGTGGTCAACACTGGAGTTTTGTGTAGAGAAATCTTCAGAGGCCCACCTGTCTTGATCAAGAATTACCTATTTCTATGACTGCATTGGTATCACTGCAAGTGGACGCCATATGTTCCAAGGGAACTCTGCATTCTGGCAAAGGAGTTCAGTGGGCAAAATCTCCTACTTCTACCAAAATAGTGATCTGTAATTTAGAATAGATTTAGTCCTGGGTGAGAAAAATGCTGTGGGATTATGTAGGAGCAGAGCACCTACTATTGTTCTTCATCTAAGTCCTGAAAATCTCATCTGTTCTACCTTGTGAAAGGCAGAATATGCAGTTCCTGTGAGATGCTTTTCTGCCTAGGAAGAGCAAATATTTCTTAAAGCTTCTAAATATTGAAGGAACCATGAAAATCCAAGTTCTATCCCTTAAAACAAGCATGGTTATTTCTACATTAAATCTCAATCTTCAGAACAAAACCTTTGTGTCTGCAAGTCCAGTACTTATGCCTCAGCAGAGCTTGCTTGTTTGTTTCTCTGAGTCAGATTTTGTTTGCTTCCAAAGACTGGCCTAGTGAGTTATAAAAGCCTGCTGTTGGTGCATCTAATGGATTTGCTCCTTTGGATCAAGTGGTGAGGATTTATGCCTTTCATGCTAGAATTTGAATCCCATTGATTACCTCGCTGTACCTGTGTAGGTATTACATACACTCTAATGTAAATGTGATGAAGAGGAGTAACACTGATCTTAATTTCTTATTTCGAACCATATAATCTTGGTTAGAATTTTGTGTCAAAACTAGCTGGTGACTCACTACTGGGTTTGCTATTACATATCAAACCAGCTTAGACAGCTTACATCTAAACTGTGGGATGTAGGAATACTTCCCAGCTCCCAGGTTCAGGGCCTCTGTCTTCACACCTTTATTTTGGAAAAATAATAATTTATGTGACCAGGAAGACAGTAAGGGTACTCCCACAATTCTCCCAATCTGTGTTGTCAGAGGACATCCTGGATGAAGAATTTTTTAATGAAATATAACCAGTTCAATGCTATAAACTTTGCCTTCAACGACCTTGTAAGCTTTACTTTCACATACATACAGATAGTATGGTAACTTTCAAAGTGGTAGCAGTTTTCAGTCACTACAACTTAGTCAGGATTTCTTGATTAAGAATTCATAATAAATAAAAATAATCTATTCATTTCACACCCTTTAATTAACTCATGAGATCAGCTGACAGTTGATCTGAAATGCAAGTAGTAGTGTAACAGGAAAACCTGTCTGGTATTTGCATGTTGTAATAACTTGGAAGGAGTTTAAACATCCAAAGAATTAAAAGATTTTATAATAGTTTAGTCAAATACAAGAAATGGTACCTGGAAAATGATGCAGCTAGTTAATATCCTGAGGGAAAACGAGGTGGGAAGATGAAAAAGAACTCTCAATTCCAGTTATTAACATTTGCTCAGAGTTTATAATTATTTGAAAAGAAACTTCACTCCAGGAAGAGAGTCAGTATGACAGGTTAGAAGTGTCCATTGATTTTACTGTGAAAAGTCAAACTGTTCAGGTAGGGGTGGGAATATTAGTAAAACGTTGATTAAATTCTTCAGCAACCAGCAGTGGATGGAGTTTACCCCTTTATAACTTCTTAACCATTTCATTTCTAAAGCAGCATAAAATCATAGAATTATAGAATGGTTTGGGTTGGAAGGGACCTTAAAGCTCACCTAGTTCCAAACCCCTGCACTGGGCAGGGACACCTTCCACTAGACCAGGTTGCTCGAAGCCCCATCCAATCGGGCCTTGAACAATTCCAGAGGAAGGGCATCCACAACTTCTCTGGGTAACCTGTTTCAGTGTCTCAGTACACTCACAGTAAAGAATTTCTTCCTAAAATGAAATTTTTTCCTAAAAATCAATATAATTGGTGCATACCATCTTTTAAATTTGTGGGTAGAGTTACAAGTTACTCATCAGAGTAATGTGCATAATGTTCTGATGTGTTTGTTCTGCTGATTCCATGTTTTCTGCTTAGGTGCTACTTTCTCTCATGATGGTTGAATTCTTCCTCTCACTACATCATTCATTACATGAATCAGCTACAGTGTTCTCAATGGGTGGCCAGTCATTCCAATTTATCTTTGACAGAAGTGATTATCGCATTTTTTTGAGGACAAAAAAAATACTAGACTTTTACTTATATCTAAAATCACCATCTCATTATTCGTACTGTCTTGAAACAACACACTGCAAGTTATGAATTTAGTGCAAGGGAATTTGGCGTAGATAAAAGATACTAAAGTGACATATTTATTTTTTTCTCCAGGAAACATACATGTCAGGGTAGGTTTTTCGTATAACTTTTGGTGATATATTTATTATTTGGACCTTCAAGAAGGCTTGAAGCTTCTTACTTCTTATATAGACATTAAGAGTCTACATGTGAAACGCCATTGTGCTTGGGGTTCTCTGATGTGAACAGACAGTGGAAGAGATAATGACGAGTAAAGCATGGGAAGCACACCTTACTCTAAATCCTTATAAGCGGCTCTGAGTTCTTGTGCCCTACTCTGTTTCCTGGATCAGTGTTTTAACCACTCCATGTATAGCACTCCATGTTTGGAACTTGAATGCTTTCAGGTTGATAGCGCTGCTTCATCATCACACAAACTATTTGCCTCTTTTCTTACTTCTTATTTAGTATTTTTACTTTAATATTGAGTACTGTTTACTTGAAGACCTTAAAAACTGCCAGTGATGCCATCAGTTTGCAGTGACCATCATTAGCTGCATCAGCTGAATGTAGAGAAGAAATCTGTGGAAAAAAGTAGAGCTGTACCTACTTTCTCATTGTAAATACAGTTCTCTATAGCTAAAATTATCTTCCTTTCTTCAAGGGCTACGGGTCAAGGGCAACCTTGCAAAAAATGAGCGTGGGTGTAGATTTGCAGCATCATTTCATCTTGCAGCCTGCACATTTGGTACTATAACAGAGAATGTTACAAATCTGGGGATATGGGGGAAAAGGAGGGTTGCAATTTCTCTAATATAGATGTCAAAATAAGAACATGTAAAATAGAATGGCAAGCAATGCCACCTGGGGTTGCCTCTCTGTGGATTATCAGTTCTCAAATATTATTAGCTGTATAGCTCCTCAGATTGATATTGGATGACATTCTCTCCATTGTCATAATGTTAGGATTTAGGTATCATTAATAACAATTATGACAGAAATATAATAGAAACCAATCCACTTATTTACAATCCAGCTGTTTATAACCACCTAACTTCCTCTGTCCTGATCTCCTTGATCAGTCTTTTGCTATATCATGGAAATTACTCTGTTCTTTGAGACAGGGGTTACCAGCCAAATCCAATGACTTGACTGGTGATGCTGTATGATCTGAGACTCTGATGGAGGGAGTTATTTATAAACTGCCTGGAACACTTTGCAGTACTTCAAGGTAGATGATTAATTTATCATTGAAAAGGTTGAGCATTGATGTGAAATCAGCAAGGGTATAGGCTTAGTAATATATTATAAATATTGATGTGGAGGCCAATGGGTTCCTGACAATATGATTCCTTATCGCATTATGCTCACAGTCTTAAACTTTCATTCACCATCCAAAAAATAAAAAAAAGAACTCCTAAGAAGCACCCAGAACCTCCCTGCTTTCGTTTTCAAGAATGGACTATGTTTTCAGCATGTTTTCTTATTTTAATTATGTTCGGTTTGTGAGGTGAAGTGGAGGCTTGGCTGAAAGTCAGAGTTGCTTTTGATGAAATACTGGACTTTCGTTGACATTAGGTATTATTATTTAGAGTCTCTTCATTAAGTCTCAGAGATGTAGCCTTCCAGAATCTATGTCTCATTGATGTCTCTGTCTTACAGAAGTGAAAACAAAACCACTGGGTAACTAGGAGGTTTGTGTAAAATCTCCAAGTGAAGATTGTGTGGAAAGAACACCTTCTTCCTTACTTATATCCTTGTCTTTCAGCACTTTGACTTTGTCAAAACTATTTGTTTAGGCACTCTCAGTATACAGCCCAATTTGTTCTTGGTTTGATTTATTTATTTTTATAGATTCAGCACTGCAAAGTACTTTTTCTGTTTTCAGTGACTCTTTAGAACTGCAGATGTTTGCAGAATTTAGTGCATAGAATGTCTTTCTGCCATTTCACCCATGATGACTAGTCATTTCTCTCCCAGAAAACTAATGAATACCAGCGTAGTTTATGGGAGTTGAAGTTATCTCCTAGTTTCCTATACAATATCACCATTCATTTCTTTCAACTGTAAGCAACTCTGATATTTAAAGAGGTGTTGAGAAACAGCATTATTTTCTGCATCATACTGCAAATTAATCTGCTAGCTAGGTTGTTTACAGCTGGGAGTACAAGTCACCTTTCTCTGTTGCTATCCTTTTAGAATCACCTTATTCCTCTAGATTCCTCCAACCATGTTCTTAATCTGAGATTTACTTGCCATTTTGTTGACTTCTATTGGAGCTGAGGACTCACAGGAAGAGTGGCATTCCTAATTCTCTTCTTGCCTGTTCCTAAACTGAGGAATGCTCCCAGTTAAGACTGAATTAGGTACCTCACTGTGCAAACCTTAGAGGTCCCGATTAATTAATTTGTTGTACAGCTGCTGGATGAATGGTTTGTATTTGATATTAGAGCCCAGTAGAAGTGTTTCTCCCAGCAGTTGTTGGAGACTATAGCTTAGTGTTTTAGCGCTTGAATCTCCTTGGATTTAAGTGTGTGAGAACGAGGTGAATCAGCAGGAAAGATAAATGTGGGAAAACAAAGTGCTGATTGTGAATTCCAACTTATGATGAAACTATCTTGGCAAAACAAAGCATAGGTAGAGAGGAATATTCATTAAGAGAAAAAGGACAGCAGGACAGACCACAGGACTGATTTATCTTATGTATTTTGAAGTGAAACAGCAAAAAATCCACTGATGTGAGGATTTTCTTTTAACATCAAATCAGTTTATGGGGCCAAAGGCATGCAGGATGAGAGTAAATATATCAATTTGCTTTCTGTTAAGTAAGTCTGAGCATATTCAGCTTTTTCAAGAAATTCCCAACTCTGTGGAGAACCAGATCTTAAATACAGAGTGATTTAAAACTTCCAAACAATGGAAATCTGTTTGCGGTATGATTTAATTAAAGGGACGATATATGGATACCTGACCTGTCAGCTAGGCACACGTGTTCTGTTCACACTATTGCAAATGCAAGTTTCCCTAAGAAAAGAAGTTCTTTAAAATCACTAAGGATGCCTAAGTTTGGGCCTAAGTGCAAATTCACTGGTCTGACTAGTGTAGAATTTAGACAATAAAAATACTGTGTTTTGAGGCTCCTGGTCTGAATTTTTGGGAAGTGGGTGGCCTGGAAAGTATTAATAATATTTGAACTAGTGAAAGATTTATTATGTTCCCATTAAATTTTGGATCTTAGCACCTATAAAGACCTGACCAATTATTAGCTAATTTGCAAGTACAAACACCTATTTTCTAGGACACAAACAGATTTTTTTTCCTAAGTATAATCACCTTATTAATGAAAGCACAGAACTCACAAAATGCTCAGAAAGGTTAAAGTTGGTACAGGCAAAGGAGAAACTGATGACTAATTCCAGATATGAGAGTAGCTCTGAGGGAGAGGGATTTCATTGTATAATTTATGGGCAGGAAAATGAAAAGAGAGGCTAAAAAAGCTATGAGAACTCTTTGGCTAAATTCCTGCTGAAAACTCTGAAACTATACTCCCCATCTTATTATGGCAAAACAAAACCAACCTGATCATTTAACAGATGATCTCCTTGCTATAAAAAAGCTGCCAGCTTGTATGATTTTGGCTCGTATATTTGGCTTTGAGATAGGAACAGCTGGAGCAAAGCAAAAAGAAAAACCCCAAAGCTCTCTCTTCTTCTTTTTGCTTATGTACACTGAGCTTTAATTAACTTCATCATCCTCTTATTAAAATCAAACTCCTCTAATGGGGCTCCCCCTCTTCCCCAGACTTTTTGTTCATGCTGTGTTGATACCAAGGAATTTTTCTTTTGGAGGCTGAAGTTATGTGGATATCTCTCAAAGCATTCAGATTAGGATTGCTTCTGAGAAAGCCAATACTAAGACTCCATGGAGAAAGAAGTCTTAAAAATTGTCTTCAATGGGAAAGCTGTTTTCATCTTTAGGTAATCTTCCTCTGTTAATTATACGGAAATATTATTAAGAGTGTGAACAGGCCAAGGAATAGTGTTTTAGGAGTACAGAAGAGCTCTAGAGACAAAAAGAAACCACAAGTTTCTCTCTACCATCCGCAGCATTATGCTCTGCAAAGGGAAGCACCACTCCTTCCAGCCTGTGTTAGTGATCTGCTCCCAGAAATTTTGGGCATATCTGTGGGTAATGTGTGCTGTCATTCCATGCTTTATTGTTCTCAGAGTGAGGGCACCCAAAAGAGACCCTCAGATATTCATATCACTACCCCAACATCTGAACAAAACCTGCCAGATATTAAAGGGCATTATGAGCAGCGCTGAACATTTGCACAGGGATTTATACCGAAAGTATAAGCTCTCAAATTCCAAATTGGCATATAAGCTACCAATCATTCTGTAGGGCAATAAGCTTAGTGGATATGCCTATTTCTGTATCACAGAACAATACAACAAGGAAATAGTCACACTTGTTTTCTTATTTATCATTTAGAAATTCTTCTATTCCTTTTTGCTACCTGAATACAAATCTCCTGTCTGTGGTCTTCTACCTGCAACTGAACATTCTTTATTCTCCTTGTATGCTTCCTTACTTTTTTTCTTTTGTAGACCTTGCTTTATTTGGGAAAAACTGTGTTTCAGCACTCAAATGAGTCTTGCATTGTCAAGTCTGTGCACTTTCATGGCTTCTACTCCTCCCTACCTGAGCATTAGTTGGTCTCTGGCTGGGATTAATTACGTGTCAGGGTTAGGATTAAAAGAGAAACCTTAACTTTTCCCAAGTGTTGCCACCTCTGTGGATACCTCATGTCTGACTGTGTGCACATGATGCTAATCTGATAAACCTTGACCTTTAAAAATTAGCTTTACAATGATTCCAAACTGGATAAAAAACTAAATGTGAAAAGGTTATACTGATTTTGAAGCTGCTGATGTAAAAGAAAATTAACCCTGGGAAGGATGACTGTAGAAAAAAATGGGTTTGGACAGAAAATCTCTGACATAATCTCATATGCAAATCATTTTAGGTACCTGCAAGGGAATATCCCATGTTTATTTCTTTTCTATTCCAAGATGTCAGTTGAAAAATCGGAGATAGTTTTAGAGAACTGGCATCCAGTCCTCTGCCTGTAACACCAGGTACCTCCATTATCTGCTCCAAATTTTTAAACATCGTTGAGTCTTGGGACATCTGTGAGTATTCAGCATTTTGGAAAAAAATCACACCATTTAGGTTTGCATTCAGTCTTCCCACACATATCTGTACCTGCTGTATTTTGATGCACTCTGCATTATGCAACTGTTAAAAATCAGTGTGGCAGTTCCAGTCACACTGTGATCCCTGGTGAACATGGGAAGTACTGTGAAGCTCATCTCTTACTGGATTATAAATACCTTCTGCTTAAGATTGATCCCATATGTTTCGGTGCTGACCCACTTGCTTCCAGAAATGTCTCAACTGGTTGGTATGCCTGTTTATTTTCATATTTACTAGTCACATTCTCAAGATATTTTCTCTTTTAAGACAATGTGCCCTAGTGTTCCTTTATTCATTTTTGACTGAGCAAACATGTCAACATGTTGCTTTTGTATCATTATATTCCAATATGAAATTGAAGTGATCTCCCTCCTTTTTGACAACTGGTATTTTGACACAGTCTTTGACACAGTAATCGAGGTTTCAGTTTTGTAGGAATTGTTAGAGGATGGAACAACATAACTCCCACTTAAGGTAGGAGGAGTTTTGGAGCCTGAATACTTTTGCCAAATGGGACCCATTTCAATGCTTTTTTATCCCCTCCAAACTAGAGTGGGAACTGTACTAGTTTGGTTCGTTGCATATACTTTAACTTTATTAAAATCATGTGTATTTGACAAATCTCTATAAAACCAGACACTGTCAGGCAAAAATTGTACAAATATTTCTTAAATAGAATTAATATTATTAGTAGTTTATATCCACGTTCTGAAAGAAACTCAAATGAAAATTAAACAAATACATAGAAAGAAACTTTTTCCTTATAACAGCTTAGAGAGTTTTAGCATACGCCAATGGAAACCTCCTACTTGCACATGCGTTACATTCTGTAGTGGTTCGCCGTATAGGATCACATAGCATCCAGTACATACCATTGGGAAACCCTAACATGGTCTGTAGAAGACAAGTCAGTTGTTTCATGAACTTGGAAGATAAAAAATGTACACTTCAACTTTTGTCTTCCATCACTTTCCACACTTTCTCTATTCCTCTTTCGTTCGGGACATCATCAAGACTATTCAGACTATCTGAAAATGGAGACAACATGTGCACGATTGTAAATGTATTTAAAATTACAATAGGCAAAGCTCATACGAGCTTGTTATTGGATCTAACTACAAGACTCTCTTCAAATTAAATGAGGACATGGTCTTCACAATTGTCCTTCACATTGTCCTTCACAATGACAAATGGTCTTCACAAACATAGCATTTGTATTTTAAAAGACATCTCAATTCCTCAGTGATGTTTCCTTGATTTGCATAAATTATGAATTTTGAAGTGAGACAGTATTAAAAAAAAATCCCAGAAAAATAAATACTAAAATGTTAAAAGGTCTGTATTAAAACCAGTCGTTTAACTACTACATCTTAATAATTCATATATCTGATCTAACATCTATTTTAAACATATTTACTTTTCTC
Organism: Pipra filicauda; assembly: GCF_003945595.2. Classification (NCBI taxonomy): domain Eukaryota; kingdom Metazoa; phylum Chordata; class Aves; order Passeriformes; family Pipridae; genus Pipra; species Pipra filicauda. The sequence goes on from NW_024104538.1 coordinate 665,174, forward strand.
CAAAAGTAAAAAGAGACAGCAGAGGACCAAATAAGAAAATCAAAATTAAATACCACATTTTGACATGAAATGACTTCTTATAGAAAGAATCAAATCAAAATCAAAACATTCTATAACAGAAAAGACAGCATTTTGCCACTGAAACACTATTGAATGGTTTCTGATTGGCATTGGTATACAGTTTCACTTCAGTTACAAGAACAGCATAAAGAACTGAGCAAAAGCTCGGTTTTGTTCCTGCAGAGCACAATGTAACTTATGCCCTTAAAAAAAAAACCCTCAACAAAACCCAAACAGAAAAAAACTCCACAAAACTAATTGTCTTTTGTAGAAGATATGGGTCCTGGATGTGATTTCAGCAGTTTTCACTTCCAGGTTCTGTCAGTAACTTTCTTAACTCCTCAAATAGTACTTGAGTTTTAGAAATAGAATGGACTGAGTTTGTTAATGTTTGCAAAGCAGACTGAGACTTCAAACTGAAATCACTTTCTAAGCACTAAGTATTATATTTGACCTGAGTCAAAGTTAGAGCTGAGGTTAGAGCAGAGTGGAAAGTGAATAAGCAATGCCAAGAATACAATTTTCAGAGAAAATGCAGTGTTTATTTTTAGGATAAGTAAGTCAAGGAGATTGAAATAAACTGCAAGATTAAGTAGTTGCTAAAAGGAATTATCTTTGTGCTGCGAATGCTTTTGATCTCTTCTCATTTTAGTACAGTTAAAAAAAAATACAATACTTTTTAGCCATCTACTCTAATAATCTTTTATCTTCTGAACTAGCTGTTTGAAAAAGGCAGTGGTCTGGTCTGAGACTTACTCAGAGACTGTCCTTTGGCACTTTGCTCCCTAATATCTAAGTATCAACGCCACACATACTGATTGCTGAAAATTACTATACTCGGTCTGAACACAGCCCGAGCTAGGCTGATCCTAACTTACCCATTAGCACAACTGTGGGAAGGGAGATCATGGCGGTTGTGTTACATTTTACATTTCCCCTACTCCTGAGCTGGTCAAGGAAGGAAAATCGCCATTCAAGGAAACTGATTTCTGGCTTAGGTATCAGCTAGAGTAGTCTGTGTGTGGAAGATCACAGAATTTGCATTTCTAGCCCCTTCCCAATTTTGATAACTGCCTCAACTCAGACGGCCACACATGTTCTCCACCAGAATTTAACAATATGGGGAATCTTTTATCGTCTTTTTTCTGTTGTACCTAATGTCACTGTGTTGTGATTGAATTGTAGACCTCAGGAATCTTGACAGGTATGAATATGAAACTCAGTCTATGTCTATACTGCAAGGGAAGGTGAGCTTGTAGAGTGGGTAGGAGTTTCCAGTTCATTCTACCCTTGCTTTCAAAATTTGTTGAACATTTAATAATCTCCTTTATAGATGCATCATTTAGCAACTAAGTGATTGCTATAAGGTGTGAGTACCTTTATAGGTCTGACTGCTTCTTAATGAACAAAATAAATGCTCTAGAACTTTATAAGTCATCAGGTCAACAATTTTTTTTTTAAGTGTGGAATTGTGGGTGTATTACTGAAAGCAATTCATTCTTTGGATTTGGCATAAAGTGAGTTGATTTGATTTGTTTCTGTTGCCACACGCTACAGGCAAAGAATAAAACTGAAAAAAGAGGAACATATTGTTCCTGGGATAGGAAAATGTATTTAAATAAGAGGCAGACCCCTAATTTGATCAGGGCTGGTATTATTTCAAGCAGGTGTTATCTCAAAAATTGGAAGTTATCATGATTTGCTGCTTGTTACTCTCTTCAAAACAAAACACAAAAAAAGAAAATAGAAAAATAATTTCACCACCTAAATGCGAATTTCTTTTTTTGTTTGTTTTTGGCTTTGGATTTTCCATTTGCTCTGAAGGGTTACAAAAGTACAGTTGCCTAGGAAGTGTCAGTCTAATCAAAGTTTTAATTCTAAAACTGTCAAGATCTGTTGGGGGAAAGAAATGTTTCTGGAAAACCCACACAACAGCAAATAGTGACTTTTGCTCAATGTTGTAAGGCTTAATGATACTGGACTCTGGTGGATAGTTATGGTACTTTCCTCTTGCCCCACTGAAAACTGTGATTTTTTTTAGAAGCTCTAAAGCCTCATGATTTGCAATTGTGAAAGGGACAAAGGGGCTTGAAAAATGAAAATCACTTCCTTGGCTGAATTTTTAAAACATTCTCAGAGTTGTGTTTGAGATAAGATGACTTGTCAGAGTCTAAAACTAGTGGAACAAAGAAGTTGACAGGTGGGATTATTATTCTGAGAATCACTGTGAGCTTCAATCTGAAATCTCTGAGGTATGAAGAGGGCTGAAAGCTACATTTTTTGGGGGGCTTTATTGCTTTGACTGACACTGTTGAAAGGTCTAGATTAACCCATTTAATCATCTATTATTCTTACAACTATTATTATGACAATAGTTTCTTAAGTGTGGACAAGGCATGCAGGAACAGACGGTGTGCATCTCAAAATGCTTACAACCTAAGTGTGAATATGCTGTTGGGAATCATCTCAATAACAAGCCACTGTCTTTTTAGAGATGTGACTATCAACTGCCATTGAGTGTGCTGCCAATTTCTGCCTGGGCTACTTGATTTACTACCACAATAACAGTGGTAGTAACACTAGAGCAAAATCAACACTTTTCCAGAGGCTTAGAAGCTGGAGTCAATCCTTCCCCCACTACTAGTCCAGAACACAAGCAAAATTTTGTAGTAGTGTTTGATGTGTTGGGCCAGTGAAGAAGGTTTCACAAATTTCAGCCAATTCAGCAGTGTCTCACATCCACAACCAAGCTTCACTAGCATGAAATACAAATGAACACAACTCATGCCAGAGTTTCAGAACCTGTCTGTGAGGTTCAGATTTTCGGAACCTGCATCTTTTGGAAGCTGATGGGTTGCTCCATGAAGTCCGTACACCTCTGCTTCCTCTTCCAGTTCCACTTTCTTTATCTCTTCCCTACCTTGTTTAATTTACCCTTTTTTTTTTTTTTTTTTTTTTTTAATCCAAAGCAGCACAAATATATTGAACACTTTTTGAAGGCACCCTTCTTTGGATTCATCTCACCTCTGACTAATTTGTTAGACTCTCTGATAAAAAGACACTTGCAGCAGCATTCTACATCCTTTAGAGACACACTAATGGTAGAAAGACACTGAATCTACAGACTCTTCACTGAGTTTGATGACATCAGTTTCAACTTTTCCAGATGTTTTCCCTTTCCTTACACTTAAAAAATAGGAAGTACTTGCAAGTGTTTTGCAGTTAGACTCCACTTACTGTCTGTAACTGTCTCCTTCCAGCCAACAAAACATCTCACAAGGACTTTTTAAAGTTTCTTATGCTGAAAATGAATAATTTTGAACTAATTTTGAAAATCCATTCTAATTGTGTTTACCAGAATATGCACAAAGTGCACAAAGCCTCTGCTCAGGAGCACAAGCTGTACTCTGAAGATGTGCTCAGACTCTGAAGAGAGCTCTAAAAGGCAGCACAGTGAAGAATGTAAACATGCAGGTAAAAATATTAGGTAAGAGCCCTAATAAGCAGATTCAGTGTCTAAGAGGTTGCCTTTTAGTCAGCTGAAGGACTGTAATCAATGAGCTTTGACAACAGAGTTCAGACTCAGAACTCCAATAGTCATCAAAATATATGAAAGGATAAAGGTTCCTTTGAAGCTACTTTTTCACTGATTTTAATCTAGACTGGAAGAGAACAGAATGAACAGGAGACTTCTGTGAACTGTGTTGACTTCTCCGTTGCAGCATATGGCTTATTTAGCCATTTTTGTTTGGTTAGTTATATTTACTGAATTTATGGTAAAGGTACACTCACATATTATTTTACCCAATGCAGGTGTTAATCATATATTTTTAATAACAGGTGAGGACATAAATAAAATTGCAACCTAACATCCAGTATATCATTATGACAATTGAATATGAAAAAAATGACAGTCTCTTTCATTCAAGCCTTTGATCTATTCCCCATTTCTATATCTCTTTTTCTTTTTACAGGGAAGATGTAATATGTTTATCATTGAAAAAATATGAGTTTCCAAGAGAAAGGAAACAGCCAAATGACCTCGTATACAAACTCCCTGCAAAACACTCAGTCTGCATCTACTTTATATTGAAATACAAACAGAACTGAAGACAAGGCTATTCCAAGTGATAAAATCTTTGCACTAGAGTGCAGTTTGAATCTTGAGTTAACTGAAGAGCTGTCAGTATGACAGCTCATTTTCTTGCTGCCCAGCTTGATCCTTGGTCGCCACATTGGCCTTTTACCATTTTCAATCCCTAAGACCTGAGGAACTTCTTCTCAAATCTCCCTACAATAAATGGGTCTGATGTCCTTAATAACTTGGATGAATTACTGCTATCTAAGTTTCAGATATTTGTAAGTTTGATGTTCCTTCAGGAAAAAGAAATGAAGGACAGGTATAAGGGCTGGTTTTATTTTCATTGACTGAATTCAGTGAGTGAATTAAAATCAAGATAAATCAGACATAGCCCTCTTCTTCTAATGTCCAAGACAACTGTGGCATTAAGGGTGAACATAATTCTTAAATCCTAACTATTTTGGCATATGGTATCTAGGAATCAATTAAACAGCAAAGTAGCTTAAGATTGAGAAGAACTTCAGCTCACTCCAAGCCTCCTGCTTAGAGTAGGAGATCACAGGAATTTAACTTAGTGAAGTATTCGATACATCTGCTTTGGACAAATTAATTTTCCCCTAAAATTTTCTTCCTTATAAGTGGAGGAAAAGTTTCTTTGGCTATTTGAGCAGAAGTGGGTCGTGAAACCTCCTCCTTCCCATTCACAATATCCTGGGGTACTACATATGCAAAAATTCTGTGATAATGTCACCATCAAAACAGTGGTCTTCTGAACTTGGGGAAGGTAAAACCTGGGGCTTTGCTAAGATCAATTTTTTTTCTATCAAATAGCTCTACTAGATTCCTTTTTTGTTAACTAGAAAGAGGCCTCATTGCTCAGCCTCAAACCCTCTCTCTTTTACCAGATTCAAATACAACCTTTTTTGAGCTGTGGGTAAATTTGTTCAAAAAGCATTAGGGTCCAATCACTTTGTTGTCATAATGCATTTCCCTGGAACTTTGACAGATCAGACATGGCATGTTTTTGGTGTGGTCTTTTCACTGGTGCTGCTCCTGATGCCTGTCTGCGCTAGTTGTGCTATGAGGTGCTGTAATCTGACGATGTGCTAACAAACTAACACAATTAGCTCCCCAACAGTTTCCAGAATTACAACAGCAGCTGCACAGTGGACAACTGAATATATTTCATCACCTATTGTAGCAGCTAGACATGGATTACAGATATATAATGTTTGGGTTGCAACTTGGCTTATAGAATAACACCCACATTCAAATGAGGTTTATATGCAGTCTCTGACTTTAATGATTTTTTTTTTATTGCACCTAATAGATGGAGTGAAATATCTCCAATTTGCTATTGATTTCCAAGGCGAAGCAGCCAGCCAAATCAGATGAGAACAATTTGCCAGCTGCTGTTGAGCAATATATATTAGTCCCCAAATGTCATGTTTCTTTACATGCTTCTCTGGAAGAAGCTGTCAATATTTTCATCAGAAGGCTGGTTCTAAATCCACTTCAGTGGCCAGGGTTTCCTTGGGGCATTCGGCATCTGCGAACACCAATTAAGTTGCCCATCCAGAGAGCATGCCCAGAGATTTACAGCCATTCCTTTCTAGCTTGTAGGTGAGAAACTTGCTTGGCTTGTTAGTCAGTGTTCAAACAGCAGAGGGAAAATACTCTGGGTAGAAATGAAGCAAAGCAGGAAAATTCAATGCCATATGAAAATCGAGACTTATTTATTTTTCCTGACACTAACCAGTGATTTAAACAATACTCTAGGCCCACATATTGAATTATGATGCTAGAGTTGTGACAGCAGCTTTATAATTGTTTATCAATCATTTTGAAAATGTGGTTCAGTGTCTGATGGAAGTTTTGGGAAGGTTTGTTTTTAATTTATTGCAGTTCTGAGCTTGAATTGGGAGAATGCCATAATACAAGGACACATTTTTTTACCTATCACCTTTTCTCTATCTGAATTCTGTCTTACAAGGTTAAGTAATCTGAGAATACTGCCTCCATAAACATCTCTCTTGTATATATGTTTTATCACCACCTATCTTGCTGTTCCTCACTTATGAATTTATATCCACAAAAAAGATTAATTTCCACTCAGCCGTCCACTACATGAGAATATGTTTTTTTGGAGGACTCTGAGATAGCAAAGGGATGTGGCCACAGGAAAGAGCACATGACTGAGGGAACAGCAACAATTTTTAGCCCTTCTCTTAGTGATGTCATAATTCTATAGAAAACACAAGAATTTAAACATATTTTTAAAAATTATCCTCTTTTCTTGAGCCTCTCTCCATTCACACTCTATCCCAGCCTTTTCACTTTCTTAGAAAGCTCTTGGAGCTTGAACAAGAGAGCAGGCGTCTCTCAAAGACATCTGGGCCAAATTAGCCTGACTAGGAGGAAAGCAACAACACAGTAAGCAGGCCATTGATCTCAGAGATTGCACTCCTTCTCAACTACCAGCATTACAGGTTTCTAACTGTGTAGTGGAGGAAAGAGGAATAATGTTTGTTGTCCTAGAAATGCCAAATTTCTCAAGATATTTCTATATCGGATTTTCAGAAATATATCTTAATTTTCTACTGGAACTAAAAGCGATTCATGGAGGTGAAAATATTGCAATTATAGACATCAAAATATAGTTTTGAAATAAGACCATTTGCTCTGTATGAGCGTCAGGAAACTCTTTTCCAATGTGAAATGCGTCATCAATTGGGTCAATATCTCATGTAAAGGCAGTGATATTAAAGTTCTTCAGTTATCCATGCACCACTCAGACCTAAGGACTCTGAGAAACAGAATCACAGAATCATGGAATAGTTTGGGTTGGAAGAGACCTTTAAAGATCATCTAGTCCAACCTCCCTACAATGAGCAGGAACATCTTCAGCTATATCAGATTGCTCAGAGCCTCGTTCAACCTGACCTTGAATGTTTCGGGGGATGAGGTATCTACCACCTCTTTGGGCAAACTGTTCTAGTGTTTTCACCACCCTCTTGGAAAATTTGTTCCTTACATCTAGTCTGAAATTACTCTCTTTTAGTTTAAAACCATCATTCCTTGTCCTATTGCAACTGTCTCTACTGAAAATTCTATTCCCATCTCTCTTGCAAGACCTCCTTTAGTACTGAAAAACAGCAAATAGAGTGGCACTGACTAAGGTATGGTTCATAGCACAAGGGAAATAGAAGAATAACCTCTAATTCTGGAATCACTTGGCCAGGGAGATGGTAGAGCTTTACTTCGTTTGTCTTTTATGTAATTTGGTTTCCTATGCCCTCAGAGCTAGTCTCATGGATGCCAGGACTGAGCTGTGCATGAAGATCCAGCAGATGCCATGTGTTTACAAGTTACATAAACTTGTACATTTATCTAGCTACATAGGAATTTCAGTTTCTCCTTTTCTCCACCAAAACACACATGTAGTGTTACTATAAGGAAGCCATTTGGATAGCAACCTAGGTCTTATGTGATTGTGGGCAGAATCCAGCAAGTTTGAGGAACTAGAGATATGTTTCTGCTGCCCAGTTCAGGGTCTGACCACCTGGTTCTGTTGGCCATCTGTGTGAAAATCCATTATGGCAGAGCCCAGCTCTCTGTTATTGAGTTGTCTTACTGTCTAGCTAAAACGAGTCAATGCAACTGGTTAAGCCTATATCTATCCAAAGAGATTCGAGAGATAGGAAGGAAAGAAGTGTTTTGATGCTGTTGTCACATTTGTATGCACTGACAGTCTCTGCTCCCAGAAGTCAAATTGGTTCATAGGCTGAGAGCATTTCTGGGCTCCTTTGATTCTTGATACACAAAGTTATTCCAATGCCAGAAAGGAATTTTTCCATCTGTCATTGGGAAAGGGACCCTGTATCTCATTCTCTGACCATTTTACTGATGCAATTACCTCATCCTGTTTTGAAAAGTCTGCAGGAATAATGAAACTCCAACTGGTCCAGAACAGACTAGACTTCTGGAGCTGTATGACTGGGTGGAAGTATATTTGCTGAGCACTTCATGTTAAGCTGGCTAAGCACACAAGTTAATCTGACGACCCTGATCCTCATCAGGGCATGATAATGAAACTACATAGAAGACTAACTCTAATTTAGAAATAAGAAAGCTCTTATTGGCTGCATCCTACCAGAACTGTGGTGGTGTCAGGGACTGGAGGACCAGGCTCCTCCCAGGTGCTGAGCACTCAAACCAGTATATAGCCAGGCTGGTAAAAGTCAAGTACTCCTGTGTTCTCCGTTAACGCTCTTCTCTCCTGCAAATCCTGTCTCCGTTAGACATTCCCTTTGTAGCACAGTTTACTTCATTTCTTTGAACCTCAGTTTCTTCTCTGGTACGTGGGCCAGATTTATTTTTATTTTGGTCTAATTAGTTTTGTTTTAAAATAAGTTTTTCAAAAACCAGAGGGAAACTCTGCGGAATTATATGGGAAATGCACAGAACTATATAAATAATCATTTACAAGGGAGATTCCCACTTGTGTTTCTGATTTACTTCTGATTTGCCTCTGTGTTTTCATTTGATTGGAACTACAGTGAGGAGGAATATATTGCAGAGAATTTAATGTTAAAAAGTTGTTTCAAGATTAGAAAAGGTTTATCAATTGCTAAAGCTAATATGTGCACTCGATCTGAATTCTGTAGAATAACCTTATTCTCATTAAGTCTAGCATTTTAATGAATTAAATTTACATCAGGCACTGCCTTGGACCTTACTGGCTATAAATTGCTAAGAAGAGTCAGACCTTCAAGCTATAGGAACCACATATTGTAGTTAATTAAGGCACATTAGAAGAACTGTTATTAATCAGAAATTGTAGTATTACGCTTGAAGCCTCTTGCTTAATCCTTCTTTATTAACATTTCAGTTAGTAATGATTTGACCTTCCAAATAAATATAGCCTAAGATAATACCAGTAATATGATATATGTTAATATTGACTTCTTTTCTTTAACTGATCTGCATCTCCAGAAATATATTGTGAGGAAAAATGACAAAAAAATTAGCTTTAAATATTTGACCCAAAGTAAAGAATGGTTCCAAAATAACTCCTTGCAACATCTTAGCCTCAGTGTCAGGAGGCTCCTGTGTGGCCAAGTGAACCCAACAACATCTCTAGGTACTCACAATGAACTACATCTGTTAGCCTGATAGCTCTTGGGACATGAAAAGTAAGAAAATTCTCTAAAATTGAAACCCTCTTGTGTTAAAAAAATGGGTTCTTTAGTAGGCAATAATTAAAATAACTGAAAATAAATTCTTGTTTTCCAAAGCCTGCATACGGGCTTGGAAAGTTGTCTGAACACATCACAAAAGTTTTGACTTTACAAAAATTAAACCTCAGATTCCAAGGCATCCTCTTTTAGATACTTCAAGCATAGCAGTGGTTAAGCATCCAGTTCTGGAGAGGGTAGGGGAAGCATACCACAAAAAGGTGAAGAGTCTCTGACTTGCTGAGTTTTTATGTTAAAATATTGGATTTTCTTGAATATTAAAATGTTTATGGTGTTTTTTACTCTTGAAACTAATATTTTGCTTTTTTTTTTATCAGAATTTTTGACCTGGTATTTTTTCATCTAAAGCATTAAAAAAACATAAACTGCACTTCTTAAGAAGGTATCTTCTTAAACATCTCTATCCTCAGTAAACATAGAATATAATCATCTAAAGGAGTCCTAAGCTCACACATTAATCTTGTTCATTTCCCTAGTGATTAAAATCATGTTTCTGTTTGCTACATATAAGATAACACCAGTTTTAGTGGGTATTGCAATGGTCTGTATTTTCAGTGGTGTCCTTTGATCTAATTCTACCTCTATCTCCAGCTGTATTGCTGAGATCACTACTGTCACATGACAATTAATGAGGGTTTTTTAAACACTTAAAAATGCAAGGGCCCTAATCCTCATAGCCAATACTATATCAAACTTACTTGGTCAGATTAGGTGCTCCTGCAGATTGCAAGACTGGTGAACTTCACAGTTCAAGAACAGGGACATCTTGTGAAGCTCCACAAAATCCTAATGAGGTTTTGTTATACATACCTATCAATTTTAAACCAGCCTGCCTCTTCTTTTCCTCCTTTTTAACATCACTTGCTTTATGCACCCTCTGTTTTTACACAGTTTGTTTCAGAGTATCTGTCCATGTCCTCTCTACTTAATTCTGTTTCTTTGCTAATTATTGCCTTTTTTTTCTTTATTAAGGATTCAACTCACCCAGATTCTATTCACCATTTGCCACTGCTTGATTCCTTGTTTTAAAAGAACACACGTGATTGCCAAAAATGGACACAGGCTTTGTCTTGCCCTCCTTCTTCTCCTTTTCCCCAGCTTGATCTTCTCACTGGCACTGGTATAGATATTCAGTGCAAAAGGACAGATAGGTGTTAAAGAAAGTGCTGAGCAGAAGTATGAAAGAATATATTTGCAACTAGTTCATCATCATTTCTGTATCTGCTTGATAAGAACATAGAAAACAAAGTGAATTTTTACCATCAGACTCTCTATTTTTGAAACAAAGAAGACCACAATTCTCTTATCTGTTCTAGATTCTTCAGGGTCTTCAGGTAATAAAGTTCAAAAGTGTCCATAGCCTATTTTCTTCTTCTGTCAGTTCCTCTCTATTAATATTCTGAGCATCTTCAGTAAGAAAAGCAACATATGTTAAAAAGTTGGAGCATTTGTGTCTTATAAAATCCAGGTCCACGTAGAACTCCAGGCATACACAAACCCGAATTTTCCCGTAAAGGCAACAGGAACTGATTTGAGGCATCAGGGACATGATTCAAGAGACAAGGAGAGAATTACAAAAGGAGTTTTCACTGTTGGATCATTCACATGCTATCTCATACTTCAGGTCACCTTTTAAGGAAAGCTTCAAATACATTCAGACTCTCTGGTATTGTTCTTTTGGGATATTACAGTTTATTCCTGTGCTTTCAGCATATGTACCCTCTTCACTGAAGACAAAAGAACTTGAGGTACAAATAAATATTTGACTTTTCAAAGACCTTTCTGTAAGTTCCAGAAATTATGTCTGCCACATTTTCTTCTCAAGTCCTTTGATGCACAGTTTTTTGAGTCATTAATGGTTTTTCTTCCTTCTTCCTTACTTCAAAAGTAACCTAAAAGCTTTTCAAGAACATTCTCCTCCTGAGGTCCTGCCATTGTTTTTCTGAAGGGTCACTCAGCACTGTGCAATGTAGTTCAATACAAGGTACAGGAGAAGACTAGTAACCTTCAGAGGATGGGGCTCAAGTCCTACTGCAGTCAGTGGGGTATTCAAAGTTTGATGTAAATAGGCTTGAACTAGAAGTGCATTAGTGCCTGTTTGTTTGCTCTACTTAGGTACACCAGTCACACCCTATCCAAAATGAAAAAACCCGCATGCATGTTTATTAAATCTTGTTTCAAGTACCCCTACAAAATACACTAACAGAAATCACAGTAATTGTTCTGGTGCCCAGATAACCATGTGTCAGCTTTTTCTCCTTTTCATCACCGTTTTCTTCCAGAGCTGCCACCTCTGCTGCTGGTAGGACACTTTGGTGCATGGAAGCTATTGGTTACACAGAGCAGACATTATTATTTTCTAAGGGAAATAGAGGGGTGAATGAAATTCAAGCATAGCTGTGGATGATACCTATGTCCCCTCTAGCTACATTTTTTTTATTGCAAAAGGTTTGTATTTGGTTGGTTGATATTAAAGTCTCTCCTATCACCAAGTTTCAATGGTGTTTATAGTAATAGTTATACTTCAAGGATTTTTCAGTCTTGCTTTCTACGAAGTTTTACTGTAAGCCTTCTTCCTCTCTTTCTCTTGTCCCTATTCCTCATTTATGTGAACAACATACTACCAACTATTGAGTCACTTTTCTTCTTAAGGCTCCCACCTTCTTCTGGAAACATGCAATATGTTGCGTGTTTAACAACTGACAAATCGATCTTTCCCTTCAGATTCTGGTGGAGTAGTTTTCCAGTTCAGAAAAGCTGAAGACTTGCCTATGAAGACTCAGATTCTGAGTGTGAGCTGATATATTTAAAATATAGACAAATTTCATGATTTTTAAAACTTTTTTTTTTTGTAATTATCCTGTATTCTGGTCCCTGATGCTGAGCACTTGTTGTTTAACAGTAAGCTACGGGAAAGGTTATATGGACGTTTGTTTGCTTCTTCTATGTCAAGATGCAATCTTGAGAAAAGGCAAAAAACAGGCATCTCAAAGGTGCAGTGGTATGCTTCTCAGTTTTCTGAATGCTACTTTATTCAGACTCAGGAATCCATTTTCCTAAGTCCTTATTCTTAAACTACAGATATTTTGTAAACCTGCAGGCTCCTGCTTACAACTCTCCATGGTAACACACCCAACAGAGGAGAAAACATCTCTTTTTGTAAAACACATATTTCAGCCAAAAGTCTGTTGTATGAGCACTGCAGCATTTTCCCTTCTGGTATTTCTGCCCAGGAGGAACAGTGGTGGGGCAGGCTTCTGGCAAAGCCCAATTCATTTTGTCACAAGGATAATTTCACTCTTTAAAAATTCTTTTTGAAAGATGAGCATCATAATATATAAGAAATGAATATGAATACAAATACATTAAAAATCCTGTTTGATTGAGAACATTCTTGACTTTGCTGTGTTTTTCTGCAGTTCAGCCATTTGGTTTATGCCAGCTTTCAATTCAAATGGATACATATCACTTTCATATATCTGATCATATGAGTCATGTGAAAGGGCTTTCACTTTATGATTGGCTTACTGCAATTCATTTCAGATGTAAATGCTTGCAGAAAGTGCATTTTAATTTTTTTTTTTGTAGAAGCATTCAGATATGCAGGCTAATACATATACTTTGCATGAATATTCATTTCAGAGAAATTCAATCATAGAAGTACTTATGGGAAATGATCACAGAAGACAAGTGCATTGATATGAACATAGAGGTACTACATTGAAAATTATGATTCTCCAAAGACCTTCTCATTTACAACCTAAAACCCTTAAGCACCTCAGCTTTTGCCAGAATAATTTTCTGACAAAAGGCTTTCTTTATTAGATTTAGATTTCCTATTCTTATCTTGTCACTGACTAAACTCCTAAGCTTCACAAGTTATTCTATCTTCATCTGACTCAACTGTTTTATGCATAGTGGCATAGCTTCAACTAGAGATATTGAGAGGTCATGCCTTTCCTTGGCTCCTTTTCCTGCCCTCAGACCCCTTGCACAACTTCAGAAATGAATGCATTGTCTAGTAATAGTGCACTTCCTGACCTAGTTAGGAAGGACCTAACTTTGTAAACCTTAATCAGAGAACAGCAAATTTTAGGCACCAAGGGACATCTAAAATGGCAACCAAGTTGCCCACCATAAAATTTAATCTTACCCCCATATATTCATAAAATCATAGAATCATTAATGTTGGAAAAGACCTAAAAAATCATAGAGTTCAACCTGTGACCGAGGTTCATCTTGTAAACTATACTATAAATGCCATGTCCCATCGTTTCTCGAACGCTTCCAAGGATAGTGAGTCCACAACCTCCTTGGGCAGCCTGTGTGAGAAGCTGGATTATTACATTAATAATTGGCTTGGATCACCTCAAGAGTGTGTGTGTGTGTGGAAGGACAGATTGAATTTAATGAAGGTGAGATAGTGCCCTGCCCCTATCCAGCCTCCTTGGGCAGCCCTGGAGCAGCTGTCACTCACTGGACACTGGGAGCACTGCCCCATCTTACACCCCCTGGAGCCCCTAATCCAGCCCCAGATTGGCTGGCACAACAGAAGTCCTGCTTGGGAGGTGTGGCCACAGGGGACTAGAACAGATAAAAATAAAGACGTGTGCTCTCCATGTGTTTGGACCCTATCATCGTCTGGATTCCTGATGGTTGGATCTATGCTGGATCTGGGGTGGTAGCTATAATTCCCTTTCTTTCTCTCTCATTCTTTACTTCTTTTTCTTCTCCTAAGTCTCCTTTCTTGATACTTTGGGTAGCTTAAAACTGGATGGGTTGGATTTTGCTAAGTTGTATGACTTAGCATGTCCTAAGTCAATCCTTTGTAGAAGGTTTTGTTTTGGTTAAATGTTGCCCTTAATTTCTAAAGTTTGCCAGTAAAAGTATCTGATCTCCTGAGAAAGCATGTATAGCATCTTCTCCCTTGCACTTTCTTGTTGAAAATAGTAAAACAAAAGCATGTAATCAGCATGTAATCAGCATGTAATCAGCTACTTGTGACCAGCTGTTTATACCGACTGTGTAGTCAGTTTGGTTCAATGAGTTCCTTGTCCTGATTTGAAGGAAGGACTGCTACTCTTCTGAGAAGTGTCTTAACCCAAAAATACTCCAGTGTGATGGTTTATTAGACCCTCTGATGTCAAGCACTCTGAACCTGTCCCATTAAAACTATTTTACTGGAAATACTTAACTATTCACTGAAACAGGACCTGAACTATGATACTAACTAGTGGTCTGCTCACTCATTTGCAAGCTGCCACTAACACAATACTTTATATTGTTTGATACGAAATGAGATAGCTTCAGTGGGCAGAAGGAGAAAGCTGTACTTCAGACTTACATGGTGGCGTATAGGGCACTTTCCTGTATGTTGGATGTTGTTGATTTCTTATTTAAAATTAAGTACTGACTGGGTTTAGGCCTGGGATCTACAAGAAGGTTCACAGCTCTCAAACAGAAGCCAGGGGAAGCACTACTTTTCAGTCCAGATGTTAAAATCCCTCTGAGATGCAGAGTCTAACTTCTTCTCTAAATATTTTCCTCAGTTGAAGTCTTCCTTTCCTCAGCTGATCTATTAACTTTCTTGAATTAAATTTCAGGTGCTGTTCTTTTCCTATGTGTTAGTTAAGCCTTTTTGCTCTGAATTGCACCTGAATGGCAAGCCATCTACAAACTGCTGTTGTAGGGGTAAATGCTACTTTATGGAGCTTCCCCTGTGGAAATTTGACCCCTTCCCTGTGATCAGATTTCCCCAGTAAGTCTTCCACTGTTTTTAGCTTCAGCAGTGCCATGAGATACAGCAGTATGGAAAGGTTCACTGGAAAACGTGGGAGGGAATGTTCCATCACCTCCGTATTTCCCAGTTGTTTTATAATTAAGGATAAAGCATTACAACATGTCACGCTATTACATTGTCATGTTTTCCCTGTTACTGTCATTGCACAGTCCATAAATTCTTGCAATGAAAAAAGACTACTAAACTGTCTGTACAGACAGTGTTAAATTCAATGTGTTGCCTTCCATTTCATCTCAATTAGCAAAAGCTAGATGGTTGGAACCAATTCTGTATCTTCATTTGCACTGCCTGTCTAATAGCCTGATTTACATCAGTAGCACCAGCATAGAATTTTAGTTAATTAGGAGTTCAGTAGCTAAATGGTATTTCATTGTCCTAGCCAAACAAACATGTGTTTATGACTTTTTAAGTAAAACTACAAGAACTTCAAGTGATACTTAGTTTATCATGCAGCAAAACTGCTTGCTATTACAATTCACCATCCATAATGACACACAAAATGCTAATGTATTCTTTGGGGAGGGCATGCCTGTAGTCACAACAATGAAGGAATGGTGTAAACACTGCATAGAAACTCACCTAATAAAATTTTTCATTACATAATTCTGCTGTACAGTGTACGTGGAAACTTCTACTTATGTGTAAAATTAATTCCTCAGAAGCTATACTGTTTTATCACAAAGGCTTAGATGCCTTGTGAAATTCACTTCTTTTTATGCTCTGCTTAAGTCCTGCTGACACCCAGAGGGACCTAGAAATAGCTTCTTAGCTGTAAGATAGCGTTTGTTTTATTGCTACAGTATTGCCTAAGGGCTTATGCTATGACGGAGCCTTGTTTTTACTGTCACTCAGTATTGTTAATTCCAGGCATTCTAGAATGATGAGTCATGCCCTTGAAAATCATGAGATAGTGTTAAAAATAATGAATTTAAAAACCACAATCGTAACATGCCTTAGGGCTCCATTTTTTGAAATTAGAGAGGTTGAGAGTCCAACCTTATTCTCCCATAAAAGAAGAAAGAAAAAACCCCAAACCTTACATTATCAAGGTACAAGTGTAATATATTCCTCTGATTCTGGGAGATGCGGATTTTGAAGAAAATATCAAATTATGTGGGGCCTTTTTGCTAGTATGAGAGGTATATGCATATACTTATCCATGGCCTAGTGAATGTATGATTGAGAAGACAGTATCTAAAGTGTACTTGAAGTATGCAAGCAGTCAGGGGGAGGAAAGGGGACAGTGGGCCAAAGTGGGCCGAACTCTCAGTTTGTGTGAATAACTTAACTGGAGCTAACAGAGACAGAGCAATCTGCATGCACTGAAGCCTGGCCTGCTCTGTGTACAACTCCTAGTGTGTTAGATGCAATAATCATCTTGCACAACATTTACCTGCTCTTTGCCCCCAGAAAACAGTCTTGAAAGTGTATCATAAAGTTCAATCCCACCCTCACCCTAGGGCAACAGAACAGTTCAGTTGGTCTACTTCCCTTCTTATTTCTCTGATTTCAAAGAACAGGCCCACACAGGAAACAGAGGACAGTCCATATAAAAAAGAGATATGCAAATGTGAAAGCCCTCTAGGAAACACTGAATGTGCTTTATAGAGATTTGTAATAAGTTGAAAGAGTGAATGAAGAGGTATGTATAAAGGTGGAGAGGTGGGGAGAAATGAATTTGAAGAAATTAAAAAGAAAAAAGTAGAAAAATATATTAGAAACCTTGATTAGAATTCTGCACAGACTCCAATGTCCTGCAAGGGACAGTTGCATATACTGTATGAAACATCCCCAAGGCATAGCTCAGCATTAAGTGACTGGTAACTATAATAATGACCATTATTCCAGTTCTCCGTGTCAGCATTCAGAATTGAAAAAACACTCCTGCTTAGAACTACAGAGTACTTTAATGAACATGCGTAAGAAAAAGTCAAGAATCTCATTTTAACTTTGGGGAAAGGCAGTTTAATACCCTTCACTTTTTAGAAGTGATAGAATTTCTCTGAAGTGATGACAATGTTGCTCGTCAGTGACAACTTCAGTGAAAGTCAAAGAAAGCAGATAAAATTTTGCATGAGGAAACAACTAAAACCCCAATGCTTATGAAAGTTTTTGGCATCAAAGCAAAATAACAGACTGAATTCTTTCTGAATCTCAAGGGAACACTTAATCACCCTTTCATAAGCACTAATGAAAGGTGCATAGTAAAATCCAGTACACCTCTCTTAAATCTGGCATGTCAGTGCTGGGTCCAACATTAATGATCATGAAAATTTGATCCACAGATTTTTCAACTCACAATAATGTTTGTCTGTTTGTTTTTTTCCTGCATTTATGTCTTTATTTTGTTTACATTGGAATGTATAAAAGCTAAAATTGAAAGGAAATGCCTCAAACTTTCCATCTTGAAAATGAACATAATGTGGATGAGGGTTGGACTGGTGGATTGGAAGAGCAACAGCTTTCAGTGATTCATAATACATCCAGAATTGCATTAATTTATCCACCACGGTGGGGCTTGGTTTGATCTTGGGAAGGGAGCAGTTGTGTTAGACCCATGTTGTTAGGCTATTCTTTCACCAACATGTTGTACTTCACCAGCAAGAACACAACTGCAGTATTAGGGTTTTTGATTCTACCTGCATGGTGTGGGCTCAGTAAAGCTGATTTTCAAGGTTTTAAGATGGTACCCAGTGCTGGGAATCGATCAGGTTCCCATGACAGAGTTTTCGCAAAATCCCTTCAGTAGCAGTAAATGCAATTTTTGCAAAATTATGGTTTTGGTTGGAAGCAAAGATTATGTGATTATGTTGGCTTTCCATCAGTTTGTTCATCTATTTGTCTCCTAATCCTTACCTCAGTAACTGTCAAATCTGTTGGCCACTTTCAACTACATTTTGTAAGGAAGCAGGGGCATCAAAGGTAATTGCATTCACAGATATGCTTTGTGAAAAGCAATTTGTGAGGAGAGCAGTGAAATCCAAATTAGGGCTCCCACAGAGGGAAAGGTGGAACTGTAAATGAAATGGTTAAGTGTTCTGCTTGGGTTGCCTCTGGCAAAATACTACACACAAAGCTTGGAAGCTGTTTGAGCACTTGTCCTCAGTCTATTAGAGGGCAGCTTCCACAGGGATTAGACTGAGTGTGAGGAGGATGTTCATCTTTGTATTGGGATGAAGGATATGGGGAACATGGAGGTATTTCAGAGAAAAGTTAGATTTTCAGGGTTATAGGGGTAAAGGAAGACGCTGGGGTATTTGCTGACAGAGAGCGCCAGAATAAGAACAAAATTTTATTCAGAAGCAAAGGAATAAAAATGTAGACGAAATCTGGAGACAGCTGATAAATGATGAGACTGCTTTCCCAAGAATAAATTATACTATAATTCAATAAAAACAAACATGGGGAAAAAAACCCCAAACAATAGTTCTGACACTAAAATTAAAATGAAAAGAGGATAATGAAAATGAAAAACTCCAGAGAGAAATATGCAAGTTTTATGATATTTGCTTTATGTCTTCTACAAGTGTTAATCAGTATTATCTGTACTGATATCACTGGAGTCTCAGTCTGCGGACCTGGACTGAGTAGAAATTTGCTCTATTACATTTTTAATTGGTTATATTGAAATAATTCTTCAGTTAGTAAATTTATTTCCTCCCAGTTGCCAGTGGGTAGGAATCTATGGGAATCTCAAAGGATTGATTAGAAAGCCAGTAACTACATTAGCTAAATTTATCCACAGGTATGTCTCAGAAAAAGCTGTAGTTTCAGCTTTCTGTGACTTGCCTTATTAACAGTAGTGTAACAATTAAACTCTGTAGGAATCAGAGAAGTAGAGAACTGGAGCTGTGTGTCTCTCTCTTTGTTCTGGCTTTTATTTATTTACTTACTTAATTAATTGATTTGGACTTCAGTTGAATTCTACGAGATTTCTATTAAATCTTAGTGGGCAAACTGAGGGTATTTTGATTAAACTTTTCTTCTGTTTTAACAACTTCACATATCTGCTCTGTTTCCTCTGCATTTTCTGTTAAGAAAAATATTAAGTCAGAGAAAGCAACACATCACAGAGGTGCTGCCACCACTAACAAATAGCCATCTGGCTTTATTGAAATCATGGCAATTAATAATGGAGATGTAATGAATTCATTCCTCTTGTCCATCCTGACTCATGGAAGGTATTCAATGCTTATACTGCTAGAAATGTTCAGATGGATATATATTTTAAAGTGCTTGGCATACTATTTTGCCTGAAAGTTATAGCTCAGAGCAAAGTGGGAAAATAGTCCATAAATAGTCCATTCAAGAAGAAAACAACCCTGAGTTGGCTGAGGACAAGTTTTTTCTTGATCTTCTTTTCCATAAACATGTTCATTTGTAAGGTTTTATTCATGTATCTACACAAAAGGAAACTCAGAGGCATACAAAGAAATGTGATGGCATAAAAGGCTTAGCCACTCGAAAGAGGTTTCTTCTGCTGTCTTGGGTTTGCAGCGGGAACTGATAAAGGGTTTTATCCCTTTTTTTTCCCAGATAGGATGAACGTGTGGTAGAAATTTGCTCCTTCCCCAAGAATGAGCAATTCTGAGGATCTGCTGCTTCCAGTCAGCCTCTGTCACAAAACAGACTGAGCTCGAAGTGTAATATTTGTGGTAGAAAGAGCAGGTATTAACACTTTTTTCCTTTCCTTTGACCCAGGACATGAAGCTAGAATGTGTTCACACCAGTGGCATGTCTTCTGGTTCCTCTGATTATGTGTCTTTTATCCTTCATGAACGTTGCTAACCATTTGTCTGTCATTTTTCTTTCAGACTGTCGATTAATCAGGTTCTAACATGCTCCCCAGCCTCGGTACCTCCAACTGCTCTGCTGTGAAGCACAGAGAACACACTACCTGTCCAAAACTCAGTTTTATAATGTCGTAATTCCGAGCTTTTTATAGATATGTGCTTTCGGACATGAATGCAATTTAAAATGTGCTTGTGATCTAATATACATAGTTTCATATTGTTTATGTTTTCCTTTTGTATGGATTCTACCAACTTCCTATGTTTAAAGTGGATGAGCAGCCAGGATTGTGTTACAAATGCCATTAAGCTTCTCGAGGGGACCATCCAAAGCAGGGGTGACGAGCTGATGTGCCTAAGGAGTTCTGAGATTTACTATGAAAAGGCTACTGAGTCTGTAAAATTGATTTTGGGGTGTAAGACCATAGTTTTATTATCACAGCAAGCTGGAACTGTTCACTTCTTCCCATGGTGAGAGAATGTGCTGGTGTCTGATTGTTCAAGTCTCTTTCTGTCTTTCTCCAAACATGAAGAGATTGACAATATAGGAAACTGTTGACAATGATGCAAAAATAAGCTATAGTACCTATTATTCGCATAGATGAATGGACTTTTGATGGACGAGACTGTATTGTTGATCTCAGGTCAGGATTATGGGCAGGTGAACCAGTTCTATTTGCACAACATTTCTCAGGAATAGTCTTGAGGCAGTTGTGTCTCTTTGAGCTCAGAACAGACTCCTGTTCAGAGTGCAGTTTGCTTCCTCTAACCTCTTTTGGACAATTTTAAATATAGTTTCAAAGTGGGAAAAGTATTATTTCATTCACAAATATTCTTTTCTACTGATATCCCCTTTCCATGTTGTTTGATCTACTTCAGAATGAAGGTGAAATAGCTCAGCTGATCAGCACTACCAGTTTCAGCTAGAAAAACTCCAGTGCTCTGCCTATATTTGTTGTGGCAGGTCTTCTCCTTTGACTGAGCTGTTCTGTGGCTCCCAAATTAACTCTCTTATGACTGAGGACTTGTCACTAGAACAAAAGAAACAAGAATATTGAGAGGTAATTAATTCAAGCCGGATTCAGATCAGTAGTTACATATGCAGAGGCTCTTATTAAGTAAATTCATTCCCTATTAGCACGACTTATATGCACCTACTGGGGTATTATTTCTACCAATATGCATTCCCACTATTTTCTGTTTATAAAATACATTTATACCAGAAAATTATGATGCTCACGTGCCCTGAACACCTTCCTTTTTAAGTAAGAGAGTCAAAAAAAGACACGTGACATTCACATAAGAAAAGGCAGTGTGAAGCCTACACATTGAGCTAATATGCTAAAATGTGAAAAAAAAAATATTATGAAAAAATGTGCACTTCTAGGCTGCAGAGCTTTGAGCTCTACTTACAAGTGCCTCCTGTGACAGACCAGCTGTATGACATCTCTCAGTTTTAGGGTCCTTATTCTGGTGCTCTTTTGAGTGAGGTACTATCCTTGAGAAACCGAAGTAATACAGTCTCAATTACCATGCCATTTTTTAGATTTTATACATGCTCTTCTGCTCCAGCATCCCATGTGTCACATGCAGCTGGATAATGGATACTTGCTCCAAGAGCTGAAGTTTTCATATTTGGAGCTTATGTGTGTCCCGGAGAACCATGAGGTCCTGCACACAAAATCCGTGCTCAGAGCCTGATTGCATTGTACTCTCTGCTCAGCTACACAGCCATAAGGAGAGAGGAACACAGACACCCTCAGCCTATACCTTAAACCTTTATTGTGTGCAAACCGAACGTGTGTAAGAGAAAGAGATCAAAGCTTTATGATCTAAAAATGTAAAGTGGGAAGTGAGACCTTATATGCACAAGTCTGGTAGACAGTGTCTGAATCTAGATCGGATTGTCTTGAACTCTTTCCTTGTTTCATTTCACACCTGTTAAAGCTGGAGAGCAACAACCAACGTCTTACAGGTACCAAGGGTTGGATTTGAGGAGAAGCTTCTCTAATGTTGTGAGAGGAATACATAGCAGCAAGAGTTGTGATTGTGTGAGGTTTCGAGTTTTTAGTTATACAGTAGAGAGTGAATGCTGTTTTTAAAATAGCATTTTTCCTAGCTGAAATGTATTATACATTGTAGATTTACATTAGAAAGCAATGAAGACATTGTAGATGAGCTTATTTTAAAGGATTACCTTCGACTGAGTGTTCACGTATAACTACAACTGAAACTGAATAGAAGGATAAATAAAAAAGAGCACTTAGCACTTGTTAAGTAAAAGTGAGGTTTCCCTTTTCTGTTATCACTTGCCTGTTCTGAAAGCTGGATTCTGAGTTTCTAGAACTCTAAAACTCTGTTTTCAGAAAAAACTTCTGCCATTTGTCAAGGGGGATTTCAATCTTTGCTTGTTATTAAGTTCACCTTGTAATGAAATTTTGGATATTTTATACAATTCACAGACTTTAATATATACTTAATTATGCAACTTATAGTTTCAAAGGTATACTTTTAAATTTCTAGATACACATTTTTCTTGTTATTACACAGTCTCATACATTAATTTACAAAAACATAAATATTTTGTGACTGTTCACCATCACCTTTTCTTTTTTTGTTTGCTTTTCCTTTTTCTTTTAACTGATTTTCATCTGTCTTACCCAATTGTGCCTTTGGGCTCTTCTAGGATGTGAAATGGTTCCCATTTGACACTCTTTATTTAATTTCTTTCTTTCATTAGATTTAGCTTGGTGAGTTAGAGGTTTTCATTGCATGAAACTGAACCTTCAAAAAGTCAATATATTCCTTGCTGGTATTTAATTCCGTGTGCAAGTATGAATAAAATGCAACCTCTCCCCAAATAAAGGTACCTTTTGTTGCCCTTATCTTGACCTCCTTTGATATATTTTAGATTGTTGAGGAATGAAAGAGAGAAAAAATGTATACAATCTGGAATTCCAAACATGTGGTATTAGGAAGTGTTGATGAACTGTGTTTGTAGGCTAGGATTGATTTTTTTCTGGTTGTCGTTCCCCCCCACCCAGGTTTTTTGTTGGTTGGTTGGTTGGTTAGTTTTTTGTTGTTTTTTTTCCCTGAATGTGTGATAAAATGCTTTATGATGAATTAAATAATCCACTAGTTATTATAATAACTACCACTAAAATATAGATTGCTGCTAACCATGTCTATTTTATTACTACAAGTTAAAGACAGAGCACTGTCTCCTTTGTGCAATCTTCTGCTTTTCCAAGCTATTGTGCTTCGGTTTTTTTGAACAATAGTTACAAAGAAAGTTATCAAGGATATTGACCATCTATCATGGGAAAAAAAAAACTTCTTTCTAATGCCATAAGAATTTTGCTGATAACACTAAATTGGGAGGATCTGTTGACTCCCTTGAGGACAGAGAGGACCTGTAGAGATGTCGACAAATCAGAGAGCCAGGCAATCACCAACTTAACAAGGCAAAGTGCTGGATTCTGCATCTGGAATGGGGCAACCCTGGTCGTGTGTACAGACTGGGAAACGAGAGGCTGGAGAGCAGCACTGTGGAAAGGGACCTGGAGGTCCTGGTGGATGGCAAGCTGAACATGAGTCAGCAGTACCCTGGCAGCCAGGAGGGACAATCATGTCCTGGAGGGCATCAGGCAAAGCATCGCCAGCTGGTTGAGGGAGGGGATTGTCCTGCTCTGCTCTGCACTGGGGCAGCCTCACCTTGAACACTGTGTGCGGTTTTGGACACCACAGTATAAGAAAGATATTAAGCTGTTAGAGAGCATCCAAAGAAGGGCCAAGAGGATGATGAAGAGTCTTGAGGTGAAGCCTTATGAGAAGAGGCTGAGGTCACCTGCTTTGTTCAGCCTGGAGAAGAGGACACTGAGAGGAGACCTCATTGTTGTCTTCAATATCCTCACAAGGGGAAGCAGAGGGGCAGACACCAATCTCTTCACTTTTGTGACCAGTGTCAGGGCTCAAGGAGATGGCATGAAGCTGAACCAAGGAGTTTTAGGTTAGATATTAGAAAAAGGTTTTTCACCTAGAGGTTGGTTGGGCACTGGAACTGGCCCTCTGGGGAAGTGATCACAGCACCAAGCCTGTCTGAGTTGAAGAAGTGTTTGGACAATGCTCTCAAGCAGATGGTGTGACTCTCGGAGTGTCCTGAGCAGGGTGAGGAGTTGGACTCGATGATCCGGATGGGTCCCTTCCAACTCAGCATATCCTGTGATTCTATGATTCTGTAATAATTTGTATTGCAGTCTTTTGGAGGTAAATGACCATGTTTTTCAAGATGTTAGTGTTATCAAAATTGATCATGAGAATTAAGTGTTTTAGAAGTAGGATCTTTCTGAAAATAAAATTACCATTGATCAAAAATAGAATAATTATATTGATCTCAATTGTAGAAATTTTATTAATGACAGGTTCCCTTTGTAAAAGAAAGTCAAAACACACATGAATTGATATCGTGATAGTCAAGGAAATTAATTTTACCCAGTATTAATGCCCAATCTGATACAATGACTGTTCGAACAGAGACAATTTTAAAGGATCAGTTTCAATCCTGAGTTTTGAATACATCTCTTCTACTATCAGTGATCCATCAAGGGAAATTAGTATCATAGAGTCAGAAAATGGGTAATTTCTTTAGATAAATAGATCAATCTAACAACTTATTTGGAAAATATGGTGTATGCCAGTCCTATAGCAATACACTAGTAATCAATAATGTTCTTACTTTTGGTACTCCTGACAAAATCTTTCAAATGGCTGCACTAGTACATAAGTTTGTGATGCATAAAACCTGCATGTAAACATGAATTGTAGAAACTCATTCTTGGCTCAGAAAAACACAGGTTGAGTAGTCCACTTCTGGAATTTGTCACTTCTTGCCTTTTTCTTTCTTCCACTTAATCTAAATGTACATACGTGGATATAAATAGCTGTGAAGGGTGGGGCACGTTCAGGAACACAGGTTTGAAGTTGGTAGATGAAATTACAAAGTGTGTACCAGTAACATTACCATGGGTCTTCTGTCTGCCATAGTTTCTGTGAGAGACACTGACAAGGACTTTTTCTAAATTCCTTCTTGTTTTACTCGTACTCATTGTCTAAATTTTGTAATGTATTATCAGTGCCTAAAATTGAGTACCTGTCAGCTGAAGATCACAGAACACTTGACCTAGATTGCAAAATCCCCAAGCAAAAGTCACTTTATATCTTCCATTAAATCCCTTCTGTAGGACAGAACGTAAGTTTGTACCACATGCCAGCTCTTCATACTAGCTTAGATAAGGGGCAATATAATGCATTCGATTAAAAGGTCAGGTCTATTTACCCAAACCTGCAAATAGAATTTTACAGATAAATTAGAGTTAGAGGATAACACATATGGTGACATATCATCTTCTAGCAACTCAGTGCAGCACAAACCTTGGCTTCATATCACATCTGGAAAAGAACGCCTCAGGCAAATATGACACCTGTCAGCACTAAAAGCATTGGATGTTTCCTGGCTTAGAGCCCTGACTGGTATAATAGCCTGTGGCACCTGAACATTCCTGATGGCAGCACTGTGATCAGGAAGATAATTAGCTAGAAAAGGGAAATATTAAGTCATCAATTACTGTTGCTATCTCATTATGTAAGGAAGCAATCATGCAATGGAACTGTACAAGCTTGGAGGATAGAAAAGGCCCAAAGCAATTTTATGAGCATAAATTGGTCCAAACAGAGGAGGAAAAGAACAAATAAGAGGTCAAGTACTAGCACTGAGGTGCATATTGCACTCATGAATAACCAACTTGTTTGAAGATAGTGCCTGCTAGTGAGAGAGTTATCACTGCTTTAGTAAATCAGTGACCCACCTGTAATGGGGTTCTTGCATGAATAAGTGTAGTTATGTTTTTGTCACTGTATTGCAAAGAGAATACTGACTCAGTCACTGTATTGGATTCCCTCTACATCTTGTGTTCTGTGAAATGGCAAAAAATAATGTTTCCTGTTTACCTCCATGTCAGTAAAAATTTTGTTTTCACCTCTAATATATATTCCTTTCTTGGGTCTCATCTTCACTATTAAGATCGTGTATCTTCTAATTTTTACCTTATCTGAAATCTGCTTCTTATTTTTCATTGACCTCATTTAACTGCTCCATAGCATCATAGTATGACATAATACTCTTTCTCTTTTCTTTTCTCCAGTATTTCTCTCTCACCTCTCTCTAATAATCTGTTTCCCTCTTTGGCTGATGCCGAGCACTGAACTGGTGTTTTAATTGAATTCCAGGATCATTTCTTGAGAAGTAAGAGTTAACTAACAGGCTGACATTTTACTTGTCTAATTAAGGTTGTTCTCCATGTACCTCAGTTTGCATTTATTGATACTGAGTTTCATCTGAGACTTTATTCCTCAGTTACTTAGCATTAAGAACCATCTGTAACTCTTAGCTGTCAATTCTAATTTTCACTGCTCTCAATAACTGTGCCACATCATAGATGAATACCTTGAAAAATACTAGGACCACTTTTGATATCTTCCCATTGTGAAAATTAACCATTTATAGCTACTTGTTCTTTCCCATCTTTTATGCATTCCCATGAGAAGGACTTTTCTTGTGTTCTGTGGTAATGTGTCTGCCAACAAACAACTGGATAAACTGTTCTGGAAATCAGGCCAGCTGGAACTGAATAGTGCATGACAGATTTCCTCTTGGGTTTTTCATAAAACTGAGAATCTGAACCAGTAGCCTAGAATAGATCAGAAGTAAAAAAACCCCAGCTTTTCAGCAATAACATCACACACAGCAAATGGAAAATAGAGATGTGGAGTCAACAAAGGGATTCAGCGCAAGATGGTAAACCAACACAAATGAGTTTTAGACAGGGATTTCAAGGAAAAAAATATTGTCATCATGAAAAGAATGAGGAAAACTGCACTTGTTTTTTTATAATACTTTTCTTGCATTTTAGAGAAAGTAAATTAAGAGAAGTGTCGGTTGCACTGCTCATGTGCAGATCAACTACTCTATTGAAGCCTGTCTGCAGATAGCAGGACTGAAGAAGTGACTTGAAAAGATGGTTTCCATTTGTTGGATGCCATGAGTAAAGTAATTCATACAGCCCACTCACAGCTGCAACTTTTCTTGAATGTTCTTGGGACTAGGACAGAGAGCAGACAGTGAAATGCAAGAACAGCCTATTTCTGGGAGCTTTTTTACCTCTTAGCCCACTCTATAGAAAAAGATGCTTGGAAGGTAACCTCTTGCCTTTGGAAAAATCCACCCTCCTTTGCAAACTGCTGTTGGCTCAGACAGACCTCTGAAAGGGAATCCAGAAGCTACAGCCTGAGTTAACTGACATATATGGCTACAGATGGCTTGTGGGCTGAAACACAGAGTGCTGTTTCATTGTTAAGTGCTTAATTGATTCACAGGGTAAATTTTGAATGGTAGTTGGAACCAGTCACTTGAAATATTTTCATTTTTCCTTTAGCAAAGAAAACTTTTTCAGCATTTAGATTTTTTTTCTTTTCAAGGTCACTGATGAGTGGTTGACCTGTAAGTGGAAAAAAATGCATATCTTCAGGTCTCTAGCTTTCAGATGAGGCCATCTGCTTCAAATTGGTGGGAAAAAAATGACAGAGTCGCTTGCTGGGAATTAATAAATTGATTGAAACCTGCTCAGGAAATTTAATTTTGCTACAGGGGAAAAATTATTTATGATCTCATTTGGAGATCACCTTCTACCTCAAGCCAAAAAGACTCTAGAAGCACGCCGTATAAAGATACTGGATTCCATTGAAAATCCTACACTGGATGGACTGGATGACCTAAATATTCTTCTGCATCTCTAATTTTAAAGTATCAATGATTTACTGCTGTTAAAATCTCATTCTATCTAGTACCACTACAGATGCAAAACTTATTCCTATGTGTGCCTTATCTTCCCCTTAGAGCTATGAAAGCTATCTGCTATAAAATAGATCAAAGGAAAGGATGGATCAGTATGTTTGTCTATAATTTACCAATCTATTAGATGCTTTTGTGGCCCCTGTTGCAATTGTACTTGAGTGTCCCATATCACCTCTGTCAGACAAGTATGTTCTTGCTTTTTTCATTTCATCTGCCAGTCCAGGAAGAATTGATCACAAGTGATGGACTAAGAAAGGAAATTTGCTTTGTTTATAAATCCAAGTCTCCTACAGAAAATTAAATACAAACATTTTTCAATATGTTTCAGTTTGTGTCCTTATTGTATGATCATTTTGGGGTGCAGGAAAGTAAATATAGCTAAGTAAGTCGTCTATTGCATTTTCAGAGATGGACTAATGAAAATTAATGTCATATTTTGGTATTAAATCCTATTCTGGTGTATGTTGTTCTTAGTAGCAGTGGTAAGCAAGCATGGCGCTTCGAATCAGAGCTCTGATACATCATAAAACCTCCTTCAGGACCAGAAAAATCATGCCAGCAGTTTCTTTAGACAGCAGATCTGTCTTCTGGAGTAAAAAGATGTGAATGAAAATGAGCAGAGGTAGCACGATGAGACTATCCACACACTGCAAAAATAAGGAAAGGGCAGAGGACTTGGATGCATAAGACAAGTAGCAGAGGTGTGAGAGAGAGCTCTGCAAAGCCTGAGGGTAAGCAGGGTAAGTAAATAAACTGGCGGAAAGATGTGAAGGCTGATGAAAAGTAGTGTGGCCTGCCAGTTGCAGTAGTTAAAATGAAATTTAATTTGGTAACTTCACTTTTGGAAGATGGAGCTGAGGAATGAAGTAGTCTGGGGCTAGAAGGGTTAGACAGCAACATCTCAGGTATCAGTGTGTAGACAAAGATTCCCATATGGATGGAGAATGGCGCATGGGAGATGATTCCCTGGCACAATACCTGAGTATTCAGGCTGAAAGTGACATTAACAAACTCTTGGTTTATGAGAAGGCAGTTTTTGAATGTTACTCTTGCTGTCCCTCCTCCAGAGAACTGCTACTAATGTGAACCTTAGCCCTCAGATGAAACAGGACTGGGAATTCCTTCTAGGTCATGCTAGCCTCTTTTCAACCATGTTATTAGTGTTGCCCTGGGACTTCTATTTTTTAAACTCCTGACTGACACCTGAATCTGGAAAATAATCATGGATTCAGGTCTGACTGTGCCTGGGCAATGAAATGAACAGCTGGGACGGATATCTGAGTCCAAGACCCAGATATCACCTTCACGGGCCCTTTTGGATTCTACTTTTACTCTATCTCTTGTTTAGGTGTTTCTCAGCACCCTAATCCCTTGTCTGAGAGTGAAGTGTACAAATCTTTAACACATTACCTGGAGAGAATGATGCGAGGTTGAGAACTGAAAAACACAGTCAAGTTTTCTTTTACCACAGGTCCTACTTGTCTTCTCAGAAGCGGCGTAATTCTAAGCTAAACTAATATTTAAGAAAGACCAATCTACCCTAAATCCTTCAAAATACTGTACAGCATAGAATTGTGGTATAAGATCTCCACTAATGGAGAAGTAGACCTGGTTGTCTCCCCCAGCTTTCACTTCTGCTGAATGTTAACCCTAATCTGGGCCTAACATTACACCTAAGAAGCCATGACATTCTTCCTCCAAACATTAAATGCTACAGGTGTTTGGCAGAAGTCCTGGGCTATGTCTCAGTTCATAGGAAGGTGTAAAGTAGCAGTGGAGGTTCTGACAATGAAAAAGCCTGGAGCTATACTGAGAGTGCAATCTGCCACAGCAGGCTAGAGGCTACTGCAAGGTTTCCCAGTCAAGGTTAAAAAAATAGGCTAGAGGCTTCAAAAGGTCCTTGCTTAAATCTTACCCTTTTTAGATATTCAAACCCTGCTGCTATCATTTTTCCTTGCTTTCTCATTCTCCAAACTCTAAATCTTACTGGACACATGATCCCCAGCTGCTACTGAGGTTGTGTGCATTCCAAAATTACTGCTAGCAGGATAAATCTAGTGACCTGCCCTCATTTAGTTATGAAAAACCTTTGGAGCCCTCTTTTCCTCTGTCTTGTCTTCCCTTCAGCTAGGCCCTTCCCCTAAAACAAACCCTAACCCTAGGTTCTGGCAGTGTCCTGACTGTGTATCCATACTTGACTTTGTTGGAAGAGAAAGTCTAGCTGCATTCTTCAGTTTATTCTAAAAGACCTTTTGTACACAGAATGGAAGTTTTTCCCAGCTTTCTCAACACTCTTAATTCTAACCTCTCTTGGAGGCAGCAACATTTGACCCTACAAGGCAGAAACTCAACCCCTGCAGTAGCTTTTCAAAACACTCTGGAAGATATTTAATGAGTTAAAATGTTAGTGAATATTTGCATTTTGGCAGTGTCAATATGCTTGCCCTACTACATCTGGTACAATATATACAGGCAGGTAAAAGCAGTCTCTAGCCCAAACAGCTTAATTTAGATAGACAAAAAACCAAACAACAAACCCCAGATGATGTGATTGATCTTGTCTGTCAAGGCTCTGACAAGAGCACAGCGTGGAGAAGAAATGACTGCAGATGTTCCCTGTTCACCACCAATCACAGGATGAAGAGCACAGATATGTATAAGGGCCAGCTGCACCTGCTCCTTCCTCACACTCATCCTTCTCCGCGTAGGAGATCCTCCACATCCTTCTCTCAATTGGTTTGTATTGGGAAGCAGTCTCTCCAGCATCAAGTAGATTTTGGCAGTAATGGAAATAAACCCCAGAAATTAAAATGCACCCTGAAAAAACAGACCCTGTATGCAGAAATAAGTGACAGCAGAATCATCCGGGCATGAATTACAACCTCTTTTGGCAGCAACACTAGGGCGGTGGAGCATCAATCAAAATGAGATGAGCCATGCCCCATGGATCTGTGATTCCTGACATGACTACCTAGTGCCAGACACAGCTAGGCAGACAGCCATTCTCCTAGTAATGCATTCGTATTGAATAAAGCTTGAATCTGTAGGCTAATGGCTTGAAATTGCTCAGAGATTCAGTAAAAGCTCTGAGGAGAAAGGGAAAATAATAGTAATTTAGATAAATGATAGGAGCCTACCCAGAACAAAGGCATTTTAATACAAATGTGTTGCCATCAATGGCGAAGTGTGTACTCTGCTGTAAATAGACATTTTCTACTAAGGCAACACAAAGCCAGCTGTTTGGCTCATTGTGTGTGCCTCCCTTTTCTAAGTCTCAGTTGCATATGCTAGGCATAAGGCCCAAAAGACTAGTTTTGTATTGAAAATAGAAAAACTTGCAAACACACAAACCAGAAAATGGCAGGGGGACAGACTGGTGATCATACAATGAGCTGATTATAGAGTACTGATAATAAAAGTGTCATTGTTAAATTACTGCCAGATGGACCAGGTACAGCTACTCATGAGACACCTGTTTTACTGGGGTGTGAAGCAGCTCCTGTCAGAGAGAGCATAGCTGCAGAATGCAGAGATACACAGTCACTGTGGGAGAACGCTCATATTATGTAGATTAATTACCAGACAAGTGTGGAGTGAGCCATGTCTGCTTTACCAAGTTAAGAAAAAGGTTGTAACTTGCATATTTTCTACTGTGCTGGGTTAGTTCCATTGGCTAATGCTCAGTTCCTATAAAAAAAAGTGTCTGCAGAGCTTTGGAGGTTTGGTGCATAGAGTATATAATACTTTTTGACTTTGATACTTGTCTGGTGTAACTGTCAAAGCTAATCTGATTTCTACCATATGAGGATTTCTCTCTGCATAACTTTGAGTGTTATAGAACACACTGATATGAACAAGATCTATCTAAATGCAAAACCTTAAGCACACTCCTGAATAGTTAATTATACAGGTAGATTGAATCTACCACTGGCTGTGTACAGAGATCCTGTAAAGAGCAGTGCTGAACTGTTGTATATAACAGAGCAACTGCAGAGGAAAACACCTACTGACTTCTTGGGTATATCATGCTCATCCTCTGAATCCACTGACCTAATATCAATCTGTGTATAAAGGGAAATACAGAGGATGCAGTGGAGGAAAGTCATGCCAAGGTGAAAGTATTTTCAGCAAGTTCTTTTCTCAAAATATATGCACAGCTTTAAAGTTGTTTCCTCTCAGATGCAGTGAAAGATGTCAGTATTTATTTCATTGATTTATACTGTTTCAACCTTTCTATCTTTGGAAGAGCAAATCCTGATTATCTCTGGTATGGGAAATAAGAGCCATATTTTCCTGTATTTCTTTTGTTTTGTTTGCTTTTCTTTAGGTTTGAGTAATAAAGGAGATATGCAATTATTATTATCATCATGTATGATGAATTAATACTGTGAATGTCATTCCCTTAAATATCTTTAGACAGGAAGAGGAAACCAAAGCAGAAAGGTGATTTGTGTTCTTTGCCACAGGGCTAACAGGCAAGTGCTTTGTAAGGATCATATAGTAATACTAGTGGACTTTGTTGTGAGTTTGCACAGCATGGGTCAATGTCATTCATTCAAATCAGGAAAGTCATGGGACACTTATCTGTGTAGCAGTTGCATGGGTGAGGAGAGAAAAGAGTTTGGGATTCTGGTCAGTCTCAACACAGACATGAGAGAAGCATCTTGCTGACTTTCTCACATTGCACCTGGAGCCTGGTGTTTCTCTGCTGGCTTAAGATCTAACCTGTGTAAATCTGCTCAAGTCTGCAAAAATTTGTGAAGCTGAGGGAAAAAAAAAAAAAAGAAGATAGTTGATATTTCTACATGTTACTGCTTATTAGTAATACAGGGGGAAAGCATCAGCGAGCTCTTCTTTTCTGCTTGTTAGTTTCTTCACTGGCAGCTTGTGTCAAGGATCTCAAATGCCCAAACCTTTCAGCAGAGAGCTTTGTGCTTCATTCACCACTGACTGCTGGTCTAATTGCCTTCCAGCTCTGGCCACAGGGAAAGGAGCTTAGCACAAGGACCCAAGGGCTTAAAAAGCCAAAGATGACAGCCACACTGGTGCTGAAAACAGGAACTCTCAGATGTCATTAAGAGCACTAGATTTGAGTTTGATTCCCAGGCACAACCTTTCTCAAAGATGATGCAGTTGTCTTTATCTGGACAAAGAATCTTCTCCCCTTATGACAAAAACGACATCCACTTCAACATGTCTTGTTAAGGACACAGCTTCCAACCCAGGAAGATGTGCCTTTGTGAAGAGAAGTTTTCATGGCACTGTATGCAGTGCCTAGTAATCAGAATTGCTGAGGATTTATTGTAGCTAAAAGCGATGAAAACTTGAGCTCTCCCTCATTACTTCTTGTCACCAAGTCAGCCTGGGGTGCAGATTGAAGGAGCAGAAACTTCAGACTTAGAAGCCTAGAGCTGCTAATGATAAATTTCAATCTGCCATGTGATTCTTGTACAAGACAAACACTTGTGGCACCAAAAATCAAAGAAAAGTTAGAAAAACTGCAGATGCTTGGGCCTTGCAGTGGTTTGGGCTGTGGGCATACCAGCACCACTACTGGCATCAAATTACATCACGACAGTTTCTCCTGTAGCACTCAGATTTGTTAAGGAGGTACAGTCAGCACTTGCAGTAAGAAGAGCTGTCAGTCAATCTCTCTCTCTTCATCCGATGCTAGTGGCTGGGAAAAGGTTTAGCCTCCCTTAGGGGGAGGGCAGACACTTGCAGATGTTCAGCAGGGCTCCAGGATGCTCAGCTGCCATGGGATCACTGTGGGATCATATAAACAATAAACCAGGGATGCCACAAGTGAGACAGTGAGCCTATTCCAGTGCTGTTACTAGAAGCAGCTGGGGCACTTAACACGGGCCCCTCTAACTTCTGAGAGAATTAGGACTGACAGGATATCTTCAGTGAATCGAAAATGTGGGTGTTGCCCTGAGTGTTTTTAAAAGCTGACACCAGAAATTAAAAAAAAATAAAATTGAGCATCAGAAATTTTGGGGCTAGTATCAAAGCAACAACATTTTATTATAGTAGCACAATTTGATTAGTTTTATTTATTTTCTATATTTTTAATCTTACACTTCATGAGTTTGTGGTTTGGAGGAGGTGGTACACAACATGGTAATGCAGAACTAGCCCATGAGGACCTTGGAACCTGTATATTTAGACTGTGTTTTAGTCAACAGTGATGACTAAATCTATTATTTTTCACATGCTTAAATGTTCTGATCACCAGAAAATTTTTGCTGCTAGTCTATGATGCAAAGTATGATTTTTTTAGTATTTTAGGGAAAATGCTGGTTTCCAAAAGAAATTAAAGTGGACTTTTTTGATCTGAAAAAACTCAGTGTGGAAGAAGACAAAGATGTTGGCTGGATATTTAAGAGATATACAGAACAGATAACAGCTAAAGGACGGGACAGTCTTTGAACAGCTGAAGAAAAACAGTGTGGAGGAAAAGAGAGACGTAGTGCTACTGCTGCCAGAGTTTCAGTGAGCAATGCTTAGGCTGAGAGCATCTAAAACCCAGAAGAAGAATAGTTATTTTGATGGAAACATAGTGAAGAATTGCTGTCCTGGAGAACCAGGCTTCCAATGAGTCCAGGAAAAACCTACCAGAAGATGGAGAGATCCTGGAGTTTGTTTTGTCACTGAAATGAGCAATAGGACCATTGCATTACTGTACACAAGATCAGCCTGTGTTGGCTGATCCTCCTAACATTGCACTTATATGTCATCGTTTATGAAGTTCTCTGAAGGATTTAGATAAAATTCTTGAGTCATCCTTTTTAACCAACTGCACCATATACATGTGAAAGTCCATTTCTACTCAATTTCAAGCTCTCCTCTACATTTACCATGTATGGTCATGTGGTGTGTGTTAAGTGTCATAATTTGTTTTGGTTTATTTTTTTTTAAAGAATAAACTGAATTGAAATGAATCAAAATTAGCAGCAGCTGAGATTAGCAGAGTATTCCAAACTGCATTCTGCCTTTCTATTTCCTGTAAGTGTCCTGGGGGTCTTCTTTTTTTAACAAAAGGTAAAAATTAACATAGTTTTCAAGTAGTCTCTGATACTCATTTTATTATGAAGATAAGAACAATTCAACATAGGGCAATAAGGCAAGAATTTTAAGTAGAATTACCTGGGAAACTTCCCAATTTGCTGACATAAATGTTGGATGAAAATTCTTTACCATGTTGTCCAAAAATCCTCATGAGAGCTTGAGTCTGGTCACAAAACTTTTCTTTCTTAATAGGGAAAGCAATGAAACAGCTCCCTGTCTGCTTGTCTGCCAGGTGTGAAATGTCTTGGTTTTCCTTCATTATTTAGGGCTGGGATAGGTCAACTTTTCCTACAAGCGGGCCATGAGGGAAGAGCCAGAGACAGACAAAGAACTGAACAGTGGAAGAAATGGGGAATTAAGGCACTGGAGACTGAAATGTCCATTCTACTTTTATTCTCTGTGTGAGGAAAAGGATCCATTTCCTCTGTCTTAGTTTGTGAAATCTGAATCTGTGAAAATGTGTACTTTTTTGGTTTTCTTGTTTGTTTGGGTTTTTTTTTGTTGTTGTTGGTTTTGTTTTTATTTTATTTTCTTTCCATTCCAATTCCTGAGGCTAGAATTATAGATTATCTCAGTCTAATGACTGAAAATGACATGATGTGAGAGATGAATGCTGTTGCTTTGGATGACTGGTGTTTAAGAAGTCTTATGCCATTAAATGTATAAATAAGTTCCAGTCATGTTCAAAGCTTTCAGTAGGTGCTCTTTTTGTATCCATTTTGTATCAGACTGGTGTCCGAGAAAGCAGAAATAAGAACACTAGAAATTATAATTGATAGGGCAGCCTAAAAAAAAAAAAGAGTTATTTAATTTGCTTTTATCAAAGAAGTTTTTAAACCTGAGGAAAATGTAGACACGTTTCCCACTCCATTAACAATAAGAGAGATGAAAGCAAGAGTGGAAGCTGGGAACTCTAAGACAATATGCAAAACTTACTCCTTAGATATCATAGCAGTAAATGTTAAAAGACCTGTGGATATGCTGAGGATGATGTCCCTTCATCCTCAGGATTGATTCAACTGGCAGTTTGCAATATGCCAGCATGGTGCAGGCTAAACTGATTAGAAATGGGAATGTGTTTTTCCTCCTTGTAAATTTTCTGATGATAAATGGTTCTTATGTTTAAGAGTACTTAAGTTTGTGATGATCCGAGCGGAATAAACTTTAATACGCTGTGATCATCATAGCGTCATAGAACTGTTTGGGTTGGAAGGGACCTTTACAGGTCATTTAGTCCAACCCTTCTGCCATGGGCAGGTACATCTTTCTTTAGACCGAGTTGCTCAAGGACTCATTCAACTTGACCATGAATACTTCCTTTAAGGGATAGCTTTGATTGTTATGACAGTCACTGTGACTCCTATGTCTAGTAGTTCTCAAATCCTGATACTGGCAAATCAGCCAGGTCAGAGCCTTGGTTGTATATTCAGTATAGGATAAGTAATGATTCTGTATCAATTGTAATGCCTTCTGAATGGTGAGTTTTTCCCATAAGGAAAATGTTTTTAAAGATGTTGCATTGACTTCCTGTAAAGTAATTATAAATGCCAAAGATGCAGATGCAAAACATACCTGGCCAGGAGAGAAGGGCAATTGTTCTTAAGTTAAATAGGTAAAAGGAACATTTGAGTCCAGACCTGACGCTTTGGGTCTCTGTAAGTGCTCCAAGCAAGAACTCCAAGCTAGTTCAAAATTTGTATTGGTGATGAGAAGGAAAATAAAATAAAAGAAACAACCTATCATTGTATCACAGGATTAGTATTCAGGAGATTTGGTTGCTTTTTACATGCTGGCAGCAAATGTGTAATTTAAGTATAGGCAAATAATTTCCTCTGGTACTAATGTCAAGAATAAGACTTTAGAGAGGTGCTGAGAGTCTTAAGAAATTGCTTTTTATAAAGAATATCAGTGCCATGAATGGGAGTCTTACTTTATGATAGAAAGACATGATAACTGGAATTAAAGTAGAGAACTAGAACAGAAATTTTTTTTTGCACTGATAATCAGATTTAGCCATTGTACAGATAGAACAAATATTAAGCATTAAGAAAAAGTGCTAAACATTAGTTACAGCATGTTCTTATGAATTCTCCCTGGATTCCAGTATTGAGAGTAATAATTACTGAGAAAGAATTGAAGGCTTTAGCATATGATTATTTACTAGTGTATTGGTAACAGGTCAACTAGTCCAAGGTTCCCATGATTCCTGTCACTTATGAAACCATAGGGCTCCTGTTGACCCAAGAGATCTCTTAAATACCCTTCAGTGCAGTGAAATCATATCAATGAAGTAATGAGTAAGTCAACACTGCCCCTGTTTCTTATGCAGAAAATAAACAATCATGCAGATTTCTTCCCAGATAGATTATCCATCCTAATTAAACATTTTCTCTCCTGGGTCTTTGCTCTGTAGTAACTGAGAAGGGTAATTAATCTTATATGTAGTATTACTGAAACCCAGAAGTTGTGTATTATGTCCCCTGAATTTTAAACATATAATACAACTAAGATTTGTCTGCCTAAAATCCCAAATGTCTTTTAAGTTTAAACTGACAATGCATTCTTTACTCTGCTTGTTGTGCCTTACCTTGGCAGTTGCTAGTTAAAATGATGTCTTTCATTCTATGTTTTCCACCTTTTGAAATTAGGTCTGTGATTTCGTCTAAGCTTCTAGAGGCATTTTAGGCAAGTTTGGTAAAATTTCCTGGCTTTAATTTCTTGTCTGAGAGTGAAGCTGAGCAAATGTTTGCTCGTGTGTTTGGTTTTCCACTTTTTCCTTAGGGGAAAAGGCAATAAGAGCACGAGGAAAAAAAGTTTAATCAAATATGTTCTTGACCATTTGGTATATAATCAGAAATATCAGTTTCAAGAAAAACCCAAAGCTATTTGGCTAAACCCTGTGATTTTTAATTATAAACATTGGGATTAAAAATGAAAGACTATTTATATCCATAATATTTATCAAGTGCTGTCCATTTTCCATTATTTTTTGTACTAATCTTGTGTCTGAAATGCATATGTCGTGGTGCTGCAATCTTCTTTGTTAATAAGTCAGAGATCTTTGAGTATAGAATTCATTAGATGTGTTGCACAACTAGGGAGTCTGACATATAAAGGAATATTGAGCCTGAAGAGAAAAAAACCCAAGACTTTTCTCCATTTTGAGCTCTAATTTTCCCATCCTTTGAAATGTTGCTTTCAACATCTAGCATTACCCAGAGCTGACTAAAATATTTCCTTTCTCTCTTCCCCATTGTATGGCTTTTCTGCTGAAACTGCAAGCTCTTGATTTCTGGCCTCTGTGTCCGGTTACCACGTAAAAAAGGACTACAAGCACACAGTAAGTAACTGATGGCCAGAATGGAACAGCAGGAATTATGTATTTTTTTGGGGATGCGTAGTCTGTACCAGAAAACAGATGCCTTGACTTGTGCATTTGGTTTTCCATGACAGCCTCTGTGTATGTGGTGTTGCTTTATGTAAATGAACGAGAGAATTATAGGACAAAAATTAGTCACTTTAAGAAATCTCACTCCGTATTTCAGAACTGACTTGTGAAATAGACCCATTGATCTGTTCATGTGCTTTGCTAAGCTTAGAAGTATCAAAGTGATAGAGGACATTCCATTACTTTCAGACTCTCTTTGTTTCTTATCTATTAGATCTTCTTTACCATTAGTTTAAGATAGATGGCTAGCACTGGAAATCTTCATGGACCAATTTCACACATCATTTATTTTAAATGACGGAAATTGTTAATTTCTTCCCTTTATGCCTATACAGTGGACACGAATAATTTTTCTGTATCTATGTATGTGTGTACTTAAACTAATAGCAGTAAAAAGGAAAAGCATATTGTTAAATGATTGTTACAGAGCATACTTTTTATTTCTAAGCCAGCTGTGATTTTG
Organism: Pipra filicauda; assembly: GCF_003945595.2. Classification (NCBI taxonomy): domain Eukaryota; kingdom Metazoa; phylum Chordata; class Aves; order Passeriformes; family Pipridae; genus Pipra; species Pipra filicauda. Next base: position 704,054 of record NW_024104538.1, read on the forward strand.
TTCCTTTTCCTTGAACTCTTACAATTTTTTTCCCTGAATGCAAGGCATGATAACACTAAATTAACACCTTTTTAATTCCAAGTCTTCTCAAAAGGGAGACTATAGGCACAGAGGGCTCTCTCTTGTGCTTGTTATTTTTCTGTCTTCATGTTCTACATGTCTACAATATGCTCTAAGTGGAATAAATGTATATTGCATCTGTGTGTACTACTCACTATGTGATATATATGTGTATTTTCATCTCTGTCTTAAGCTCATTTCTGTGTTAACAAAATCCAGATTTATGCTGAAATTCATTGTTTCCCCATTTTTCCTCAGAAAATGGCCATTCAAGTAACCTCTAGTGGGTCTGAAGATTTTGAAATATACTTCTTTAAAAATTATACTTCTGATACGTTCTGACATTTTATCACAAGCTAGAGCCATTCAGAGTATCTGAGGATAGTAAACTAATTATCCCTTCCCTTCTTTTGCGAACATAAAAAGATTAAATTAACCACATTCAGTTATAGCTGGCATTAAGCATACGGACGTTCTTTTTTAAGGAGAGACATCAGTGACTTTTATTAAATGTTCTTTTCTGTACGTCAAAATCTTCTTTTGAAAATTAGAAGTGCTAAATTGGCAATTTTGCTTGTTTTCTATTCATTTTAATGTTTCCATATTCTTCATCAGAAGATTGATTTACAGTCTTGTTTTTATAATCCACTCTAAAATTAGTAATTCTGTGTCCTGTGCAACTGTTTATTTTTTTTCATTTTCATAATATGACAGTCTTTGAGCTGTGCAGTGAAAGGACTCTGACTTGGCAGCAGATTTATCTTGTAAAGTAAAAGCAAATCAAAGATATCTATGAATGTGCTAATGTCTGTGATCAGAAGATAATCTCTCTGGAAACCTTTGAGGTAACTAACCCTAACTCAGAGGAACTTGTGTCAGACCATTATGTGGTCACAGATGAGAGAGCTCAGACACAGGATAAATGCTTTCTACCAAAAGGATGAAGAGATTCCTGCAGTTGTTTGAGATTTAATTTTTTTGTTTCTTTGTTTGCTTGCACTGGTTTTAGACAGAATTACATTATATAACTCTGTGGTTGCCAATGGAAATATATTGCCTTGTCCAAAGAATTTGACTCAAGATCTGATACACACTCATACACTAATGTAGTATTTGCTTCTATTGAGAAGCCTTGTTGTTCTATTCCACTCTTCCATATACTAAGTTTTGATAGTGTTAGTAAACATCATCTGTGCTTGTTTGGGTTATGTATAGCTTATTCACAGTGGGATGGGGCTGAACAGAATTTTTCAGAAGCAAATGACACGGGAATATTCAAGAAATACTAGCTCTTCCATCTGGATCCAAATGTTATTATGTACAACAACTCACGAAGGTAAAGACCTTAACCTTCAGATTCCTGTAAAAATCAACTCAGAGTCCTTTTTTTAATGAGACAAGACATGATTGAAATTCAGCAACAGCACTTATTTAATTGTAAATCTTGCTTCAAAATGTCATGCAAACAGTTCTGTGGCCTCATGCTGCAGTTTTAATTTGGTAGCAGTTCTCATGGCAGACTACTAATTCAGTTTACTCTTCCCCATCCCTTACAGCATTTGCTATGCTTTCAGTGGTCTTGCAACCCTTTAAAATGAGATCTGAAGAGATCACTGCTGGAAGTGGGGCTCCAGAGTGATGGTGAAAAAACCACCATGTACCACATACTTAATGCAAATTGGCAAATTCTTGATATCCATCCAGGAAACCTTTCCTGCAGCCAGTAAATATTTGTACCTGGAAAACTTTTGGTGGTTTGCTGCCATTGACATGCTGTGTGTACTTTGCAGCAAATGACTTTTGATTTACAAACAGCTTTATTGGGGACCAGGTGATTCACCCTAAGGGACCACTTCTGTGGAATGGAGCCAGTGTGTAGTGGCAGGGGAGAAGAGCAACCTTTCTTCTGGAGCCCCTGGTACCCACTGACAATGTGAGGGATACCTTCTCCAAACATCCCTTATTACTCACAAAAAGAAACTCTGGCAGAGGCGTAGCTAAGCCATCCATCATAGTTCTAAGAGCATGACCTTGGCTTCTGAGTAAAAGACGTGCTTAGATATAGAATTTGCAACTGTTAATGCTCGATTGGAGACTGCAGATTATAGCTCTGTGATGGAGTAATTTGCAGTCTAATTGTTATTATCTGTTCAACACCACAGTGCTTCCAGTTTCTGAAATTTTATGACGACATTTCTGATATTTGGAGTTTACCTTAAAACTACAGACATAGACGATTGGAGAGAAAATTTCTGTTAAAATGGAGGCAGGAGGAGAACTCCCAACTGTCATGGAAACTGAAAATATCTCAAGACTGTCAGGAATTATTAGAATCCAAAAGCAAACAAACTTATTTATAAGCTATTATCACAACCAGATTTTCAATGGGGATTGCTAAATATTAAATAAATTGATTCTGGTGGAGTGCTCCATACTATGGAAACCAGAAAAACTGGGAGAGTCCAGTTCCAAAGATTTTGCAGTCTTATAAAGGCTCAAGAACAAATTAGAAGTCTGAGAATTAAAAGTCTGTTTTTGATTGTGTCTGTGACAAAGCATTTTATTGTGTTATGTGTCTTGTTCTAATTAACTTCTATTCAGTGAGAAGTAAAAAAGCACTAAAGGCTGAGTGACGGTATAAGCACAGTGATTGACTTTGAAAGACTGCCTCAGCTGACACACGAAATGACAGCTCCGACCCAACTGAAGAACTAGATCTTTTTCCCCTGTTTAAAGAAATTGCAAAGGTAATAAAAAAGTAATGTTTTCTTTTGGTCTTCTTTCAATTCCACAGTCATATCTTGTGAAAGGCCAAGGGTATGATGTGAATAAGCAACGAAAGTTCAGAAGTTTCTCTAATTCCTTCAATGTGAATATTCAATTGCAGTTATCTCCAGAGGTATCTTTTTTTCTTCAGGTGTTAGCTCAGCTGAAAATTCTCTAAGGCCTGCTTACTTTGTAGCAATTTTACAGTTAGAGTCACAGAATTTAGAGACAAAAAGAAAAGTAAAGGGAAAAGCTTGGGGAACATAATCATAATTCACTCCATGGAGATTCACAGGTAAAACTTACTTGGTTGATACCGCCTCATATACCTGCACACTCCCTTTTAAATCCTACCACTATTACCCTGAATTTCTTCTGGACAACTTCAAATGTTTTCTTAATGTATCCTGTATCATATCAGCACCTTCCACTAATACAGTACTTGAGTAGTCACTGTATAATCATTGCTTTTGTCCGCCCTCAACAGGGAGACTGACCAGAATTTTGAATTATGCAGTCCTAAGGTCTAAGGACATCAGTAGTGTCTCCTATCCCTACAGTGTGAGATATACAGACTTTTTTTTAGAAACACCTTCTTTCTTCATACCTCACTGTTTTCATGCAGAATCACAGCTGTAAGTGAAACTGCTGCTGAAAAAAATCTCAGGTATCCATCACAGGCTGCCTAGCCTAAGAAGGAGAGCCTGAGTCTAGGGGCCGGGGGACAGTGCAGGGAATGTGATTAAAGGGCATGCACTCTTTTGCCAAGCAAAGGCATGACACTCGTGGAAAGATAGGGAGGCAAAGGAAACATGTAACTCTTTTTCCTGAGATGTCTGTACAGACCTTGACAAAGCAGGGGCAGACTTTTCGTCACTCCTTGGGAATAACTGTACTTCTCTGTCATATTTGGAGCAAAAAAGTTGCATATTGAAAGAGAAAAGATGTGATTAACAGAGCTAGCATGTAAATGGCCAGCAGCTCTTTGAGAGTCAAAGAACATATCCCATGGAAAAAAAAATTGGAAAAGCACATTAGGAGTGCCATAACTAAGAGAATTTCAAAGCAAAAACAGGTATCCCAACACCACTACCTGAGTATTCGAATTAAATATATTTACAATGCAATATAAAGCTTTAAAGCAACATGGTTAAGGGACATTCAGCTTCATGACTTTGCAGGACTTATTACATTTATTGGGTTTTATATAGTGGCCACAAACAGCAGTTCGTTTCCTTTGTCTTGGCAGAAACATCCTTTATTCCCTCTTGTCTTGATTTCAGGAATGTTCTTGTGAAAACACTTTGATTGTTTGCCTCTCAAAAGTAGCAGTCCTGTTTCTTTCATAAAAGACACGTAGGCTTTTCTAAATGTGAACATGTCTGGTATTTCTGCTGTGAAGAGAATGGTGGTGTGTGACTGAGAAGCTCCCCTGGGCCTTTGGTAGACTTGTGAACAGTATATCTGCATGTTTAAGCGCTAGTTTTTCTCCTGCCCCTATAACATCTAGATCTTCATAGAATATAGAGTGGACTGGCTGAGAAGGGAGGGACCTTAAAGATCATCTAGCTCCAATCCCCCTGCCGTGGGCAGGGACACCTTCCACTACACTGGCTTGCTCAAAGCTCCACCCAACTTGGCCTTGAACGCCTCCAGGGATGGGGCATCCACAGCTTCTCTGAATAACCTGTTCCAGTGTCTCACCACCCTCACAGTAAAGAATTTATTCCTAATACCTAATCTCAACCTATTCTCTTTCATCTTGGACATGTCTTCTTATCATTCTCTGAGGGCTTGCAAATTACTCTTTCGTATATTACTGTGAAGTATTGTATAATCCCAGAGCCACCAGTACCAGGTGTGCTTCTGATTATGTCACATCTCTATGAGTAAAGTTTAGGAATCTAATTACTAATAATTTCTAATCATTTTGGCCAAGTTAAGAGTAGGCCCTACCATGAAAAAGTGGATTAAAAATCCTTCAACAACGCAATCACCCAACAGAATTTTTAAACATGATCTTGCCTGAACAAGCTGGATTCATACTGGAATGATGTTAGAAAGCCTGATAATTGTATTTATTTATTTAATTATTTACTTTTCCATTTCGTTTAGTATGAATAATGAAAGATTACTTTCAGGTTTTTTTATAGCAGATTTTCTTTACTGGTTGTTATAAATTCTCCAAATGCAGCAATGTTATTTTCCAGGGAAGATGAATGTTGCTCTTTAGAAAGTAAATTACTTACACAGAAATTTTGCATCACATTTCATGATAGCTTTTCCACTGATCTTAGATGTCGTAATAGCTCTTTCAGCTTTTAGGAACTTGACATTATTTCACTAAAGTTACTTGACTACATTGACAAATCAGAAAGACAGCACAAAGTGATGTCTTCGTGAACTTGTGATGCTTACATCTGTGAAATTGTAATGTCTGTCTATTTTTTTTTTTCTTCTATCCCTGTCCTTTTGTGACAGAATCTCTTAGGGACTTTACTCCATTTTTTTTTACTTTTTTTAAATACTTTATTTTTCCTCTTAGATTATAAGCTTCTTAAAAGTCTATATATAGTCTATATATACATCTTTATTTATATATCTGCATTGCATAAATTTATTTAAATTATCTCATGGGCTTGACAATATTTCATAATACCTATGAGTTGTGAAAGCTGAGTGTGACTAACTCTTCTTTATGGAGTTGAATGCATCACTAACTCTTTTTATCTGTCTAGAAGGAGGAGAAAAAAACCTTCATTTTTTTAGTGTCTAGTTTTACCTTGACTAGCGTTAACTTCAGCTGCTGTTTGGGGATCTTTCCCCTTCTGTGGCATTCCGTGATAATCTCCGATAAAGATTCTGACATAATTTCTGCATCAGTGAGAGACATCTAATGCAACAGACCTTATGATTTTGTGTCATATCAATTTCCAGATATGTGGCATAGATAACTCCTTCCTCTACCATGCTGTTATTAGGACAGCTGTCAGAAAGTCAGCAAGTCAACCCATATGTGTTCTCTCTATAGTCTGGCTTTTCATTGGGAACTTGACATTTATTTTAATATCAGTAAAGTTTTGTTAAGTGAAACTGCTGTTTGCTGGTGGTGAAGGATATAAGCTTCTTTAGTAAGGTAAAATGCTATTCTGAAAACAATTTTCATCCTCTCAAATGTTTTTCTTCTCTCCTTATGACCCACTTATCACCAGAGGGATGTTCAACAGGGTTAGCTTTAAAGATCCTCGTAGAAATCCCGCATAATCTACTTCATTTTGTGGTCTGACATGAGCTTTCTGAAATGCAATATAATAATCCCTAAGGAATAGAATTTGCCCCCAGCAAAAGAGCATCTCACAATTTCAGTTTTTCCATATAGCATTTGACTGCAATTTTGGTAGAGTAAATAGCACCCTTCACATATCTGATGCACTAAATATTCACATCTTGTTCAACCGAAGGGCATTTTCCTGGCCTTTAAAATTGTCTACTGGTCTTTTCTATGATGAAAAAATACTTTAAGAGATTCTCTTTATAGTAAAAGACTTGTTACTGTGTTACTATGGTCAACAAATATTTATTTCTCTTTTGATTTTTATAATAGAGGAGGTTAATATTAACACCTGTAACAAGTCTAAAGGTGAGAAGGGTAACCAAGGAAGCAAGCACTGGAAAGGAGAGGAGCTTTCTGGAGAAAGCAAAAGCTCTGATTGTGCATGTCTCAGTTTAATGAGACTGAAGTGTTTTGCTAAGGAGGATGAGTTATGGGGTAGACTAAACTCCTCTCTCTCAGCAGTTGTAAAATCCAAAATTAAGAGGCTCCAATCGAAGAAGTATGGAAAAAGAAAAATAACAACCCTTTTTTAAAGAATATATGTGTATTGGCAGAACAACAAAAAGAAACCACAAAAACAACTAAACAGTAATCCTGTACCCAAAAGGCCCCTTCAAAAAAAAAAAAAAGGAAACAGTTTGATACTTCCTGTCCTCTGGTGCAATTCTAATCATGGTTGGCAGGAGGCTCTGTTGGGATCTGATGGTTGCCACTTGGGGGCCCCGGATTGCAGGAGAAGCTGACAATGGAGATTCCTCCCCCGCCAAGGAGGGGAAGGGGGAAAGGGGAAAGAAGGGCGGTTTCTTTCCCACTAAGCTCACACTGTCTGCACCTGGCTGTAGCCAGGACTCCTCTCTTTGGTCAATGAGCATAAACTCTCCAATGAAAACTGAGTAGATTCTTGCTGGAGACAGAGCAATGTGTAGGCAAGCCAAGGCCGGAGAGCAGCCAGATGACCAAAGTGGCCTCAGAGCCTCAGTGCCCACTCACTGTGGCTGAGGCTGCTCCCATCTGTCAACCTGGGGATCCCTCACAGCCACCCCAGCCCCAGAATGCCACACACAGTGCCCTTACCCATGTAAAGTAAAGAAGTTCTAAAAAAAAAAAAGATGAAAGGTAAGAAAACGCCATAGAAATGTACTGCTCTGTGAACAGTGTTTCCAAAACAGAATGCTTTTGAAAGGTTTTTGTGTGCCTCTCTCAAGAAATTCACAGAATAGTACCTTTAGCCTGTTGTCATTTTGAAATATGTTTTGTTCTCTGTATAACATCAATTTTCTTGCTTTTGAAATGTCCAATCTTTTAACAAGTGATATTAACTGAAGTGGTCAATTAGAATAAAAGCTCATTCACAGACAATTAATTAGCTTACGACTTGGACTGTGCATCATATTTTTACAAAAATACAGAGGGATAGCCTGTTAATTTTTGTATGCAATATATGAATATTAGTGAAAAATGCATTTGATTCTTCATCAAGACACTGTGATCATGCTGATAAAAGGTTTTTGTGGGTTTTGTTGTTGTTGTTTTGGTCTGGTTTTTTCCAGTAGTTTTGAAAAAGTGAGTGTCACTTTGGTTGCAAAAGGTTAGAAAAGCCTCACAAAAGGATCATAGAGGGCTTTACAGTAAGTACATAAGGAGATATTCACAAAACCTGTAGCCAACCTGTGGTACACCATCTAGTTTTGCATATTGTTAGATCCTTCTTCTAGTGAGTTGGTAGGTAATGCCAGGTCTGTAGGATGAACCTCTCTGCCATGTGCTCTGCCTGCAGAGCTCCAGATCCATCTCCAAGTTATGTCATCCTGCTCAGACTGTCCATTCGGGGATAAGAAATAGTATAGTTTCTTGACCAGCTGAAAGCCCTATCAGCTAATATCCAGAAACTGCTCAGTGTTTTCAGTGGGTAAAATTTCTCCTTCTGAAATGAGTCAGTATGAAGTCTGTGTGCAGGTCAAGATCTACCTGCATAAGATAATTGCAGTTTATTTGGCAGCTAGCCAACATGATAGTAAAGTTCAAAACCTATATAATCTCCTGTAGCTGCAATAAAGATCTCCATAAAATTGTTTGTCCAATGGCTTCAGGCTGCCAAATCAATAAGGCAGCAGGAAAATACTGAGTTAATTAACCTGATAAATAGCTTGGCAAGCTCTATTTCTAATGACCGCTCCTAATTTAATAAACTGTAATCACAGAAAGACAGTGTGATAAAGCATGAAAGGAGAACATTGTAGATCCACTTATCTGGTGATTTTAGCCAATATGAGATTCTGCAAGTAATCAAGCTACAGTGTTACAATCTGAATGGCAGGGTTTGTTATTCTGAAGCATAACTACAGGCACTGTTTCTCTTCCTTGGGAGATGAAACAAAGATCCCTGAATGCTTCCTTGTCTGAAGTGTTTGTGTATTGTATATGAAACATCTGTAGGATTAGATAGCTTTGACTTGCTTATATCTATGAAGCAAAGCTGGTCATCCGTAACCAATTCATTTACAATTTTAGAAACTACCAGAAGAAAAACATATTTGAGTTTTTTTCTTGAAATGCTCTGGAGTTAGGAAACTGACAATTTGAGAAATTTCCAGTTCAGATGGCAAGAGAAAAGTTCAAGGTTCACAAAGATTAACAAGAAGTTGTATCCTCTCTGTGTGGTATGTTTAAATTAAGGGACACAGGGCACAGAACATGAGTCAATAAGGTGTTGGCCCTTGAAGCACCTGGCTCCATGCTCAACTGAGATCGAGTTCTCATCATTTGCTTTCATGTGTTCTTTTCCACAAAAAGAAAACTGTTGATAGGCTTTAAGGGAACTGTGTTGTGCTCATCTAGATCACTGACTGATGCACTGGCATCCTGATATGCTGCACAACAGCAGTTGAATTTAAATGTAGCCACAGGTAGTCTCAGAAATGTTCTTTTCCAATGCACCTGTCCTATCTGGACCCTTATTCCATCATCCTGAGTATGGAAGTATCACAGAAGTGGCAGCTCCAGCAAAGTTGCAATCTTTTTCTTTTCTTTTTTCTTTTCTCTTTTCTTTTCTTTTCTTTTCTTTTCTTTTCTTTTCTTTTCTTTTCTTTTCTTTTCTTTTCTTTTCTTTTCTTTTCTTTTCTTTTCTTTTCTTTTCTTTTTTTTTTTTTGTTTTTTTTTATCTTTTTTTTTTTTTTTTTTTGTTTTTTTTTTTTTTTTTTTTTTTTTTGTTTTTTTTTTTTTTTGTTTTTTTTTTTTTTTTTTATTGGTTTTTTTTTTTTTTTTTTTTATTTTTTTGTTTTTTTTTTTTTTTTTTTTTTTTTTTTTTTTTTTTTTTTTTTTTTTTTTTTTTTTTTTTTTTTTTCTTTTTATTTTTTTTGTTTTTTTTTTTTTTTTTTTTTTTTTTTTTTTTTTTTTTTTTTTTTTTTTTTTTTTTTTTTTGGTTTTTTTTC